>NC_141608.1:55858670-56162837 GCF_047967505.1 Dipteris shenzhenensis
GCTGCCCCCTGGCTCCTTACCTGTTTCTCTTCTTCGCTGAGGTTATGACATACTACCTTCGGGCGAGATCTACTGGGCTCAGGGGTGTTCGCCTCCCACTCCGGGAGGACACGGAGCTCCTGGACTCGGAGTATGCGGATGACACAGCACTGTATGTCCAGGATGATGAGATGATGCTGGAGAGGGTGAGGATGGCCCTAGAGATCTTCTGCTCGGCTGCCGGTGCGAAAATCAACTGGAACAAATCAGTTGGTTTTCTCACAGACCCCGGGGCGTGCTCTCAGTGGGGGAGGTTTTTGGGTTTCAGGTGGATTCCGCGGGGACAGACAGCTAGATATCTTGGTTTTCAGGTCAGCCTGGATATCACGCCAGCTCAGCAGTTTCTCCCGGTGCTAGATTCCATCCGACAGAAGCTGGCTTTCTGGAGCACTGCTAAGCTCTCCCTTGCAGGTCGTGCCCTGGTAGTCAACCAGGTCCTCCTAGCCACGGCCTGGTATGTGGCTTCCTGTTGGTGTTTCTCGAGATCCAACGTGGCACAGCTTAGGAGGTTGGTTCGGAACTTCCTTTGGTCCGGGGAGGATGGCCTCAGAGATACCAGAGCCAGGGTTGCTTGGCAGACAGTCATTCTTCCGCAGGCCGAGGGAGGCCTGGGGGTCATCGATCCAGAGCTTCAGAGTCAGGCCCTGTTAGGCAAGCTAGTCATCCGCGGTTTGACCCCGGGGGGGCAAACGTGGAAGATGTTACTTCAGCAGGGGGTCGGTTCTTGTGTCCCGCGCCGAGGTGGAGAGTGGCTTCCGTCCCTCAGGTGGATCTTCACTTCCGCCCCGCTCACTCAGCCCCGTTCCCCACTCGTTCGTAGCCTCCTCATGGTGTGGAGGCGGCTCCGCCTCAGTCTCATCCAGTCCCCTCCTAGCTGTCAGGAGGAGATCGATCGCCAGCCGCTTATCTGGAACAATCAGGTCAGAGATGCCGAGGGCCTTCAGTTGGGGGAGAGATCACACATCAGGTGGGACGGCTGGATGCGGGGGCCAGCCCGGTCCCTAAGAGTTTGGAGGGACACGTACAGACATTTGGAGACGGATGATCTTGCAGACGCAGCTGGAGGTGCCCGTGGAGCCCAGGCGAGACGTACGGAGATCGACGGCGCGATTCCAGCTGATTGGTTGGTCCCACCTGAGCTTCAGATCCTCATGCCAGGTGATGACCGTTGGCTGGGACAGTTCACCCCCCGTGGCATCCCACTGGTGGTCGCAGGGCGGATGGACGACTCCTCTGTTTCCTTCTTCGCGGTTTTGGGGGATGGGCGACTCAGTAGAGAGGATGTGCTCATTGACCCCCTACTCCCATGGCAGAGGATTCGGGTCGTAGGCCTTGTGGGGAAGGTTTGGCGGACCGGCCCTTGCATAGAGCAGGATCAGCTGCAGCTTTGGCGTCTCTGGCTCTGGGAGGGGCGGGCCTTGTCAGAGCTTGATTGGGACCCAGGAGAGTGGAGATGGCCAGAGATTGCGACAGGTCAGGGGCCGACCTCCTTCTTTGCCTACAGCACGACTTTGGGCAGGCGAGTTCTAGGGAGGATGCTGAGCCGCCCTCCCACCCAGCGGCCCAGTTGGTATGCACAGGGTATTTCCAGGTTCTTTTTGCAGGCCTTCTGGAAGGCCTTGTGGGAGAGCTGGCGGCCGCGGAAGATCTCCTACTTCCTGTGGCTTCTTGCCCACAAAGGTCTTCCAGTGGGGAGCTGGTTGAGGCAGATTGGACAGGACGGACGTTGCCAGATCTGTCATGAGGACGAGGAGTCACCAAAACACTGCCTATGGAGTTGCACTCGCGCCCAGGAAGTATGGAGGTGGACTTTCGGGATCCTTACTCGCGCAGCACCGGAGCTAGGATTGATCACTTGGGGCGCGTTCTGCTGGTGCAGCACCGCACCTGGTTTTCATCATTTATTCGAGGCCTGTCAGCAGGACCCCACATTCCTTATTACACAGGGGACGTGGGGGCCGCTCGAGAGTATCCCGCAGCACCTGGCAGAGGCCGGCACAGGAGCTCAGGAGAGGCAGCCAGTCTGGGAGATTATCAGCAGCATCTAAGGGTGGCACATCTGGACCTCGCGCTGCGCGCAGATCCTCGGTGGCACCTCCTTATCGACTGCCCAGATCATGACTGACATCTGGAGTGAGATTATACATACCCTCAGAGGCCAGTGGGACCAGATACAGGGGGACTCCCGGGCCGGTCGGGAGAAGCGGAGACGCTTCCTCCGGGTTTGGGACACACAAGGCCTCTTCTTCGAGCAGGCTTCGCAGGGCCTTCGGTGGCGCTACTCACCACCTCTCTGGCTGTTCATTCACACTCGCCTTATCCCTCCGTGAGAGAGAGCTTTACTTTTGTTATCTTTTTGGGCTGCGTCCGATTTGTGAACGCAACCCGTCAGCTACAATGCTGACCTCTTGTATCTTGTTCTCGAAGTAATATAATTAGCACTGTTTTTTCAAAAAAAAAAAGACAACTTGATTAACTCATCCACAATCAAGTACCTGATGAAGTGGTAGTGAACCTCGATGTGCTTCGTCCGAGCATGGGACAATGGGTTCTTCGCGATCGCAATGCAGCCTTGGTTGTCGTAATAGATCTCCACTGCTTCAGTAGAAAACAGTAGCCAGTCGAGGAGAGTCGAATGGCCCCATCTCCAGCCCAATCAGAATCACAATACCCAATGAAATTAATCCATGTGTGGTACATGATCCCACATCCTATGGCACCATTCGAGTACCATAAAACTCACAAGCAAGCTTGCCAATGATTCTCTCAGGGTTTTGATGAGAGCTAGCAAACTAGTCTCGTTAAGAATGCAATGTCAGGATGAGTGTTTGTGAGGTAGAGTACACTTCCCACAAGTTGTCAATACTTGGTCGAATCCACCAGCTCAAAAACATCTTTGTTGAGTTTTTCCAGACTTCCATAGGCACAGCTGCCTCCTTATGCTCCCATTTGGAACTGCTTTAGAATCTCCTAGCAATATTTTGCCTAAGAGATGAAAGTCTTTTCTTCCTCCTGCCATATCTCAATCCCCAAAAAGTAATGCAAGACACCAAGGTCAGTCATCTCAAACTCTTCATGCAAGAGAGTCTTTACCTTCCTTATCTTGTTGTGTTGAGATCCCCTGTCAAGATGAGATCAACCACATAGAGAATCACCATCATTCTCTTGCCCCCTCTAAATGAAGGTACACGTTTGCATTCAGCTACCTTCAAGGAACACCAACCTTTGAGATGTAGTCATCAATGCATTGGTACCATCCTCCATGCTTGGGGGGCTTGTTTCAGCCCGTAGAGCGCCCTCTTAAATCTACCCACCATCACAGCCATCTAGTAGATGGGCCGCATATCGTGGGAATGCTCAACTGTACCATTTGCTTGTACTTCGCTTTGTAGATCCACTTGGTTCCCGTCACCTTCTGCTTGGTACCATCCATAAAAGGCATACTCTACTCTCTCCAATCTAACAAAATCTGCTCCTGAGCCTTTGTTGCATGAAGGCGCACCTGAATATAAGCATTTGTAGACCATTTCTACTCTTTCCTTTGCACAGCTGTTGAAACCGGCCTTCGGGAACACCGAAGGGTGGTGAACAATTATTAACCACCAAAAAACGTCTTAAACTCCAGCATTGAGAAAGGGCGAGCTGCTGCTCCCCATGACGCCGCGCCACCCCTGGCTGCCCCGCTGCCTCCGCCCGTTCTACACTCCCTCGCCCCTTCTACACCCGTCGCCCTTCCTGCGCCCCCGCCTGCCCCTACTTCTCCCGCCTCCGCTGCCTCCCCGCCTGCTTACTGCGCCCCCCTCCGCTTGCTACGCCTCCTGCCACCCCGCTTCCCTTCGCCTCCGCCTTCTCCACCTTCTCCCCCCGCCGCCTCCACCTCTTCCGCCTCCCACGCCCTTCTCCTCTCCCCCACCGGCTCCCCTCTCCGCCCTCTTGCCTCTCCTCCCCTCCTTCTCTCCCCCCTCGCCTTCTTGGCCTCCTTCCTCTCCCACCCTCCGCCCTCCTTCCTCCACTTCTGTTCCTGCCCCCTCCTTCGCCCCGCCTCGTCTCCGCCTCACCCTCTGATGCTCTTTTTCCCCTTTTTCTTCTCCCTCCTTGCAGCGGGAGCACTTGTGCTTGTGAAGGCGAAAGAAAAATCTTGGTGGTGACTCTTGGTCTAGCCAGAGGGGCTCTATGGCAGGTAGTTCAGTCCCTTCAGGACAAGGCGCTTGTGGGCAGAATTGCGAGCCTCACACCTACACGGAGATAGGTGCGACAGTGGATCCAGGCAATCTTGGCATTAGAGGGAGACCACATCCAGGAGGTCACCATCTATGGACGAGGCGTTTTCCTCATCCAGTTGAGCTCCTCCAACACCGCCTCGACACTTGTGGAGCAGAGCCCCATACTCCTTGGCCCGCACCTTGTCTACCTCTTTCCTTAGTATCATGGGTTCACAGTGGAGGACATGGATACGACACACCATGTTCCACGGTTTCCGGTTACACTCCGCTTCCCTGGGCTCCCCAAGGAGTATCGAGCCATCTTCCCTTCCATTGGTCGGGCATTTGGCACAATGCTTGAGTCCCTGCCAGAGACGACCGCCTCCGTTCTAGTAGATGATGGAGTCCCCAGGATCAGACTGGTGGTTGAGAGCCCGGAGAGCCCTCCCAGAGTTGATCCTTCTCGAGCCCCTGGAAGGGGGCACACTTCGCCAGAGGGTGGAGATCTCCAAGTACCAGGCCAGTGTCTTCGGTGTAGACAGATGGGTCACCTTGCCAGAGATTGCCCCCGGGGCCTCCCTCCTGCGCCTCCCCCTCCTCCTCCGAAGAGTATGCAGAGTCAACACGCCTGAGTTCAGCGCCCTCTCAGGCAGGAGCAGCAGGAGTCTCAGACCCCATGGGTTACCCCCTCTACAGGGGACTGGACACAAGTTTTAAAAAAAAAGAAACCAAGCAAGCAGGCCCGCAAAACGCCGCAGGTAGAGGACCAATCGCAGAGAGAGGGATAGGGTTGACCGAGAGGCCTCGAAGGAGGAACAGCAGAAGCCACCGCCCACTTTGTCGTTCCTCCAGCTTCGGAGGTTCAACCTCCGCACCCACCCTTGCAGCAGCAGCGAGCCCCAGGAGCTCCAGATGCGGTGATGGCAGCGAGCCTAATCAGCAGGGGGGGTCTGATGTCATCCTTATCCCTCCTCCTCCTCCTCCTCCTCCTCCCCCCCAGACCCCTCCCCCTCCTCCTCTTCACTCCCCTCCTCTTCACTTCCCCCCCCCCCCTCCAGGATTCGCCCCCCCCCCTCTCAACCCTTCCTTCTATGGTCACTCTCACCACCCGCCCCCCTCCCCATGTCCCCCGCGCCCCTACCCCTCCCTCTACCGTCGCCCCCCCTCCAGTTCAACAGCAGATTCTTCTGCTTCAACACCTGCCAACACGCAAGGGAACGATGACGCCCCCTTCTATAGCACCAAGTCCGTCCAGAGAGGGATCCTGAGGGACGAGGCTCGTCCTCCCGGTCAGCAGCTCCCAACCTCTAGCCTGGGCATCCCTTACCGCGGGACTTCTGGAGGTTAGGACCTTGGAACTATCTGGAGATTCCAGACTCATATCCTCTACCATTGGAGGTAACGCTCATGGTCCTTCAGCCCCGGAAGGGGGGTTTGATCAGTGCACGGAAGATCGGTATTGAGCCAGTTTCCACCCTGGTACGGCGTCGCACAGACACTGACTACTCGCCCTCTAAACCCCCGGCAAAATCGCACAAGGCAGTCTTTCTAGGACAGGAACCCACTCATAGGAGAGCCTTGTTCCCGACCCCTCCGTCCTCATGAGCTGGACCTTAGTGAGTTGGAACGTACACGGGCTCCACGACCGTGTTCATAGCCAGCCACAGTACCTGATACTCCGGCAGGAGTTGCAAAGGGCAGTGGACATCCTTATGATTCAGGAGCATGTTTTCAGCTGCACACATCAGACGACGCCATCACCTTCTCACAGGGAGAGGTCCAGAGTTGTGGTCCCCCACAATAGGACGGAACGGAGGGGTCTACATCTCAATCTCACAGACTTTGGCTTCAGAGGTCTACGATTAGGGCGAGCTCATTCAAGAACGGGAAGTTTGGATGGGAGTTCGGACGGGAGAGTCCAGGATTGGGATCCTGAACGTGTATGCCCCAGCGTGCAGGCAGCACTGCCCGGCCTTTTGGAGGAGGCTATCAGAGTGTCTTCCGAATGTAGACTCCTGGATTGTGTTACAAATGACCCAATAGAGGGTACGCACAGCGGAAGACTGATAGAATAGCCCAGGAGCTCACACAATGTGGTGTGGGGTGTGGAATCACAAACTTCTTAACTTATGTGCATAAAATAGATGTGCAGACTCATCAATAGACAATGAACCAGCTAGATAGAGAAACCACCAAAATAATATATTTCCGTCCAAAGCTATGGACACAATACAAAAGAGAGAGATCCAGAGTCCCACCAATGGTGTGGTCCTCTTATCTTACCACAAGGTACTTCTCCTATCTGCTGGCTATCTCTAGACTCGAGCCCGCGTGCTCCACCTTGAGCACAAGTAGACTTTCCGTCCAAAGATCTTCTCCCCCTTGCTGAAACCAGCCTAGGTGGGCTGCCACTCAAGCTCAGTCTGCAGCTCCTTCAAGGCTAGCCTGCTTGCTGCTCCTGTCTGCTGTCTGAGGGCTGCTCCAGATGATGAGTTATGAGGGCACAAAGGCCCTCCTTATATAGGGCACAAGGCCCTCCAGAGCCAACCGACCAGCCAGCCCTATTTGGGCCGACTGCCTGGCAGCCCTATTTAGGGCCCTTTGCCAGCCCTTTGTTCCATGCAGGGCCCAGCCCCTTTGGACTGCTTACCCCGCCACCTGCCAGCCCTGTTTGCAGGCCGTAGACCTGCCCAATACCTGCTGCAACAGTGCGACTCCATGCTGCTACTGATCCGCCTCTGCTCACCCTTGTCCGGACCCTGGCGGACCCTGCACACCTTCCGTACACTGCCCTGCAGCAGCCCGTACTGATCCGTACAGTGGCTGTCCCCTTTCTCTGGGCATACCTTGCCCTCGGTCTCCCTCCCCCATGCTCTCCTCATTTGGGGGCTTACAGATGGGGAGGTGACCTTTCCAACAGATTGTTGGAGGTGACTTCAACAACCTGGAGTTTGGGGAAGACAAGCAGGGCGGTGCCTCTTTCTCTGAGATGCCAGCAGCAGAGCGTAGCACCTAGGAGCAGTTCATCTTCATGATCAGTGGCAGACACCAGTGGAGAGAGCCAGATTTCAGCACGACACCTGGCAGCCTTCTCTTCTCCTTTGGACAGAGGAGACACAATGGATTGCTAGAGAGATTAGACCGTTTCTATGTTGGGGATTGGGCACTACACAGAGGCAGATCTACTGAGATTCTGGGAGATACCACGATGTCAGACCACTCTCCAATGGTACTTCACTTGGATCAGCCCCGCCGAGGTCTCCCCCACAAGGGGGTCCGCATTCCAAAGGACCTCCTGCACGACGAGGAGATTCAGCACATGGCACGGATTTGGGAGCAGTCAGAGATGGCACCGTGTGAGGGTTGGGCTGCGTGGGTGGCCGATGCGATTCAAAGGAGCAGTGAGGAGCTGCAGGCTCACGCCCTTAGGCGGAGGAGGACCCTTCAGGAGCGTGAGCGGGCTTTGAGGAGAGACCTTGCCTCTATTGAGAGGCGCAGGGAGCAGGACCCAATTTCTCAGTGGCTTAGTGACAGATTCGAGAGCGCTCGTCTCGAGCTTCAGGACACGGAGTTGCGGCAGGCTGAGTTCTCCTATCACTCCTCTCGGGCCCGATGGGTGCAGTAGGGGGACACGATGATGAAGCAATTATTTCATACCATTGGGCCCCAAACGGCACGCACACAGCTACAGCGTCTCCAGGACTCGCAGGACATCATGCACACTGACCCGCAGGAGATTTTGGACATGACCACTAGATTTTACAGCCAGCTCTTTCAGACGGAGAGGATGACCCCAGCTGTTCTTGTGGCCCCGAGAGCTAGTTTGGGATCACGTTCCGACCGTAGTCTCGCAGGACTTATGCAGCAAGCTTGAGGAGCCTTCCACAAATGAGGAGCTCTGGGAAGCCCTCAAGGCACTCCCGACCCAGAAGTGCCCGGGTGAGGATGGCTTGACTCCGGCCTTCTTCCGGAAGTTCTGGGAGATTATCTCCATCCCTTTCTGTTTAGCTTGCTAGGAGATTTTTGACACAAGCATTCTCCCGTAGTCCTTGAGCAGGGGGTGGATCTGTTTGATTCCGAAAGGGGGAGATAGGGCAGATATCCGAAAATGGAGGTCGATCACCTTGCTTGATATTGCATACAAAATCCTCGCCAAGGTCTCGAGTTTGCGGTTACGGCCCCATTTTACCGACATCATCCATGACACACAGACTAGGTTTGTCCAAGAGCGCAGCATCATGGACAACATCTTCACGTTCTGGGAGGCAGTGGATTGGTCCAAGGAGGAGTCACAGCCACTGGCCGTCCTTCCCTTGAATTTTGAGAAGGCCTACGATAGGGTGGAGTGGTCTTTCTTGGAGGGCACTATGAGGAGATTGCGTTTCTCAGATAGATGGGTCAGAGGAGTTTCAACGCTATATGCAGGGAGCTCTAGTCAGATGCTCATCGGAGGACACACAGGCGAGGCCTTTCCTCTCTCTTGCTCGGTCCACCAGGGCTGGCCACTCGCTCCCTTCCTCTTCTTGTTTGTGGCGCAGGCTTTGGGCTACTATTTGAGATCACAGGTGGCAGGTCTTACAGGGTTGAGGATCCCAATCAGACAGAAGGAGGAGCTACTTGACTCAAGAGTTTGCAAATGACACAGCCTTGTATGTTGAGGGCACTACAGTGAGTCTGGAGAGAGTCAGAGGCACCCTGGCTATTTACTGTGAGGCCTCGGGGGCACAAATCAACTGGACGAAATCCATAGGCTTCTTCACAGGCTTTGAGGAGACACAAGATCCGTGATAGGGGGAGTGACTTTGGCTTCAGATAAATACCGCGGGGCCAGACAACGAGATACCTCGGATGCCAGGTGGGTATTGACATCACAGCAGAGCAGCAAATTGCCCCGGTCCTGGAGAGTGTTCGATGCAAGCTTCTCTATTGGAGCTCGGCCAAACTCTCCCTAGCAGGTCGCGCCTTAGTGGCAAACCATGTACTTCTTGCCACGGCCTAGTATATCGCCTCCTGCTGGTGCTTTCACAGAGGATGCATTGGGCAGCTCCGACGGTTAGTACGGAACTTCCTTTGGGCATGACTCAAACGGCACGAGAAACACTAGGGCCCAAGTAGTTTGGCAGACGGTGATCATGCCGCAGGCACTGGGAGGCTTGGGTGTCATTGATCCGAAGATACAGAGCAGAGCCCTTCTAGGCAAGTTGGTGGTTCATGGCCTCACCCCAGGTGCAGAGCCTTGGAAGCTCCTCTCACAGCGAGGGCTTCTGAGGAACACCCCACGCACTGGGGGACAGTGGTAGCCTTCACATAGATGGATCTTCTCAGCGGCCCCCCTTACGGGAAATGGCGGCTCCCGCCTGATGAGGAGTCTTCATAGGGTATGGCAGAGGCTGGCAGGGGTTCTCATCCGTGCTCCGCCCAGATGTAAAGAGAAGTTTGAGCGTCATCCCCTTATGTGGCACCCAGATTAGGGATGATGAGGGACGTATGCTCGGACAACGGACTCACATTGGTTGGGCATAGTGGGACAGTGGTCCAGCAGGGTCCTTTGGTCGTTGGAGCAGACTATCAATGGAGACAGAGGCGAGGCTTGATGCCCTAGCGCATCTGCGAGGGGCAGGGCAGCGGATGGGGGAGATTGAGAGACAACAGATGGTTGGGGTAGTTTTCCCGTACTGGTGTTCCCTTGAGGATGTTGATGCAGCGTGGTAGCACACACCCCGGCTTCTTCCATGTAGGACCTGGAGGCCTACTTTAGCCACTCACTGAGAGTGACCCTAAGATGGATGGGAGTCTTGATGGGATACACTCGCAGATGATCAGAGTGGTGGGACGTTTGGGGAAGGAGTGGCACATTGACCCTCCCAGTATCTCAGAGCAGGACGCCTCTAGATGGCGCCTTTGGCTGTGGGAGGGTAGACCCTTGAGGGAGGTCCAGTGGGATCCGGGAGAGTGGTTCTGGCCCTCCAAGGGCGGCCTAGCTGAGCAGGTCGATGAGATGCCCTTCTTTTCCTACACCACACGGATTGGTAGGAGGCTTCAGATGGACTCGTCGAGGTGGACCCCTTCGAGGGAGAGACATTGGGTGACCCGGAGAGTGCCCCGAGATGTGCGCTCCAGGTTTTGGACGCGGTTGTGGTCCAGCTTGCGGCCGAGGAAGATCTCTTACTTCTTCTGGCTGGCCGCCCACGGAGGCTTGCCCATCAGACCGTGGTTGGGAGCGGATGCGAGTGGACGGGCAGTGCCATTGTTGCTCCGATGGTGTCCTGAAGACTATCCCGCATTGCCTGTAGAGCTGTCGCAGAGCTGTCGCAGCGCAGCGAGGATCTGAATGGGAGCCCTCAGGATCATGACACGTATGCAGAGTCTTCATAGAGACTACACCTGGGGGATGGTGGCTTGGTTGACAGAGTGAGGACACACGTTTCAGATTGATGAGATCTCCCAAGTCGACCGGATACAGGGTCAGAGCATCCAGAGGATTGCACTCCACGAGGCAGTCCCCGCTGACAGTCTAGCTCCTTCTTCTAAGGAGGACAGTGTTTGGGAGGTGGTAGCCAGCATCATGGCTTGGAACATTTGGGTGGCTCGCTGTAGTCTTGTGATGGGTGAGCACCCGGTTCCACCTGCGGCTACCCTAGTTGCCATATGGCAAGATATCATTTACACTCTATGGTCCACCTGGGAGCGCGGGACTCCAGGCTCCAGGGCGACTATCGAGAGGCATGCTCGTTTCTACAAGGCTTGGCCTGCAAGTGTTTTCTACATCTTCACTCCGCGAGGGATTCGCAGGCTATATAGTCCCCCCACTTGGTTGTTAGCCCCAAATCCAGAGATCCCCCAGGCAGTGAGCTGGGTTTCTCTGGAACAGGCCGGTTTCTTTCTTTCAGCCTTTTCCGGTTTTTTCCATACTCAGCACCTTCGGGGCTGCTGTCTCGTATGAAATCTTTCAAGCATTTATAGAAGGTTCCTTTCTTTGGAAAAAAAACCACCAAAAACCATGATTACAGCCACTTAGAGAATTATTACAGCCAACCAAATAAATAACAGAAACCAAAATCAGGCACTAGATTTCCCTCATCCTGCACCAGACACCAGATTGGCCCTAAACTTAGTGCCCCTTTCAGTATTTCTTTATCATCTACTCAAAAGGCATCCAAATACAAGAAAAGCATTGTTGTGCGTCAGCCTAAAATCAGCCAACTGAATAATCCATTCACAGGCACTTCCATCCTGCTATGCATCAGTTTCAATCTCAGTAAGGCATCCCAGTCCAGTGCAATATCCCATGGCATCCTTTCTTCCAATTTTGGCTGATAATTCTAACCAGGCAGCTTTGATACCCTTCAAGGGAGTCCTGGCAGGACAAAGACCCACAAAACAACCAACCCTATCTATTCCTAGAACACACAAAGGCTAGCTGCAACAAGGATCTGAGATTCTGAGGCAATAGGAGAGCTTCTGGGAATTAGTCGACTGATCTGAAGGCTCTAGGAACCCTGAAGCAGCAACAAGCAAAAAGGAAAATCTGTCTGGAGAAGTTCTCAAGCACTCTAGTAGGCGAAATCAGCAGGAGCATCGCTGGAAGAGGTGAAAAACAGTAAAAACGATTTCCTTCTAGCACCCCTTAGGCCCCTGGCAGTCCAATCCTGGTAGGCGAAATGGATCTAGTACCAATTTGGCACCCCGGAAGCATGTTTGGTGACCCAAAAGTGGATCTGGAACAGCAAAATCAGGTCTGGCAGCCCTCGAAAGCCTATGGCAAATGCGACTCAGCAAATCCTCCTGCTTGGAAGCAAATCGAGCTGCCTAGAAGTGATTTTGATAGGCGCCTGGCCTGGAAGGCTCTTGGAAGAAGCACGAATCAGATTTGGGCCTCTGGGAAGGCATGAACAGTAGGCGTGCACCAAAAACGAACTGATCTGGAAGCTCTTGGCACAAAAATAAAATTAGTTTTTGAGCTTCTAGCAGCCCTGACAACCCACCAACAGCCCACAAACTGCCCTGGTAGTCGAAAATAAGCAAGACGATGTGATATAATAGCCCTAGAGCATTTTCCAAGCCTGTGACTTGCCTCTCCTTGTTCTTCTGTGGTCCAGAAACAAGCCTCAAAGCACTATGGGCTGAAGTGAGGGGCTCGCTAAGGCCCTTGTTGAGTGCTAAGCTAATACTAATCTCAAAACTTAGACATGCAAAGCAAGAGCTCCAAACACATATCCAGGTGCCATGAATGAGACGCGAAGATGTCTCATATCTACATCTGCCAGGACATCTCTCGCTATGGCAAGGGGGAGTGGTCTTCGTGATCTCTCTATCCGGTGGGCCATATCAAGAGTGACACCTAAGCTCTGATGGTCTCCTCTGAGTAGAGCAGTGACGGGCTGGACTTCTATTGTGTGCGCTACGGTTGGCCTCTGCATCGTGCGTTGTCTCTGTGTCACTGGCTCCATCACTTTGCACCATCTCTTCCCGCTGATCCATGATGCCGTCATGTCAGCCATCTCCTCCTCCTCTACCCCAATGTGTCCTAGGGCTGACTCGAAGGCATTGAAGTTGGTGACGTGTTGCTATGCTCGATCTATCTCATGTGGTATTGTCACCTCCTGTTGTTTGATGTGCTGCAATAAGGTCTCTCTATGTTGCCACATCTCCATCAAATAGAGGCCAACGCAGACCTAGTTATGGAAGTGGATCGCCAAGGGAGTTGCCCGAACCTATGTTCCTCCTGAAAGAGATAGTAGTACCATCCACAGGTCTCATAGTAGACAGGGCAAGTACATAGGAAGTGCTCCTCTATCTCCACCTCTGCCAATGTGCATAGCCTGCAAATCGCTTGCTCTCTAGGTGAGCCCATGACTCTCCCTACCTCAACCCTCAGCTAATGAGACAAGACCCGCATCTATCCGATGGCAATCCTCAATGCATGTGAGACCCATACGTCCTCCAGATACTAGAGCCTGGCAATCACTCCATCCTCTCATACTCTCAGGACGTGATCATGGTGGAACTGGATCTTGGTCGGGAATTCTTCGTTCCCACCTTAAGTCCGTGATGTACAGAGTTGGAGTAGATCCAACGGTTGATCTCATCTCGCGTGTCTAGAGGGACAAGGCATCCAAGCTGTATTGAAAAGGTGGAAGGCAATCCATCTGAATACTCTGACTATCAAACCATCTGGTGGATATGTGCGCGTACTAGTCTATACTAACCCCACTCTCGACTAGTAGTCTAGATGACTCTAAAGCCAACCTCGGTAGACTCCAACTAACAAGGCCAATACTCTATGAAGATATGTCATTGTTTGAAAGATGGCATCAAGCTGAAGTGGTGTCATAGTGAGCTTTGTCTGTATGACCTAATGTGAGACTAAGGCCTACTTCGAATCATCCTAGACCCCATAGTCACCTATAGCCTCTCGAATCTCGAGCAGTCTGTTGCCAATAGGTCACCCCCAGAAGCACACTGCATACATGGCTTATCTGCTCACAAGTGTATCAAATAGCCATCCCTTCGTTGGGGGTTAAGGGGTCCTGAAAGTGTGCCTGAAAGGACTGTCACTCTAGTCGAGCCAGAGCTCCCTGCCCTCGGGAGTTGTTGCTCTGGCCGCATGAGTCATCATGAAAACTAGCCCCGCAAAGACTGTCCCTAGATAGGTGTATGATTGTACAATCTCAACCGGCTGCCCTCAATAAAGTGAAGCTGTGTCGATGAGGTACTGCCCATAAGGTGTTGAAGATTATAACCGTGGCCTTGTATTCCAAGAATGATAATAAACCCCTCCTGTACAATGATTTTATAGTTTAGGTTCTAACCCTATCTTTGGACCAAACCCTAAATCCAAACCAACGCCCACACAGAGACTCCAAACCCCAACAAGTCATTCTATTGAAATCATCTACAAAGGTGAGAAGACACTATGACCCTGAAAGTGATCTAGTAGTGGCTCTATGGCTCAATTCATGGCCTCGGTTTAGTGTTGATTGCCTTCCAAGAAAGCTCTGCAAACTTCTTGCTTGTTTCACGATTGTAGAAGTCCTTACACCATGCTGGCATCGAGCAACTCCTCTAGAATTGTGTAGCCGATGTGCTCGAACGTCTCGTGCCATAGCCGAGACATCCCAACGTCCCCTTGTACCATCATAGCACTTATCTTGTAGAGTCCCTGTACCTCAATGCCTCGAGCATCACTTTGTCATGCTGCTTTGGAGATGATGACCACTCGTCTTCGTCGAAGATGACTCCCATCTTGTTCTTAGCCAAACTGGCTAACAGCAAGCAGCTAGTAGATTTTTCAATGATTAGGGACATACAATACATTTTTAAATACCTTATCTTGACCCATAGTTATTGTGAATGAACGCTCCAAATGCCTTTGATTGGGCAGCTTCGATTGTCCTCCATAGTAACAAATGATCCAATACTAGCTCCATCAAGTTCTTAAACCACGGCTTCGTGTTTGACATGTGCTTTGAGGCTCCGCTATCAGCATACCAATCGTCTCCTCTATCCGTCACTGCAATTGATGAGCACCTTTCAATGATTTTGACTAGAAAGAGTTACTCTGTGATGACATTGGCGGCTTTTGCCTTGTCAGCTTCTTTCTTTTTCTGATCTGCCTTCCTCTTATGCCTACCTTCTCACAATAGAAGCACTCCTTTTTCTTTGAATCACTTGATTTGTCTTCTTTGAAGTCTCCATCAAACTATGGCTTACCCTTGGTGGGCATACCCTCAGATTTCCCCTTCATGAGAAAGGCTTTGTCGTTGGATCCGTCGAGCTTCCTCTTCCAAGCTTCTTCCGGCAACAGAAGGCACACTAGCTCTTCAAAAGTGACTCGTGCAGACCGTCACCCTGCAACAATAGTCATTACAAAACCCTTGTTGCTCCTGGGAAGCATACCAACAAAAGCCTAGCAATCCAACTGAATCTATTTGTTGACCAACTGCGGAGAGTTGATCCTTCACCACCCTCATCTTGGTGATGTGTGATCCTGCACTCAGTCCCCTCATCCATGTGCATGTTGTAGAGCTCCATCTTGCGGTCGAGGATTCTTGCTGCGTTGATCATCTTGATACATTTTCTTTAGGATGGTCCATGCTGGAAATGTTGTCCACAAGCTGAATATGCGGGAGGAAGGAGTCTACAGTTGTGCCAATGATTGTGGCAAGGGCCTTTGTATTACACAATACCCGATCTATGACTGCATCATGATCTGCTGGTGTCACCACTACCCCGGCAGCATTCTTGATCTCTTGGGGCCTTGGCTCCACTCCTATCAGTATCTCACAAATAATCCTTACCACCACGTGGCTCCAGATCTTCATCTTCAAGAGGGGAGAATTTGTTCCATCAAACTTTACAGGATGGAGACCACAAACATCCAGCAAGGCGATGGGCACAACACAGTCTGCAAAGACTGATCATCTGAGGTAGATCTGCAAAGGACTTCAAAACTGAAAGCCTTAGATGAGAAACGATGGTTTCTTACCATAGTGTTCCTTGTATGGAGTTGTTCCATCAACTGCCTTGGTCTTTGTCTTGTTCAAGATGTGAACTACCACATGGATTGCTTCACCCCAAAACGATCTGGTCAGCATACATAGCTCAATCTCTGTAATTACTCGATTCTTTCTCTCTGCTACCCCATTTTTTGGGATGTGTGTGCAGTAGTCAACTGTCTTTTGATCCCTTCTTTCTTGCAGTAGGTGTCAAATGCCCCTGATGTGAACTCTCCTCAATCTAAATCCATGCTAAATCGAATGCTTCCAACTCCCTTCTATACTGTGCACTTTCTGCTCTCTCCAACAGTCATTGGTGAGTCCGGATGTGCAGATTACAGTATGTTGTTGGACATGTGTCTCAAGGCACTGTTGTCAAAATACCAGCCATCATTGTCCTCACTCACTGCATACTTGAGCAATGCTCTATGACTAGAAACAGCTTCCTTCCTCTTTTGGTCTGGCTTCTTCTTTCTATGGCCTTTAGCTATGTGGCCTGGCTTGTTGCAGTAGGAACACTTTCGGTTCAGATTCTTCTTTTTCTTGTCTCCACTGTCTTCAGGCTTGTTTCCTTTATAGTCATTGTCCTCCTTGGACTTGCCTTTTGCAAGCTTACCCTTGCTGCCTTTCCCTTTTGCAGGGAATGCCTTGTCACCACTATCTCCGTTGTACTTTAAACATCATCGGAACACTCTGTTGCGTTGTTGTCCCTGTTGTGATGAACCCCTTTGAAGCTTTTGGGAGGAGACAGCCAAGTACAAGCATGGCCAACTGATTTATGTACACCTTGTGAGACTAATTGCAGCCAACTGGTCCCTCACAACCTTCACCTTAGTGAGATGGTCATGGGTCTGGACCCCATCCTCCATCTTGTTTGTCTCGTAAAGATCCTTCAAGATATTCCAGGCCTCTGTAACCGCATCTGCAAGCTGGATGTGGGGTATCACCGCATCTGCAGGGATGGAGAGTGCCTTGTGTCCAATCTCACACTGCTACCGGATATGCTGGTATTACATCTCTTGTTGTTGGATCTATCATGTCCTTGGGCTTCATCTCCGTTCCTTCGCTCCCACATCAGCCTTGCAACCGAATGACTGTGTGGCTTCTACCTTCCAAATGGGATAGTTACCCCCATCCAATTTCCCATTTTCTCCAACGTTGGGAGCAGGCATGCGTGAAGCCATGTGCAAGCACCTGCATTGGGTGCAACACTGAAACAGAAAAATGAACTTACAGCACCTTACTGAAGCGGAGGTTGAAGGGACACCTTCCTGCAGTTTGTTGCAGCAGACCAAGAGGATACCCCCTTCGCCTCTGATACCATGTTAGAGTTGAAGGGATAGTTACCCTACCAATGGAATGTTTTCAAACTCTTACTGATCTATCTCAGAAAAGTAATCATCCACCAAGCGTATGGAAAACAGCTCAGAGAAGAGCTAAGCACATCCAGCATAGATGCTGGATAAAATAAACAATCAAGGATGACTGTCCTGCTAAGATCTACACAGAGTAATGTGCTCAAATACTCCTCAGTCTGTGTTGCCTTTTAAGGGCTTCAGTGTGGCTGATGGAGTGTGCAACCCCCCCCCCCCCCCCCCCCCCCCGGGGCCCCTCTTTATATGGGAGAGGAGGGGATAGAAGCACCCCACAACAGCCGACTCAGCAACCGATCTGCCCTAGCTGGAGCTGCCCGACCCCAACCAGGCCTGCTGCTGCCTCTGACCTGCTCCTGCTACTGTCCTGCTGCCAGGCCTATAAATAGGCCCTGGCAGTGCTCTACTGGACTACATCCATGTTGGCATGCAGACCTGATGTGATGCCCCGCAACCTTGCTGCACTGCCACACAGCCTTGCTACCCAGTACTGCTCCAAGTGCACCTTCAGACATTCACAGACATTGCACACCAGCCTGCTCTCCAATTCCAGGTAAGCCTACCTACCCTGGTCTACAAACCCGTTGTCCGCCTCATGCAAGGGCTCACAGTTTGGTTAGTGAGCATTAATCTAACACCATGATTGTCCGAAAATTACCACTGTCCAAGTGTCTCCTGCTCTGTGGGTCGGAACTATGGTGTTGATGGTCTAGGCTGTGGGAAAGCCTTGATGGAAGACTTCATCAAGCAGTTGGGAAAGATCGGTGCAAGTACCTCTTAGAAGGAGACCTTCATGATCCTTGTCTTTGATGAGAGGAAGAGAGGGGGGGTGGGGGTGTCCGCCTCATGCAAGGGCTCACAGTTTGGTTAGTGAGCATTAATCTAACACCATGATTGTCCGATAATTACCACTGTCCAAGTGTCTCCTGCTCTGTGGGTCGGAACTATGGTATTGATGGTCTAGGCTGTGGAAAAGCCTTGATGGAAGACTTCATCAAGCAGGTTGGGAAAGATCGGTGCAAGTACCTCTTAGAAGGAGACCTTCATGATCCTTGTCTTTGATGAGAGGAAGAGAGGGGGGGTGGGGGTGCGGGGGGGAAGAGAGAGAGAAAAAAAAAGAAAGAAAGAAAGTTTATTAATGTCCACTGGAGACCTAAAAAGGTCTATGGGACAAAAGAGACCTGCTTATACATCAGTACAGGGAGGGCCATAGGCAACCTCCCTGGGAGTATCATCAGATTCCTCCAAAAAAACAAAACACATAGAACATAAAACATAAAAGGAACTAAGTACTAGGCTATGGAGTGGCCATTACATCAGTTTAAGACTGAGGGTCTTTAGATTTTGTCTTAAATTCTTTAATCACTGCAAGACCGTCACGATATGCTGCCCATTTTCCTGCTTCCCTGGCTGCCCGAACCTTAGCAAGCTCGGTAGCTTTGTTCTTCAGTTGGGTTCTTGTAAGCTCCTCAGAGAGAGAGAGAGAAGAAGCAAAAGCCATAGTCCACTTTTTTTATACTCATATGTCCGAATTTTCTTTTTCATATCATACTACGTTGTGATAACACGGGCATTCCAACTTTATGGACACTATTTGTAACCGGCCTTAGATCACTAAGGGCAGTGTATCTGTCTCTACTATCTCACAAAGATGAAAATACAGCCAACTTAATTGATTGCCTTTGTTCACAAACCAAACTCAAAGCATAGAACTTCACTGCACAGCATCATGTCACCATTCAAGACAAGGGAGGCTAGAATGCCCCTACTCAGACACATAGAGAGTGACATCTGTTGGCCCCAACACTTGGCGCCCCTCGCGGTATTTATTTAAACTGGTTAGCTCAAAGATACAAAGGGACTCCCTTCACGAGCTCACCTGCAGGTGCAACCCAGTACAACGCCAACCCGTGGTTGTGCTTTCAATTTCAGCAATTGCCACTTCAGGTTTCAAAGTGATTTTTGATGGCTACAGATGCCTCGTATATGATCTTCGTGATGACAATGCCATAGTTCTCACTCGCACTTTGCAAAAGCGGCTTTATCACCTTGATCATCACTCAGCTGCACTTTCTATTGAAGCATTTGCTATTTCAGATTCACAGCTTGCTGAAACTCATCTTTGGCATGAGAGAATGGGTCATCTCAATTATAGAGCTCTTGCAAAGCTACATTCACAGCAAATGGCAAATCATGTACCTCAAACTCACACAGTTTCCAAACATGTGTGTGAGGGTTGTCTTTTGGGTAAGATGCATCGGTTTCCTTTTCAAAAGAATTGTCCAAAACTCTCACAAAGGAAATTGCAGCTAGTGCACAGTGATGTCTGTGGCCCAATGAGGAAAATGCAATTGGGGGGTACAAATATTTCATGACTCTCATTGATGATTTCACAAGATATTGCTGGGTATATCCTTTAAAAGCCAAATCTGAAGTGTTCTCATGCTTTCAGAGGTGGCTGAATATGGTTGAGAATGAATCGGGATGCAAGCTTGTCACCCTCAACACAGATAGGGGGGGAGAGTATATGTCAAAGGAATTTGATGCATTTCTGTCCTCACAGGGCATTGTTCACTCATGCACTACTCCTTACACTCCTCAGCAGAATCCTATTTCTGAAAGGAAAAACAGGTCCACAATGGAGATGGCCAAATGCATGCTTAAGGCCAAGTCTTTGCCCAATACATTTTGGCTTGATGCAGTGATGTGTGCCAACTATGTGCTGAATAGATCACCTACATGGGCATTGAAGACTGTTACACCTTATGAAGCATGGAAAGGCAGGAAGCCTTTACTTTCACACATGAGAGTTTTTGGGTCTTTATTGGTTACAGCCAAAAGAGCAGAGGGTATCGGCTATACCAACCAAATACTGGGAAGATTATTGTCAGTAGAGATGTAATCTTTGCTGAACATTCAGCTTCTCCTCTTGTGGACTGCAAAGCTAAGCCAGATGTTGATATGTTTGATGCCTTTGAATCTTAGTTACCTCTGCCATCCTCAGAAGAGGACTTTGAACAGCAACATGAGCCTCTTGCAGGCCCTCCAACCAGCAATAATCAGCCAATACCCCATGCTGATTTGCAGGTTTCTCTTCCAGCATAGAATGATCCTACTATTCATGATGCAGTAATTGAAGAAAGAGCTGTCAATAGACAGCAAAGGCAAGTTCCCAGATGGCTTCTTGATACATTGAGGGACAGCAAACAAGATCAGCCTTTTGCTGCCCGGACAAGATCAGGGAATAGACAGATGCATGGTCACTTTCTTGAGTTTGCACTCCTTGCTACAGCTTGCAATGAAGAGCCCTTGTGCCATAAAGATGCCTTTAACAGCAAAGAGTGGATGGATGCAATGAGAGCTGAGTTACAATCCATTGCCAAAAATGACACATGGGAATTAGTAGATCTCCCTCCCGGCAAGCATGCCATTGGTACTCGGTGGGTCTACAAATTAAAAAGGAAATTTGATGGCAGCATAGATCGATACAAAGCCCGTCTTGTTGCAAAAGGGTATGCCCAACAACAAGGCATTAACTTTGAGGAGACATTTGCTCCCACATCCAGGATTACTACCATTAGATATGTCATTGCCATTGCAGCCCATCATCATTGGCAAGTGCATCAACTTCACATCAAGACTGCTTTTCTTCATGAGGATCTGCAAGAAGAAGTCTATGTCACACAACCTCCTGGCTTTGAGGTTGTTAATTCTGAAAATAAGGTTTGCCGGATTAGAAAATCCCTTTATGGTTTAAAGCAGGCACCCAGGGCATGGTATGCCAAAATTCATGCACACACACTATCTCTTGGTTTTCAGAATAGCCCCACAGAACCCACTCTTTATGTCCGTGGGAGTGGATCTGATTTTTTACTGCTGATTTTATATGTGGATGATATGCTCATCACGGGCCCAGATACTCAGCATATTGCAGCTTTCAAGGCTGATTTGCAGCAGGTTTTTGAAATGTCAGACATGGGACAGCTCCACTATTATTTGGGCATTCAGTTTGCTCATGTTGAGGGGGGTATCATGATGTCACAGTCCAAGTATATTGGACAACTCCTTGATGGTTTTCAGTTCGAGGATTGCAAGCCAATCTCTACTCCAGTGGACCCTGGCTTCAAATTCTCAGCTCATGATGGGAGCCCACCATGTGATATCACTCTTTATCAGCAGGCTGTTGGATGCCTTATTTATTTATGTCACACTAGACCTGACTTACAGTATGCAGTATCTCAGCTTAGCAGATTCATGCACATGCCCAGTTCACAGCATTGGCAGGCAGTGAAGAGAGTCTTCAGATATCTCAGAGGCACTCAGGATTTAGCCCTCTTCTATGGTGATCAGGGTTCACTTACCATGCATGCTTACATGGATAGTGACTGGGCAGGATGTTCCGACACTAGAGTGTCACATACCGGCAATTGTTTTTTGCTTGGTAATTCATGTATCTCTTGGCTTAGCAAGAAGCAACCAACAATTGCCACATCTAGCTGTGAGGCTGAGTACAGGACAGCTTTCACCGCTACAATAGAGTGTGTTTGGCTTCGACAGTTACTTACAGATCTTGGTATTCGCCAGACATCCTCCACTATAGTCTACACTGACAGTCAGAGCGCTTTGGCCATTGCACGTAACCCAGTGTTTCATGCGCATACCAAGCATATTGAAGTTCACTATCATTATGTTCGGGAGCGGTCGTCAGCAGGAGACATAGAGTTGTCCTATCTTCCCACAGAGGACAACATAGCAAATATGTTTACAAAGCCACTTCCTCGTCCCAAGTTTGAAGTCTTCCGACAGGCTTTACACTTGGTTCCCTTTGTTACATGATCTGTCATCCCTTGTACATTCATAGGTGGCTATATCCTTTTGGATGAACATGTGCCACCATGATCAAAAAATACCAAGTATTCTGAGACGTTTCCAGAATACTTCAGCCCATCCCATGGAGGGGGGTTTGTAGGCCATCTCTTGGTGGTTCTAGTGATGCCCTATAGGCCATGGTATGTGCCTTGTAAGCATAAATATAGGCACTTATAGTGTTAGTGCCTTTTAGGCCACATAGGACACTTAGTCCTATGTGACACCTAGGACACTTAGTCCTAGGTCTAGGACAAGTACTTTGTATGCTTCATTTTTCTTCTACTCTAGTTGACGTGACGACGTTTCATCATCGACTCTTTGTATTCTCTCTTTTGCCTATCGATCCTACAGGATGACCCCACTGAACCAAACCAATGACCTTAGAAAATGAAACCACTCTAATAGCACCAGGAGTAGCACTTATTGCACATGAAATCATAGGTACCTTTTGGGCATTAACTAAGGCCCCTAGCCTGGTACCCTAGGCCAAATTCAGTGACACTTAGTTTAGACGCTTCACCATCACCACCACGTCCCCGTGACACTATTTAAAACAATATATATAACATTTATAACGTAATTTCTTGAGCAAAAGAGTCAGGTGATTCTTATTCAAACCACATAAAAGGCACCTGAGCTGTTGACAACTGCTCCTGTCTAGAATGTTGCTTGACCAGTTTCTTGTATTTCTGCACCTTCTTTGCATTTTCATAGTATTCCTGATGTTTTCCTGAAGCATCAACAAAAGGAATATGATTTTCTTCTGAAAGATATGGCAGCCGTGCAATGCGTTATATCACTTCAATGCACCCACCAACTACCAAGCAGCCACCATTATCCTTTTCATAGATTAACACCCAGACTCAGGCAAGACAAGAAAGACCTTGCCTCCATCATAATATTTTCCACAAATTTTGAACTATCTAGAGTATGACACAAAAGTTTGAAGTCAGGACATACTAAAATATCCTCTTAGTATTCTGTAAATTTAGTAAAATCTGTCTCTGAGCATGTATTTCTGTGATATACAAAGTCAAGCCAGTAATCAGATTTCATATCTTTGGAATATTGCACAGGCTAGTCTTTGCAGCAGAGGCACAACTTCATGCATTTCAGATGAAAACAGAAACAGCATTGGTAAAAAGAATGTAAAACAATTTGCTCAAAATTATGCACTAAAGATTATTTGGTTAGCCTGCATTTCTAGAATTCTGCAAATCTTGATTGTTCAAAACTTTGATCTATTGTAATCATCACCATGCCCTCGTGGAGTACTTGCTATGTTACATCAACCGTAATCATGGAATCCTAGGGTTCGGTTATGGTAAGGTGGGGAACTGTGAGGGCTTCACAATGCTTACAATAAGCAGGGCTAAGACTTATATACATTCATAGGTATAGGCACTAATGGAAGGGTGCATAGGTATGCCCACTAGAGGGCTAATGGAAAAGGTCCTTTGCAGGACACATAATAGCTGAGGATGAAAACAAGTGTAAGCACTGGGCTAGGAGGGAGGATTCTAGAGGGAGTTCGATTAAAGAGGTCTCTACACACGGAGACCTCACAGGTGGCAGCTCCCTAACAGCCCATGGATTACTATGGTAGTCAAAAATCAGCAAGGCGATTTGTTAGGGCTCCAGTGTGGTTGTTTACTTCTTAAATAGCTCACACATGGTCCACGAGACAAAGCACTCAGCGTAGATGAAAAGACACATAAATCTGACCACAAATGCTCTCTCTCCCCTTATGAGGCTCGCAAAAATTAAATTCTTTGCTCACTAAATTGCTCCCTACTCCAACTCCCTCGCCTCGCCCTGATCTGCTTCCTCCCCTCGCCTCGCTCCGCTCTGCTCCGCAGCCCTACTCTCCCTGCTCCGCCCTACTCTTCTCCCTCATCTGCCAGGCCTCGGGTACCTTTATAGGCAGGCCGCAGGAAGCTTCTCATAGAAGCTTGCGAGAAGCTTCTGGTAGAAGCTTGCGAGAAGCTTCTGGCTGAAGCTTCTCGACTGCACAAATTAATCCCCCCCCACTATGAATTCGCCCCCCCCCCGCCCCCGCCCCCGTCTGTGAACTAATTAATGATTTTAATTTTAGGAACATCGTGGTCCCCTATTGGGAGAACGGAAGAGACAGCCCTACAAGCAAAAGAACCCCCAATTGAAGTTAAAATAAATCAAATATCAAGAGTATAAGCTAAAGCTGAAGAAAGATTTAACCTTTGTAAATGGCAAGGCGATTGCACAAAGATCAGCAACCAACTAAGGAATATACTAACAGAAACATCCCTTGATTATTTCAAATAAAAGTGGGCAGAAGCATGGGAAAATCACACAAGGAAGTACAAAAAGCCAAGTAACAACACAAGGAAAATCACACTGATTTCCGAGCAGAGCCCTTGCTAAAGACACACCCCTCAGATGGAGATGTCATAGAAGCATGCCTACAAGAAAAGGTCCTGGAGTCCTAGGAGAGGAGCACTCAACAAAAAAGTACCACTACTGTATGCAGCACACAAACCTGTCATCTAAGGCCAGCTTCTTAGGCAATCCTAGTTATAGTAATACATCACAGCACTATCTACATGGTACAAACATGTGTGTGCACGTATGCTGCACACTTTTTTTTAACAGAGAAAAGAACTGAAAAACCAACCATACAAATCCGCTTCCCATAAGGTGCTGATCATGGGAACATAAGAAAATTGGCTTAAAGGAAGAAAAGACCAGACTGTTTTCAGAGAACCCAGCTCAGTGCCCAGGGACTCTCTGAAACAGGGGCTAACAGCCAGGAGGGCGGACTAAACAACCAGTAAATCCCTCGCCGTGTGAAAATATAGAAAATGTATGCAGGCCAAGCCTAAAAATTATGTGTCCATGTATGGAGATACCTCATCAATCTAGGATCATCATCATCATCATCATCATCTGAACCTGAGTCTCCATCAATTTGGGGATCCACAGGTCTCTTCCCATCATAAATTTGACTTTTCTTGAACTGGTCAAACCTTTTATTAAAAGTGGCAGACATGTTCTGCATCCTCTGGTCAATCCTCTGATTATTGCTCTTAATCTCATTAGTTAACTCCTTGAATATCTGTAGCATTGGGTCCATACAATTCTTGATGATCTGCTCTTGCTTAAGGGATGCTTGTACTTGAGGAGTTGCTGCTAAATCCCCTTGAACATTGCCAACATGAGGATCGTTGGGCTCAAAAACTACAGCCTCATCATCAGATGGTTCCTTTTCTGAGATGGAATCAAGGATACCCATTGGTTGCTTACTAGCTTGACCAGTAGACCTCTTCACATGCATTTTCAATGACTTGAATCTAGAGTAAATGCGCTATCTCAAGCCCTGATCAATAACCAATACCAAAAGCCCCAAATGCTAGTTTTGCCCTAATTTCGCAGGTCAAATTTATGAGAGAAAACTTGAAATTTCCCACTTGTTTAGGCGATTCTTATGCTAAGACTGAACCAAAGGGCCAATCAGGAGTAGAATTTCATAACATTACACTTGGATGGCTAAAAATTGCTAGAACCTTTGGCAAATAGCAATTCTGCGCTAGCTGTTGCACTGAATTTTCGAAATTCTCAATAACAAAAAAAAACCAGATCACTATCACACTTTGTCAGTTGCATTCATGGAGCTAGGCGACCATCTGCACTAGAGCTGACCCGAAATGGAGCTGTACATCTGAAGTTCGCAGCAGTTCCTCCATGCCAGCCAGTCGAAATAGCTCATAACTCCTCCAAATAGTCTCGGATCACCACCAGACTTAGGGAGCAGCCTTATGAGAGTAGGGCGAACAGATCAAGCCAAGAATGTCCTAATTTGGTGCAGGAAAACAGCAGATCGTTGCTTTCTTCACTTTCTTGCGCCAAAGAGAAAAAAAAACCTCAATGTTGACTCAATCCTCCTTCCTTTTTGGAATCTCACACATAGAAATGATCAGGGAAGCAAGGGCTTTCCACTGATGTAAAAAGCCCCAAATTCTGAGCACTTCGAAAATCAGGGTTTCTCAGAGCCCGCCATGTGGCAGCTCACAACAGAGAGCACTTCTGGCGCTGAATTTTTGCAGAGAGGTAGGCCCTATGCTTAAGAGTAGATGCTCCAAATTTCAAAGTGATTGGACAAAGAATTGCCAACAAATTCCCACGAAAAGTGCTCTGATACCAATGCAACAAGACTGCTCCTAACTAACAGTAAACACTACTAAGTTTAGCAGAATTTGCAGGAGAGTCAAAGTAGTGTAGTACCTTATGTTCAGAAAAAGGGTAGGAGAGGAAGATCAAGGGCTGGATCTTCAACAGGGACTTGTGAGGGGCTGCACAAGGGCAGGAGGAAGACAATTCCTTTCTAGAATTCAGCTGAGTATGGAACTCTTGCTGTATATTCTATTTCAGTAATGAAGTACAAGCCATGAATGTCTTGCCAAGTACAACTAGAGCCCTTATATAGGTATGGCCTAGGGTAGTACAAAGCAGTATTGCTTATGGGATTACCTCCTAGGATGCCACGTGGCAACTAGTATCCCCTAAAAAAAGAAGAAAACACTTACAAGCCAATAAAGGCCTTTCTACTAACTTTTAGCCTAAGTAAAAAGTAACCCTCTATTACAAAGGCAGACCACATGGCGAGGCTGTTTCTAGCACAGATCTTCAAGCACAATGGGATGCCTAAGTCGGTTGTCAGCGATCGGGACCCCAGGATGACTAGTTTGTTTGACGAGCATTGTTTAATAACATGGATACGAAGTTGGATTTTTCTTGTTCATTTCATCCTCAAACGGACAAAAAAAGCAAGAATGTCAATTCCACGCTATTGGCTCTTCTCAAGTGTGTTGTCTCCGAACAGAAGATCAAATGAAAGAAGTATCTTCCTCTTGTATAATTTGCATACAATAATACTATTCATAGCTCCACAAGGAGAGCCCCATTCAAAGTCATTTATGGAAATGTGATATTGCCACCTATCCTCGGAACAAAGGATGAAATATATGCAGCTGATCAGTATGTTCAAGACTTGGACACAGTCTTTTCTGCCACGAGGGCGTGAGCTTTGTACTTACATGTGGGCAAGACCCTGGAAAAACTAGGGGGCAGGGCCTTGGGATGTGGTGTGCAAGTTTTTCCCCTAGGGAGCTCTGCCTTGAGGGTAAATGAAAGGTTTAAGTCCAAAGAGGGGGCAAAGTACCCCTTTGGACCCAAGTTGGCGATTGGTTTGGCCCCTATAGAAGGGACAAGCGGCAAATTAAATTTTAAGTTGGTCATTGGTAGACCCCACAGGGCTTAGGGAAAAATTAATGGCCTTAAGGGCAATCCAAACTATGGGCTTGTTAGAAACGAGAGAGTGTGAGAGCAAGAGAGCTGAACGTAGTACTTGCAATAGAAGAAGTGACTAATACAAGTAGTGGGATGGGTTTTGTCTAAGTGACAAAACCTTATCCTTCACTAACCGCAGTTAGTGAACTAACTGTGGTTAGGGGGAAAAACCTCTAGAAGAGGGAAAAGTGCCCCTAACCTACTTATTACATTACATTGGTCATTGCTGAATTATAATAATAATTCTAACACCCCCCTGCAGTGCCAATGTCATGTACAAGGAAATTATCAATCACCAAAAGGAGATAAGTTCAGGGCACTGCGAAATGCCTCAAACTTTTCACGTGGAAGTGCTTTGGTGAAGATGTCTGCAACATTGTCATGTGTTGACACATAGATCATACTGATCTCTCCTGCATGCAGCTTCTCTCTGACATAGTGATAGTGAACCTCAATGTGCTTCGTGTGAGCATGAAACACAGGATTCTTTGCCACTCCTATAGCACTCTGACTATCAGTGAGAATCGGAGAAGGACCCTCCAATGAAAGATGAAGATCAATAAATGACGCAGCCAAACACATTCAACTGTCGCTGTGAAAGCTGCCCTGTACTCAGCTTCACATGAGGAAGTAGCCACTGTAAACTGCTTCTTGCTCAACCAAGAAATGCAAGCATGTCCGAGAAAGAAACAATTCCCACTGGTGGACTGCCTAGTATCATAGTCTCCAGCCCAATCTGAGTCACTGAAGCATGCATCTGCATGTTGGAAAGGTCACCTCCCCATCTGTAAGCCCCCAAATGAGGAGTGTGTGGGGGAGGGAGACCTAGGGCCGGATGTGCCCAAGAGAGAAGATAGAGAGGGGGCTGCCACATGGGCAGCACCTCACAGGATTGGGACCTGCAGATGGCGTCAGCATGGCGAGGGTAGTGGGCAGGTGAAGGGCCTGCAACAGACCCTGATGATGGCGCAGTACAGGCGGGTCAGGACAGCAGGATGTACAGGAGTACGGCGCACGACACGTGGCTGGGAAGAGGACCTGGCAGAGGCGCAGATATGGCAGGATGTGCAGGCCCAGATATGGAGCAGCAAATATGGCTGTCAGTGGGCAGAAGGCAGGCCTTATATAGGCTGGATCCCTGCCTTGAATGGAGGGCCAAAGGGCCCTGGAAATTTGGGCCAAAAGCCCTGGGGTGTGTGCCCTTTTAGGGCTGGACCAGCCACAGACTGGTCGGCCAGTCTGGTCGGCCAGTCTGCTGCAGGCTGGTCGGTTTTTTGTCAGCCCCCTTGGGGCCTATAAAAGGAGAGGCCCTGGGCCTCATTTCATATCCAACAGTTCAGCAGAACCAGCAGCAAACAGGAGCAGCCAGAAGACATTTTCTTGGGCCTCATCTTGGAGGTGAAGGAGAGTAGAAGGTCTGCTACAAACTGAGCTCTCAAGGGCTGAACCTTGGCTGTCTCTCAGGGCAGCAAGGTGTTGTGATCTGGACGGAAAGTCTACAGAAGCTCCAGGTGGAGCACGCGGGCTGGAGTCTAGAGATAGCCAACAGATAGGAGACGTACCTTGTGGTAAGATCAGAGGACCACACCATTGGTGGGACTCTGAATCTGTCTCTTTTGTATTGTGTCCATATTTGTGGACGGAAATATATATTTTGGTGGTTTCTTTATCTGGTTGGTTCATTGTCTATTGATGAGTCTACACACCTATTGTATGCACATAAGTAAAGAAGTCTGTGATTCCACACCCACACCGCACACTGTGTGAGCTCCTGGGCATTACTATAAGTCTTCCGCTGCGTGTACCCTCTGTTGGGTTATTTTCTAATATGGTATCAGAGCCCAAGTAGGACGCTCACAGGTGTGGGAGCCTGAACGCAGGCACCTTGCTGAAGGACGACCCTGATTCAGAAGCTCTAGGGAATCGACTTCCACGACTGGAGGATTGTGCCCTTGCGAGAAGGAGGGTGACTCAGGTTCAGTCAGGTGCATTCAGAGTTCTGGTTTACTGAAATTGAGTTTGGTTGACTTTGCTGTGTGGTATAAACAGCAGAGATGTCAACCTCTACAGCCTCTTTGTTGGTAAGCTGAAAGGAAAGCAAAGAGTGGACACAAACTCAGAATACTTGCATTATGGAATGAAGAAGAGTGAGGTCCTTAAGTAGGCACCTCATACATGCTCACTGACATCACTGATGACTTCAGAGCTCCACAATCATCTCCTCAATCTGCTCCTAGATTCTCTCAATCATCCTATGTGGCTCTCCACCACCTAACTGTGCTTGTGGGCACCTAACTGTGCCTCTAGCACTCACACATAGAAACACAGGTGTGCCTGAGGCATACACCTTGAGATATCCCAACAAACCCCCCCTCAAGGGAATGCCTCAAGCTATGTCAAGGATACATCTAGTCTCATAGTTTCTCATGCTATCTCATGGTGGTCAAGGATAAATCTATGGCTAGGTTCTCATGCTAGCAAGGGTTCCCATGGGTATAAGGTAAACAAAAGGCATACAAAAAGACCTTATACATTCATTCATTCATTTTGGAGGACTATCCAGGCTGAGTACCTTGACATAAAAAGAGAGATCTGGAGCATACATAGAGATGATTTAAAATGCATAATCTTCAAAGGATGCCTCATCTTGTGGAGGCTCATCAACTGAAAGTAGATTTGCATTTTCAGTCTTTGCTTTGGCTCTGCAAAACTTCTCATGATGGTTGTTCTTGCCACAGTGTTTGCATGGGTTAATTTTGAAGCAGTCCTTTGAAAGGTGATTTGTCTTTCCACAGTGATTGCAAGGGGTATACTTGCCCTTCTAGACTTTTACAGCATAAACAGTGTCATTGCCTTTCCTGAGCTCCATATGCCTTTCTTCTTCTTGGGCTCTGCAAAACTTCTCATGATGGTTGTTCTTGCCACAGTGTTTGCATGGGTTAATTTTGAAGCAGTCCTTTGAAAGGTGATTTGTCTTTCCACAGTGATTGCAAGGGGTATACTTGCCCTTCTAGACTTTTACAGCATAAACAGTGTCATTGCCTTTCCTGAGCTCCATATGCCTTTCTTCTTCTCGGAGAGCAGAGATAATACCTTCAAGATTAGGATTAGGAAGATTTTTCAAAGTGGTAACTATGTGATCATAATCTTCAAGCATACTCTTAAGTAACACTGCCATAGCATCATCTAGAGTAATAGGAGAGTTGATAGAAGCTAATTGAGTCATAAGACTCCGCATATAGTTGACATGAGCTGCCAAAGTAGTGCCACTAACCATCTTCAATTCAAAGAAAGAGATTTTAAGTGATAATTTAGAGATGTGAGAGCTAGCACCAAAAATCATGTCAAGCTTCTGCCAAGCTTCTGAAGGAGACTCTAAGTCAGAGATGTGGTGAATATAATCATCTCCTAAAGCAAGAGCAATGATACCATATGCTTTCTCCTCTCTAGCGGGATCCCTTGCCGGGCGTGTCGGAGTTGAGGATTCTCCAGCATTGGAGGCTGTAGAAGAAGCGGTTGGAGTCGGTTTGACAAGTCTCCAGAGGTTCTCCCTCATCAATGCAAATTTCACCTTCATCTGCCATGTGTGGAAGCCCTTTCCATTGAACTTCTCTAGATTCAATAGGGTAGCCATGAGAGGGTCTAACCCAGATATTAGGCAGTGTCTTTCTCTCTTACAAGGCAAAAAATAACTGAAAGGCTTCCAAAATATAAGCACTTGATGTAGCAAAGACTAGTGACCAATATTCAATCAATGATGCTTCTTCTTACATGCTTCATAGAGGTGGCTAAAATGAATACTTTCCAATCAAAACCAGGTCTAGCAATTCAAAGAAAAACTGAAGCCACACTTGTACTGATGCTATTGAAAACTTCAAAAACTCAGAAGTGCTAGAGTAGCATTTTATGTAGCATCATCTTCAAAAACTGTCAAAACCAAAGGACTGAACTTGGAGGGCTTGTAGCTCACTCTTCAAAGCAAGGAAAAGAGGGCTTTCTGAAGCAAAAGAAAGATCATATACCAGAGAGGATCCAGCACAAAGGTTGGACGAAATGGCGCGCGCTATTGCCCGGGGGAGTTGCTGCAGGCTGAACCTGAGTTTTGACGATTTCTCCTTCGTTACTGAACCAAATGAGCTGAAAAATGACTCAAAATCTTCGTCTTGAGGTCGCCCATCTACTCCAAAGAGGGCTCAAGCAATGACGCAGCAGGCAGGGAGTATTGTGCAATAGAAGAATGGCGAAAAAATGCGCTGTTTGGAGAATGGCAGCCAACAGAGACGTTTTTTTTTCAATTGCTTGCAGGTGGAAGTTCGCCCATACTAGAGGAGTTTACAGCTCAGAGGGTTTGGGCAATGGTCGTTTGTAGGCAGAGAACCAAGCTCTCAAAGATTTTGGGAAGAAGGAGGAAAATGGGGAAGAAGAAGATGAAGAAGAAGAAGATGATGTGGCAGAAATGGGCTCAAGGGGGATCAAAGGGCTCTGATACCATGTTGGTAAGCTGAAAGGAAAGCAAAGAGTGGACACAAACTCAGAATACTTGCATTATGGAATGAAGAAGAGTGAGGTCCTTAAGTAGGCACCTCATACATGCTCACTAACATCACTGATGACTTCAGAGCTCCACAATCATCTCCTCAATCTGCTCCTAGATTCTCTCAATCATCCTATGTGGCTCTCCACCACCTAACTGTGCTTGTGGGCACCTAACTGTGCCTCTAGCACTCACACATAGAAACACAGGTGTGCCTGAGGCATACACCTTGAGATATCCCAACACTCTTCAGCCCCTGCTTTCCCTTCCTCCTCCCCCAGTTTTCTCTCTTTCACTATCCCTAATTTTGGAGAGTCTGGGAACCTGACGGGACTAATTACCCGATCTGGAAAGTGAAGATCCGGAGTCATTTAGTGGCTCGGAAGTTGTGGAAGATGACCACGGGAGAGGAGTCGAAGCCGGAGGACATGGTGGACAGGAAAGGGGAGGTACTCATGGCAGTAGACAGAGAGGAGCTTGAAGCTTGGGAAGACAGAGATGCCCATGCCCTGGCAATAATCATAGGGACTACGGCGGACTTCGTTCTTCCGCATATCCAACTGGCCGAGACGTCCATAGAGGCGTGGGCCACCCTGAAAGATCTGTACGAGACAGACAACACCTCTCGGATTGTGCTTCTTCAGCATCAACTCTACAATCTTGATATGGAATAAGGAGATACGGTACATAGCCATTTGACGAAGGTCAAGGTGGTGAGGGATCAGCTGGCAGCAATTGGTCAGAAGACAGACTCATGCCATCTGGCCTTGATGGTACTGAGGAGACTGCCTCGGAGTTTCAAGAGCTTTGTTACGGCTGTGACAGCAGGACAAAGGACCAAACCTCTGACGTTTGAGGAGTTGTGTCCATTACTGCTACAGGAGGAAGCTCGGGAGAAGCTCTACAACGAGGATAAAGATGACAAGGCGATGCTGGTGAAGGATTCCGCTGGCAAAGGAAAGGGCAAGCCTAACGATGGCAAGTCCAAGAAAGACGACTTTGACGACGAGGGGACTTCGAAGAGAAAGCACAAGAAGAAGTGTTTCTATTGTGATACGCCCGGACATTTTGCAAAGGACTGCAGAAAGAAAAAGGCGGATCTGAAAAACAAAAAGAAGTCTGACTCAGATTGGCCAAAGCAAATGTGGTAATCGAAGAGTTCTTCCTGGTGACATCACCGAGTGTTACCGAGGTCAGATATGTTAATCCAGAAATCACAGTGAGGATGTCTAACATAGAGATGTGGGTCGACAAGGAGTCAGATGCCTTTGCGAAGGTGAAGGACAGCATGGAGTGCTTGGTGCCTTCCAGGTGTGTGGCTATTGACACTGATACGAGGGTGGATTCCATGGAAGGCCCTGGGGTCTCATGGTCAGATGGATGCTGGAGTTCAGAAAGGGACAGTACAGGATTACACAAGCGCTTGGTGGGTGCCTCAATGAGAGTTTGCTTTCAGAGCGAACATTCAGGCAGTACAAGAGTCTGGTATGTATTTGATATTCTGCATTTGAGCCTTTATAGCATGCTATAGAGAGACTCTGCTCTTCATTTGTCTCAGGTGATAAGAGATTGGAAGGAATTGGCCTTCTTCGAAGGTAGAAGGGGAAGTATTGGTGCTTCTTCAAATCTTGGACACAGATTGCTAGAAGGTGATGGACAAAGAGTACTGAAGCCAGAAGAGTACCTGCTTGAGAACTCAGCGAGAGTTCATGGTCCAGGTTATCTGGAAATATTCATTGGTTGCAGACCTTGCCAAAGGAAGGACGGGTTGAAACAGACCCTCAGAGCATGGTGCCTGGAAGACTTCAGGTTGTTCACTCATTATGAGGGGGACGACTGGAAGATCGTGACAGCTGGATTGCTCGAGTTCAGAGGCGGGAACGTGACTAAAGGAGGTGGTACCAGGAGGTGGTACCAGGAGGTGCTACCAAAGATGGACCTGTGTACCAGGATGGTGTGCGGAAGCGGAACCGGACCTGGTGGAGCAGGAGCCACTGGATGAAAAGCCAGGAAAAGAATTCGACATCAAAGAGTTCCAGAGGACTACGACCAGGAAGTTACTGGAGCATCGTCATCGACGTGTTGGCATTGGGCCGAGATGTGTCAGTGAGAGGGGGTGTTGGAAAGGTCACCTCCCCATCTGTAAGCCCCCAAATGAGGAGTGCGTGGGGGAGGGAGACCTAGGGCAGGATGTGCCCAAGAGAGAAGATAGAGAGGGGGCTGCCACATGGGCAGCACCTCACAGGATTGGGACCTGCAGATGGCGTCAGCATGGCGAGGGTAGTGGGCAGGTGAAGGGCCTGCAACAGACCCTGATGATGGCGCGGTACAGGCGGGTCAGGACAGCAGGATGTACAGGAGTACGGCGCAGGACATGTGGCTGGGAAGAGGACCTGGCAGAGGCGCAGATATGGCAGGATGTGCAGGCCCAGATATGGAGCAGCAAATATGGCTGTCAGTGGGCAGAAGGCAGGCCTTATATAGGCTGGATCCCTGCCTTGAATGGAGGGCCAAAGGGCCCTGGAAGTTTGGGCCAAAAGCCCTGGGGTGTGTGCCCTTTTAGGGCTGGACCAGCCACAGACTGGTCGGCCAGTCTGGTCGGCCAGTCTGCTGCAGGCTGGTCGGTTTTTTGTCAGCCCCCTTGGGGCCTATAAAAGGAGAGGCCCTGGGCCTCATTTCATATCCAACAGTTCAGCAGAACCAGCAGCAGACAGGAGCAGCCAGAAGACATTTTCTTGGGCCTCATCTTGGAGGTGAAGGAGAGTAGAAGGTGTGCTGCAGACTGAGCTCTCAAGGGCTGAACCTTGGCTGTCTCTCAGGGCAACAAGGTGTTGTGATCTGGACAAAAAGTCTACAGAAGCTCCAAGTGGAGCACGCGGGCTCGAGTCTAGAGATAGCCAGCAGATAGGAGAAGTACCTTGTGGTAAGATCAGAGGACCACACCATTGGTGGGACTCTGGATCTGTCTCTTTTGTATTGTGTCCATATTTGTGGATGGAAATATATATTTTGGTGGTTTCTCTATCTGGTTGGTTCATTGTCTATTGATGAGTCTGCACGCCTCTTGTATGCACATAAGTAAAGAAGTCTGTGATTCCACACCCACACCGCACACTGTGTGAGCTCCTGGGCATTACTATAAGTCTTCCGCTGCGTGTACCCTCTGTTGGGTTATTTTCTAACACTTCAAGTCACCCCCCCTAGGAAACATCAAGCCAAAAGACTTTGTACCTTGCAAGTAACGGAAGATACGTTTTACAGCCTGCCAATGCATAATCTTTGGGCTGTGCATATACCTGCTCACCTAAGAAACTGAAAACTGAATATCACGTCGTGTATTGCAGAGATAAATGAGGCATCCAACAGCTTGACTATAGAGCGTGACATCAATTGATTCACCCGCATCATGCATTGTAAGCTTCAGCCCCGGCTCCATGGGAGTGCGCATAGGCTTGCAATCATGCATGTTGAATCTGTCCAAGAGCTTTTAAACATACTTGGACTGAGACATAACAATGCCACGTTTCTCTTGAATAAACTGGATCCCCTAAAAGAAATGTAACAAGCCCAAGTCTGACAAATCAAATGTAGCTTTCAATTGGGCCTTGGAATCTGCAATTACTTCCTCATTTGATTCGGTGAGCAGCATGTCATCTACATAAAGAATGATCACCAGAATATCCCCCCCATCCTTCTTGATGTAGAGGGTGCTCTTAGTTGGACTATGGTGCAGCCCCTTGTTGGTCAAAAAGGCATCAATTTTGGCATACCATGCACGTGGGGCTTGTTTCAGCCCATACAAAGCTTTATTCAGCTTGCATACCTGAAGTGCATTTCCTGAAATTTCAAAGCCCGGAGGTTGTTTGACATAAACCTCTTCCAACAAGTCTCCATTAAGGAAAGCTGTTTTAATGTCCAACTGATGAACATTCCATTCAAAATTTGCAGCCATGGCTATAACTAACCTGATGGTTGTCATCCTGGATGTAGGAGCAAAAGTCTCCTCATAATCTATGCCCTTTTTTTGAGCATATTCTTTTGCAACTAGCGGCTAGCCTTGCCTTGTATCAATCAATGGACCCATCTGGTTTTCTTTTGACTTTGAAAACCCACCGTGTACCTATGGCATTCTTGGCAAATCCACAACATCCCAAGTCTGATTTTTATGAATGGACGGCAACTCATCGTGCATGGCATTCATCCAATGCACATTATCTTTTGCTGATTCAAATGTCTCAGGCTCCTCCTCATCAAAAAGAGTACCTGCATAAGCTGATTCAACTGAATGAGCTCCCTCCATGTGCCTTACTGCACTACGAGTTCTACCAGGCAATGGAGCTGCAAGCCTACTCTCCTTGAGAGTCTGAAGCAACCAATGCAGGACTATTTTGGCTGCGTGTATCTCTTGAATTTCTTGCCTGACAACTTCATCCACACCTTGAGGTTGTACCAATTCAGCTGGGGGCTGAATCTGTACTTGTGGAGCTGGCGGAGGTTGCTGTAAATTCTGATTTTCAGCGGGGGAACCAAATGCTATAGGAAGCATCCCCTCAAACACATCATTTGAACAAGTAAAATCCCTTCTTGGGATGTAAGATGCACAAGTAAAATCTGCAAAGAAAAATATGCCCACAATGACAAATACTGTCACAGCCTGTCAAAGGCTCAAAATGCACCACAATGCTTTGCTCAATGCCCAAAAATCTGCAAATAGAATCTGCAAAAGGTGGCAAAAGTCTGCAATTTGACTCGTACTAAGTCCAAAACTGTTTGCAGACTTCCAAAATGCCCTTTTATCTGCAAAATTGCAACCCAAATGCAAAAGCCCCAATTTCTTGTGGGAAATTGCATACAAAAGAGGGCAAATGGTCTGAAAGCCCCAAATGTTGCACAAATTGCAGTCTGCCTGCAAAAGCCCCAAATTTCACTGCAAAATTGCAGTGTAATTGCAAAAGCCCTAATTTCTTGGACAACCTGCAACCCAAATGCAATATCTGTCCACAAATACGGAATGCCCCAAATTCTCTGCAAGATCTAAGCCAAACAATGGCTATCTGCAGACAATGCCTACCAAAAAACCAACTGCTAGAGTACCTGCAAGAATAAAACTTGCACAGAAGGCCTTACAATAGGAGTGTACGGACACTTTCAACTTGTACGGAACTGTCAGTACGGATTCCATACAAGATATGGACTGAGTACGGCCACCTTGTACGGATGACCAACTGTACGGAGTACGGACAAGCTGACGCAGATGTATGGAATGGTGGCAGCGTACGGAATGCAGGACTGTATGGACGCACAAGCTGTATGGTATAGATCTGTACATCGCAGACAATACGGACGGTACGGCGCTGACAGAAGTACGGATGGTACGGACGACTTGCAGTTGCCACACGTGCGGCGCAGTTGTACGGTGAAGTACGGACTGTCAGTCCATACCTCGTATGGATATTGTACGGAAAGTGTACAGATGGAATGGCAGCATGTACTTGTACAAAATGTCAGCGTAGGCTGGTACGGGAGCAGTATGGACGAAGTGACGCCTGCAGTACGGAAGTCGAGCTGCTGACTACAAGCTGTACGGACGACGAGCAGGAAGAGCAGGGAGCAGGGTAGCTGGGCAGGAAGCTTGTGGGCAAGCAAGCTAGGAGCAGGGTCTTGCTGCTCTGATACCAAATGTTAGAAACGAGAGAGTGTGAGAGCAAGAGAGTTGAACGTAGTACTTGCAATAGAAGAAGTGACTAATACAAGTAGTGGGATGGGTTTTGTCTAAGTGACAAAACCTTATCCTTCACTAACCGTAGTTAGTGAACTAACTGTGGTTAGGGGGAAAAACCTCTAGAAGAGGGAAAAGTGCCCCTAACCTACTTATTACATTACATTGGTCACTGCTGAATTATAATAATAATTCTACCAGGGCTGCCACGTAGCATGCCCATGCAAACCAAAATGGCAAGGAGAGCTTGGAAGGGAGAGGGTTGGCTGACGGGTGTACAAGGGATGGGCTGAGCTTGGAGAGCTCTTGGGGAGAGCAATTACGCATGGGAGCTGAAGGCTAGCCACGAGGGATCACATGGTTGTAAAACAAGTTGCTGCTGGCTATGTGTACCTTGAGCAAGTATAAGCTAAGTACGGCTGATATCCCTACGATGGTACAGACTAGTTACGTACTATTGTACAAAAGTATATTGTACCCTCTTCAATTAAAAGAGCTGAATACCAATTTCATTGTACCCTCTTCAAGGCTCTTTTATATCAAATAGATGAGCTCTGCCAGCACTTTTGTGTTCTTACGCATCACAATAGTTCCTTCTCATAGGGGGGATAGAAGGTACACACAAAGACAAGAACTTGGGTTCTCTTAGCAGGTACCAAAACCCCTTCTCTTTGTCGAACCAGCCAACTTGAATTATCTCTGCCTGATAAGCAAAATAATCAACTTTTAATCACATACTCTTAATAATTTTCACTAAAGTTTATGATCGACTTACTAAGTATTAATGCTAATAAAACAAAAAGTGCACAAAGAACTTTCTCTTTACTACTACCAATCATCTTTACTTGGAGAAACCAAATTACACATAGGATGTTTGAGATTCACAAATTCAATGCACCATATATTGCATTAATCAACAATAGAGAATGCTTAGTTTACGACTGATCAATCAGTTTTGCAATGTGAAAGCATGATAGCTGGAATCGTTGGAAATAGAAGACTTTCTACTTACTTCAAAGAAGCCAATCGAATATGACATTGACAAGAACATGTAATATTCGTAACAGATACAGCTAAGCATGAATATCAAAAAAAAGTAAAGTTGCCTCTTTACAACATCGCTAAGTTTTTGAATTGCACGACCTATATCAAACCTGGAGCAGTCATTGGAGATCTCTAAGAAAACAACACTATAATGACAGGCTTGAAATTAATTCCATGCCTCAATTAAACCAACTTGCTACGTCCCATTCAACACTTAAGCGACATATGCTCTATCTATACCACACCATAAACTTAATGCAGGGGACCTATTAGTGTGGTTATACTCTCCCGCTTTGTCTCTCCTCCCGTGTGCATACATCACCCATATCCCCACCTCCCTTCTTCCCCATTGGAGTCCTCTCATGCAGCATTGCCCCATTTCCCAATCCCCCTTTCCTCCCTCTTGAAGTGGTCTCTCTCTCTCCGAGTGTAAAGCCCCCTTCTTGGAACTGGCACTCGAAGGCCAATCTTGGATTGGTGCTTTAGACATAAACTATCAGGGAAATGATGCAACAAATGGAGGCCTTCAGGAAAGATCCTCGGTTGCAGCATCTATTTGCCCAAGAGGAGGCCCCAATTATAGCTCAGGATGTCCATTTTAGTGGTTCCTGATCTATACAAGGCCTTTGTTGTTGAATGTGATGAATGCGGAGACAGCATTGGAGCAGTGCTCCAGTAGGATGGGCATGTGGTAGCATACGACAGCAGAAGGCCCCGTGATGCGGAATTACATTTAGGGGTCTATGAAAAAGAATTATTGGCTGTGATCCATGGTCTCACCAATTGGAAACGTGACCTTTTGGGAGCTGATTTTGTTGTTAAGACGGATCACCAAAGTCTCTCGTACTTTCTGACACAAACAAAGCTATCTGAAAAGCACTTTAAATGGGAAAATTTGTTGTCCATGTTTCATTTCAGATTGTGTATGTACCAAGAGTAGAGAACAAGGCAACAGATGCTCTGTCTAGGAGACCTCAAGTGCATAATGTCACTATTGCCTATCATCAAGACTTACAAGATATGCAGTCCCAATATGCAAAGGATCCAAACTTTGGGGAAATTTTCCAGCAAATGCTTGAGGGACAGTCCTCTAGTCAGTACTCCATGAAAGATGGATATCTCATGAAAGCTGATTGCCTATGCATCACCCGAGGGTTAAGGCAGAAAATCATGGAAGAATGTCATGCACCACCCTATGCAAGACACAGAGGGATTGCCTCAACCACCCAAGCTTTGGAAAGATACTTCTTTTGGCCAAGAATGCGAAAAGATTTGTATTAGTTTGTCACAGAATGCCTAACTTGTCAAAAGGTCAAGTATATAGGCATAAGACACCTAGTCTTTTGATGCCACTCCCAGTACTAGAAGGCACTGTGGGAAAGTATAGCAATGGACTTCGTGTTTGATCTGCCAAGATTGAAAAACGGGAATGATGGGATATGGACTGTTATTGAGCGCTTTAGTAAGCAAGCTCATTTCATTCTAGATAAAAAGACAATTAAGGTAGATCATATGGTAAGGGTGTTTATTGCACAGATATTTAAGCACCATGGGATGCCTAAGTCCATTGTAAGTGACCGTGATCCCAAAATGACCAGCCTATTCTAGAGAGTTTTGTTTGACAACTTGGGGACGAAGTTGAATTCTTCTTCTTCATTTCATCCTCAAACAGATGGTCAAAGTGAGATAGCAAATTCCACTATATTGGATTTGCTTAAATGTTACGTGGCTGAGCAAAAACTAAGTGGGAAAAGTATCTCCCATTGGTGGAGTTTGCCTATAATAATACAATGCCTAGCTCCACAAGAAAAGCTCCATTTGAGGTCATCTAAGGAAAAGTAATTTTACCCCCAATCCTTCGGACAAAGGATGAGATTTTTGCAGCTGATGAGTATGTCAGAGATCTCGAGACAGCTTTCAGCCAGGTACGGACAGCCATAGAGAGGTCTCAGTTAAAGCAAAAGGAAGCTGCAGATAAACATAGAAGGCAGCTTGACCTCAAAGTTGGAGAGTGGGTACTTCTAAGGTTTGAGAAGACAAGGCTCCGCAAGATGAAGGGTAAAGAAAAGGCGTATGCTAAACTATTCCCCGGGTACTATGGGCCATTCAAAGTCATACATGAGATAAATCCAGTATCCTTCCGATTAGAGTTGCTAGATCGCTGGAGGATTCACAATGCCTTTCATGTGAGTCTTCTCAAGAAGTACCAGGACCAAAACCAATGGAACCAGTTCTGGAAGACCCACCAGTGGTGGAAGATTTGGAGGAGATCCTCCAACCAAAACAAATTGTGTACCATACTGTACATAAGGGCCCCCAAGGCAGGAAATTTTACAGATACCTTGTAAAATTTTAGAACTATTCGGCATTACATGCCAAGTGGATGGATGCAGACATGTTGTCTGACCATCTAGAGATCTTGGACATCTATAAGGAAGCTTGTTGAGGACAACAGATTAGAAGCCGAGGGGATGTCACCACTTATAATTAATCATTGGATTAATAAAGTTGATCAAAGTTTGATTTGAATCAATGCATTATTTAATGGTCAAAGATGGGCAGATTCCAGTCAGGGACTTGACTCAGGATTAGAGACCCAGGTAGTTGTTAATTAAGAATTTAATTAATCAACCAAAGATTTTGTGAAAGGACTTAGTCAAAGCACTGACTTTGTCCTAAAGGAACTTGGAGGAATCCAAGTGAAGGGGAATCGGACCCCAGTGGATTAAGTCCAAGGAACCAGATTATATTAAACGAGACTACCGGCCCAGTGGATTGGCAGTAGCAATTCCAAAAACTCGGGAGAATACGGGAACCGGCCCAAGGGTTAGACTAGGTGATGGTGCTTAAAGAGTTGGCATGAGAATAACAAAATGCATGTAGCGACGTGTGTCAACCTCTCTGGTGTTCATGTATTAATAGGTGAAGAGCTCTGTGGAGTTCAGAACAAGGAGGCTTTTGACAAAATACATAGTGGTTGTGACATGGATGCTCATGGAGTAAATGCATCTAATGACATGTGTCGAGCTCGGTCGTGTTTAGAACTAAGAATTTTAACAAATTGTATGCCATTATTGCACAAGTGTGGCAATCATTACGCCCAAAAAAAATCCGACACGAGTGCACACCCGTCTTAAGTTCAAAATCTCACCCACCAACACGTAACGTTGTAGTCTCAAAAGTGCCCTCAAGATAGTTGTGTGATTGGCTTCGGTCACCTGAGAACCCAGTATTGACTTCGGTCAAGAGACATTGATCTTGGTCAAAGGGATTTGACCTTGTTCAATGGAATTGGAATGACCCACCAGTATATGTTTATGTTGTGTGCACGCATGTGGGCAATGGGGAGTTCCCTGGGATGTGAGCTGAGTTCTCTTGGAACATGCTGGTTTTTTTTAAAGCCAGCTTGTTTCTCTTTTCCCATTATCAGTGCCTATGGGATTGCTGATTTGTAGGATTGTATTGTGAAGCATCAATAGATGTCGGAGAAATGAACACATCTTGTTTTGAAAGTATACTTATTTTCAAAGGTGGAACTAGATCATCTTTCACATCTCCATTCTCAAACTGCTCTTGTTCACCTCTCTTGTTTGACCTCCGTGTATGTCACATTGATGTGAGAGCTTTGGCGTGGGCAAGGCAACATCATCATCTTCCTAAGCAATGTCACGGGCTGGAGGCTAGAGCAACTCCAGAATAGCCACAAGCAAACAATGGCCAGATTTTCATTGTCTACAAGCCAACTACACACAACCACTCTCCTTAACATAAAACTTCCAAATACCAAATATACTAGAAAAATGTTATTGATGGCTTGATGATTTGGAAAAGGAATGAGGAGTGCAATGGGGACGAAGATCAGTGGACAAATTTGCTCGAGGTATCTAAGATAATTATTGGTGTAAACAAAAGATTTGCATGTGCTACTACTACATATGTTTTATGAAATGTGGAGTCCCTCTTCTTTGTATGAACAAGCAATGGTTGAGCCATAGAAGAGGGTTAAATGTTCGACAATAGATGAATTTAGTCTCTTTCATAGAATGAAATTGTTACTTTTGGTTGAGGTCTAACCAACATAAAGGTGGCGTGGTCCATTACTAAGAGCTTCTCAATTCAGATAAGCACTGCAAATTGGAAGTAAGACCAAGCCTTTGGGAGATAGTAGACACAAGCGATGCTTGTCCAAGGATGCAACATAAATCATGCAATGATGATTTAATTGCGCCTTTTTCCATGCCTTACTTATTGAGCTTACATTGGCGTGTTGAGACTAAAATGAAATAATAAGTTTGGACTATGGTTTGATTAGCCTTCTCCCTTCAGTGCTAGCCTTCATTATGGCTGAGTCTGACCAGAACCTCCGTAGCTTTGTCAAAAACTCATGTAGACTTTTGTATGAATGTATGCTCGTGTGTGTGTGTTAGAGCATATATTGATACAGAGTTCTACACCCACTACTGGGCGCTAATGACGTTAGTGGGGATGTCATGGTAACTAGTCCCTACTATGCATGATGGAGTTGATGGTTTATAATTGATTTGATGACTACCATGAAGTTATAAATTGCACTTCTTGTTTAAAATTTTTAATTTTCATGTGATGAGTTTGGGCATGTTCCTGAATTCATCTAGGGATATATTTTTGCCGTATTAGCGAACATTCAAATTTCCATTTGTGAAATTTTCGCCCAAGTTACGCATAAACTGTGTCTGAAAATTTTCAACAATATACTATATAGGGATACTGGTTGCATCTATCCCATCAACATATGCATTCTATTTTAGATTTTTATTTCTTCAACTACCCCTGTTGTTGTTTGCATTAGCATGCATTAGTGTAGACTTCTCTGTCCACCATTAGAGGCATAAACTGTGCTTTACAACTTGGTAATTGTCTACACCTTTCTCAATATTGTAGGAACGTATGCACAATTTGATCTGTCCAGAAATTGTCTTTGTTTATGTTCTAACATGATAGATCAAGGAACCACCTATGCTACTCTCAAGCAAAATTTTCTTTTTTCTTTCTTTTTGGTGCAGCTACCCTTCTGTATTCGTTAATTCATATAGTAATGCTCCCTTCAGCAATTTCATGTAGTATTTACGGCTTTAGCTGATTTATAGGGGCGATACCCAAATCGCGTCTTTTGATCTCGAAAATGCTAATTCTTGGTTGCTCTCTAAAATTTGTGGCTTGCAATTACCTCTTGTCTCTTATGGAACTCATTTTGTCTCCTCTTTCAGTCTGAGATCCAACTTTACTATATAAGGCATACTTGCACAAACTGCTTGTCGACATGGACTATTCCGTTCTCGCTTACATTGGCTTAAATTCCCCAGCGTATTCAACAAACTGTTGTAGGCAGAAGTCAAGAAAAAAAAATGTGAACTTGATATGCCTATGGATCCGAAGCCTGTAGCTCTTTTCCAAAAAGTTCTCAATTTAGTTTTGTTCTTTTATGAATATCTCAATCTTGACATCATGGGTGCCACTCTATTAGTTTCTATGCAGCAAGAGTAACGTGATTATCAAACAGATGATTCCACATGCCAATTACAGGATGACACACACACACACACACGCAGAGAAGTAGACGTATATTATTGTCCATAGGGGGCAACAGACCCATGGGACTAGAGAGAGAGAGAGAGAGAGAGAGAGAGAGATTACTAAAATTTTAGGAGACCGTGAAGGTCTATAAGATTAAAGGTGACTGATACAATGGACATGACGGTGGTGGTCTCAAAATGGACTATCGAGACCGTGTCTACCCAATATATATATATATATATATGTATGTATGTATGTATGTATGTATGTATGTATGTATGTATGATGGACGGTGGTTCTAGTCTTGATAGTGATACTGATCTTGATGCAAAATACAAAATACAAAAAGTGTCTAGCAATCTCCAGATTGATCCGCAGATGATGTGGAAAAAAATGGTGCACCAGATTGATGGTACAAAAAAGGGGGGAGGGTAGGGCGCAAAGGCCAATCACAGTGGGGCCGTCGGGTGGGTCGAAAAGAATCTTGCGATGGCTGGTTGGTCTCTGACATCGTGCTGCCTGGTGGCGGTAGCACATCTGGGGCGATGGGGGGCCCTATGACGAATGTATGCAACGGTGACCCCAGTTGGGCGATCTGATATGAGAGACAGAGAGAGAGAGAGAGAGAGAGAGAGAGAGAGAGAGAGAGAGAGTTTATCAAAGTCTACGGGAGACAAAAGGCCTATGAGACAATCTTGTACAATGCACTAGGCGGGTGTGGTCTCAAGATGGACCCACAATCCCGTAGCAAAAAAAAACAAGTAATATCACGAAGGATAGAACTATCCATGTACATCCATATGTCTATAAATCTATAAAAATATATCAATAGATAGCTAGATATCAATGATTCTCTGGTGTTGAACAGGGGTGCATAAAAGCCATGATGGAGGGCTGTCCTCTAGAAGTCTGTCGTCGCTAAAGTCGGCGGGAGATGACTCAGCGTCGAACTAGTGCCACAAAGACATTGGTCGGTCAGGTGTCGGAACTAGAGAAGAAAGCAGGTATGTTAGTGCGCAGAAAAGTAAATCAGTCCGCTGTCTCATCTAGTGAGGCTTTGGCTCTTGATCCCGTGTATGACGTCGGGTCAGTTGGGGTGTTGGATTTGGTAGTCGGAAGAAGTTGGTGATGGGCCTCTAAGCAGGATCTGGCTGCCCCGACTGGTCACGCAATTGAGCACGCATGAGTGTGGCTCGATATTGAGTCATCTCATGTAGGAAGGCGGCGAGACATCGCTGGTCTGGGTAAAGTAGGAGCCAAGTAAGAGGTCCAAACCCGTCGCGGAAGAGGCAGTGGTATTGACCTCGGATGGCATAGTAGATGAGGCATATGGTAGTGAAATGCTCCTCGGACTCAATCTCGTGTAGATCACAAAAGGTACAAATGCGACTCTCTCGTGGAATGCCCTCTGCTCGTCCGCTCTCGATGCGTAGTCGATGTGAGGAGACCCTGAACTGACCAAGAGAAATCCAAAGTGCATGAGGGAAATGTAGTTGTATGTATCCTGGCGGAATGATGAATCCCTCTGGTGAGATCACGAGACAAGGTGTGCGGTACAACTCGAGCTTCACTGGAAGCTTAGGGGGGGCCAACCATGTCCTAAACCAATTGGAACCAATGCGGACACGTCTTGTCACCCTCTCATATAAAGCCACCACAGCCCTTATAACCTCCTGTCCATAACCCAAATCTTGGAGTTCTCTGATGAGTCGGGCGCGTGGTATTGTGTCAAATGCCTTGTGGAAGTCCACAAAACAGCAATAGACTCTCTGTCTCGTGTGTCTAGCCTCCTCAATGATGTATTAACGTCGTCAAAAGCCCTCGCGGGGCTATGCGACAAAGAGCGCGACAAGAGATCTCATACAAGCTACATGGGGCTGAAACTGAAAATTTTTTTAAAAAGGGGTAACAATAAGAGAGCAGTACCATAAGCATCTACTGTTTGCGTGGGTGCAGAAAGCAATATACAAGATATCATCAGGATGTATCATGTCGATCGGGTGCCAAAGTAGCTTGATGAGTAGAGAGGATTTCATGTATCAATAGCTATCGAGTAGAGCTATGACGTGGGGGTGGACGAGGTCTATGTGTATGGCGGATTTTGAGAGACATATCAGCAGTGACACCATGGCTAGAGCGATGCTCTCCAAAAAGGGAGGGGATCAAGCGAGCTCGGATAGTGTAGGCAGCAGGCTTGTGATGTCGTCTCCAATCAGCATGGAGCTCAGAAATCACCTCATCAGCTGAGTCAGAGTGACCCAGTACAATCTCAAGTGTGAAGAAGTCAGTAACATGTCGCTGTCTCCTATCTATCTAATCTGCTATGGTCTCTCGCTGCTGCTGTCTCGTTTGTCGTATGAGCATGTCTCTGTGTCTCCTCATCTCTAGGAGATAAAGACCAACACAAACTTGGTCATAGAAATGGATCAGTCATGTGAGTGGACCAAAACCAGAGTCCTCTAGGAAGAATCAATGGTATCGTCCACGTATCTCGTAGTAGATTGGGCAAAAAACATAAGAAGTGCTCCTTTGTCTCGATCATCCCTGTGGTGCATAGTCTACAGAGTCGTCTCTCTCTAGGGATCCCTGTTGCTCGCCCTGCCTCAATCTCAAGCTGATGTGACGAGACCTGCATCTGTCCGATGGCAATCCTCAAGGCGTGTGATACCCACCGGTCCTCAAGGTACTGTGGTCTAGTGATGAAGCCCTCCTCACATATCTTCGAGAATTGATCACGATAGAAGCGAGTTTTGGTAGGAAGCTCATGGGCTTCGATCTAAACTCTGGATGTATGTAGCTGGAGGAGATCTAACCGAATGATAAGGTTAATCTCATCTCGTGAGGGGAGTAGTGGGGGAGGGGCATCCAGAATGTACTGAAAAGGAGGCAGCCGATCAATATGTATACCATGTCTAGTAAGCCAAAGAGAGACACGTGCATACCACCCTGTGGTGTCGCCACTCTCTGCTAGCCGCATGGAGGAGACTAGTGCTGTCACCAACTTGTAATCAAATCGGACTGACAATGGTCATGCCTGAAACGCGGAAGAACATGGGACTACCGGCCCACAGGATTGACATTGGTCATGCCTGAAATGGGGAAGAACATGTAACTACCGTCCCACAGGATTGACATTGGTCATGCCTGAAACGCGGAAGAATATGGGAACCGGCCCAAGGGTTGTACTTCGGTCAACCAGGAATCCGGCTTTGACTTCGGTCAAAGGACATTGATCATGAGGATTCAGATCAATGAGGGTTGGATTGACCCAGCAGTATATGTTTTATGTTGTGTGTACACACATGTGGTCAGTGGGGATGCCCACACGTGACTAGGATTAGTCAAAGAAAAGAACTGTTTTATTTGCATGCAAATGAATGGCTAACATTCAACGAGTGCCATGATTGGTGCTAGCTTAAATGTGCAGGTACCAGGTAGGGTTGGATTACCCTCTTATACATGGAAGTTGCTGGCGATATTTAGGTGCTAGCGATGGCACCTAGCTAGGGGCCGCGCACCCCTAGGATCGAGACTAGTTAGAGACGGCTTTAATTTTTAAAGCCTAGCTAGCCTTTGAGGATAGACTTTGACTAAAGTTGAGCAATAGAGAATTGCCATGTAATATCATTCTAATTGTAATGTCTATTGTGACTTATCCTCACATAGAGAACTCTACCTGTGCATTATGGATGATCTAACTCTCCCACAGGCTACTTTGTAACTGAACTGAGTTTTCAAGTGGAATAAAAACCTTCGGGGGGGTCCAGCCAGCGTGTTGCTCTGGGCCTCAGTCGGGTGTTGAGAGAGGGAGAGAAAAATCTACATTTCAACGGTACTTTCAATTCAGCAGACTGTTTCTCTAGCATGCAACTATGGATGCTTGTGCTCACAATGATGTTGCAGAGATTTCACAGGTGCAGGTATAATGGGGGCAATGATGGTGGTAGATTAGAAAGCAGGTAATACAGGGGAAAGCCTCGTCCCTCGTCTTACAGTGGTATCAGAGCAAGGTCTGCACCTTCTCTGAAAGGTGCATAGATCAAGTGTAAAATACCTGCACAAGAGATGCCTGCAAATGCTGTGGGAAAAGGGGTAAGCAATAGATGCTATCTGTGAAGCAGTAATTGCTGGGAACAAATTTCAGTAAGGCAGAAAGACTGTGAACAGTCAGCTGCACTTGAGAAAATACCCAGAGTCAAAAGGCATGAAGTACTAATTGCATAAGAGCTGCCCAGAAATCAATTGCATCAGCCTGTAAATACAGAGACTGTGGAAGATGCTTGGAAAGCAGTCGATGTGATTTCCTGTGAGGGGCAGATCAGTATGCCTGGAAGGGTTTGAGCTAAGATCAGTAAATGATTACTGTTGGAAGTGTTCTGACAGATGCTTGAGCAAGTCTGAATTCAGGTGAGGCAGACTGGGAGAGAACCTGCCGTGAGCTTGTGTCCTGAATTGATAACGTAAATTGGATCTGGGATAATTTGCGAGTTGATAAAATTGGATACCCCTAGAAGAAGACTGAATACCCACGCCGGATGGAATGAAGGGAATATTGAAAAGCTTGTCGCGATGCAATAATAAATTTATGCTCGCGATTTGTAGACAGTTGGAAGGAGTTTCTAAAGAAGTGCCCACAAAGTGAAAAACTCGTCGCGACTGTCAAACAGAGATAGTGGTATCCAAGAATTGATCATCGCGATGGAGACGACAAGCGGAAATTGCTTAAATGAATAGTGCGAGCTGAAAACTCAGGCAGAAATTTGATTTGGAGTAGAATCTATCGTTCGCGACACCGATTATGTGTTGAGAATTCAGAACCCTTAACCTTTCACAAAGGGGAAAAGTGACTGTCACGATACACAGACGATATTGAAACAGCTTTGCGCTGTTGTCTTGCTTATTAAAATGCTCTTGTGATTGATTAGTTTGCGCCGGATTCCCAACGTGGAACAGGCTGACTACTTGACGACCGAGTTTCCCCCTGTTAGAAGTTATGAAATGAAGAACTCTACTAATAGATGCTCGCGTCAGGGATGAATATCCACCGGAACGATTTGTGAAGTGGCCCGTGTTAAACTGTGACAGTCGCGAAGAAAGAAATTTGATCACGGCTTTTGGGCAGAGCAAGACTGATTCTAAATAATGATTCATTAGTAGAGAGTCGATCACAGTCTTTCACTCTGTTGGAAGAAATCTAAATTGGCCGCGTGCTGGAATTCGGTCACGAAGGAACGTCAGCTTCTATTTTAGATTTGTACCATCTTCTCCACAGAAATAAAAATCAAAATCGTGGAACTGTCACGATCCAACCAAGTCCAAGACTGATAGAAAATTCTTGGAGGAGAAAAGATGAGGCGAAAAGCCCCTGGTGATCGAATTACCTATCTACGCAACTACCCGCCTAAGCTATACAGTATATTCTGATTACAAAAAAAAAAAGAAGCAGAGAAAAGCTCCTCTTTGAAAGGGTGATCATAATAATCACAATCAGAAATTACTGTTAAAAAGATACCTTTGGCCAACTTAGTCCTTACCTGAATGTACCTGCTGGTACTGTGTACAGCCTGCATAGAGACACAGGGAAGACAAATAATTGTGAAATCCATAAAAGAAAACCAGTAACTGCACTACTACTGTCAGGGGTATTATCCTTGTGTTACAGCCTGCATATGCCTGTACTCAGTGGATAAACAAAGAAAGTATAGTTTATCAAAGAGAGGGAAAAAGAAACAGTTTTGTGAAATCTACACAAAAAGGTATAGTCCTTCAAAAGTAGAGTCAGAAACTATAGTTACAGTAAAAAGGATGGCTGGGAAAGACAAGGGTAAACAAATGCCTAGTTAGGGTGCTCCTGCTGCACCAGAGGTGGACCCACAGATGCCAATGGAGTTGGAACAAATAGTGAAAGAAATGATGCAACAAATGGAAACCTTCAGGAGGGATCCGAGGTTACAACACCTGTTTGTCCAAGGAGAGGCTTCAAGTACCGCCTATGATGTGCCTAGGCCACCTGTGCAAGTGGAAGCACAGCCTGAGTCCAGCAGAAAAAAGGAAAAGAGGGTCCCGTGCTCAGACCAAGAAGAGGAGGCAACAACAGGAACCATCCAGTACCTCTTCATCCTCTACATCCAGCTCATAGTCTTCTTCTTATGATACCTCTCCGGAGCCATCGAGAAGAGAGAAGACAGTTAAAAAGAAAAAGTGTGACAAGCCCAGAGAATTCAAGGAGGGTGGAAAATCCGTGAGATTCATCACCTTCAATGGCAGATATAGGCAAGCAGAGAAAGCTGTTCAATTTGTCAGACAGTTTGATGTAGCGTTTGGAAGTGAGAACTTCTTGGAATCATCGTTGAGAATGGTTAGCCTACATCTTACAGGGATAGCCAGTGCGTGGTGGGAAGCCCAGACGCAGGATGGTACTGCACCCAAGCACTGGAAGGGGTTTAAAAAGGCCTTCTGCAAGCAGTTCCTGCCCAAGGAATTCAAAAGCCATGTAATGAATGCTTGGGACAGTCTGCACATGGAAGCAGGGGAGTCCGTGGATGACTACAACCAGAGGTTTTGGGACTATTACCTGCAGGTCTTGCCATTTAGGAAAATATCCCACAAGACTCAGATGGAGAAGTACAAGGCCGGTCTGACCCCGAAAATTCAGACCCAAGTGAATACCCAGCGAATAAAGGGTATTCAAAATCTGATGCATGTTGCTACAGTGGCTAGTCTAATGTACATGCAAGACCCCTCCACTTTGATGTCACGGCAAGCAGGTATGCCGACAAGAAGGAAGCCTAAATCCTACAGGCAAGAAAGAAGGGAATTTCCTGAACGGAGAGAATTCCCTAGAGGGGCAAAGAAAGGGTTTCAACCTCAGAAGCCGAGGGAAAACCGTCACAGCCCAGAGGATTAAAGTTTCAATCCAAATTCAGTCTTGAACAAATTGATATCTTCAGGAAAGAGGGCAAGTGTTTCCGGTGCGGGGAACTAGGACATGTAGCTGCTTGATGCCCAGACAGGCCTCCGACATCGAAGGGGAAAGAGGCAAAGAAGCCACAACAGCCACCTAGGCCACGAGCTGCAGGGATCCCTGATGTTTTGGGATGCAGCCAGGATCCAGAGGAACGGGAGATGTGTCTGGCTTGGGGAAAGATTCGTGACCAGCCAGCACTGATGGGTGTTTCTTGTACAGTAGGTTGCAGAAAATCATTGCTAAAAGTAGAGGGGAAACTATCCCCGTTGTATCAAATAAATCTTTCAGCAAAGAAATAAAATCAGCAATTTCTGCGTACATGGTTTTTGTCAGGGACACAATCCTAGATATGTCTGCTGATTTTAATGTACACAATGAAAGCAATTTTCAATTTTTAAATAAATTCAAAGATTGTTTTTCGGAGGCACTACCAGAACAGCTACCCCCAGAGAGGCCAGAGGATCACATGATAGATCTAGTGCCAGGGAGTGAGCCGCCTAATAGGCCACCATACAGGGTCAGTGCCACGCAGAGGAAGGAGATAATGAACCAGGTTCAGGACTTGCTGTCCAAAGGCTTAATACAACCCAGCTCTTCACCTTTTTGCTCACCTGTACTGCTAGTACAGAAGAAAGATGGTTCGTTCAGGATGTGCGTGGATTATCGCGCCCTGAACAAGATGACCATCAAGAACAGGTTCCCCATTCCATGCATTGATGATGTCTTGGACAAATTGGGTGGAGCCACTATTTTTAGCAGGATAGATTTGAAAAGTGGTTATCATCAGATAAGGATAGAGCCACAGGATGTGTATAAGACAGCCTTCAGGACTACCTTTGGACTGTATGAATATCTAGTGATGCCATTTGGGTTGACAAATGCCCTTGCCACTTTCAATAGGATGATGGATCGAATATTCAGGCCGTATAGACATTTTACTGGTACCTTCTTTGATGACATCATTATCTTCTCTACATCACTGGAGGAACATAAACAACATCTAGCCTTGGTATTCGAAGAGCTGCGTAAAAATCAGCTCTTCATCAATGGAAAGAAGAGTGAATTCTTCTTGGACGAGTTTCATTATCTGGGACACATTATTTCTAGGGAGGGAGTCAGAATGGACCCTGCTAAAATACAGGCCATCAGAGATTGGCCAGAGCTGCGTTCATTGCACGAGGTACGGAGCTTCTTGGGCTTATGCTCCTACTATCGCAGATTCATACGGCATTTCGCAGCCTTAGCCGCTCCTCTTCATGATCTGACAAAGAAGAATGCCACTTTTGTTTGGGGAGACAGCCAGAAAGCTACTTTCAAGCAACTGAAAGAGAAGCTTATGACAGGACCAGTACTTGTGGTTCCTGATTTATATAAGCCCTTCGTGGTCGAGTGTGATGCATGTGGGGACAGCATTGGAGCATTGCTCCAACAGGATGGGCATGTGGTTGCATACGAGAGCAGAAGGCTCCGTGATGCAGAGCTTCATTTGGTGGTTTATGAGAAAGAACTATTAGCTGTGATCCACGCTCTCACCAACTGGAAACATTATTTGTTGTCACGGGGGCGTGAAATTCTAGGTACTTTAATGTACTACAAGACCGTGACAACTTTGGTTTTAAAAGTCCAAGCGTGGGCTTAATAATGTGTAATTAAACACGGCATGGTGCCTAGCACATAAGCGTAATTAATTCCTAGGCCCAAAGGCATTCCAAGGAATTAAAAGAGTGGTTGTTGGGAAATGATGATGTGGCATTTTTAATGGGCCCCCTAGAGGGCCATGTACCTTCAGTGGCCCCCCTAGAGTTCCAAGTGGCTCTAGTGCCTTCTACATGCTCCTTTGCCATTCCTGGACCTTCCTGGGCCTTCTAAACTTCACATGTGTGGTTTTCTCTCTCATCTTCTCCCTTTGTTGAGATTTTGGACTGGTTTTTCAGCCTCCTTCAGCTGAATTCCGTTTTTCTTCATAACTCCTCACCCGTTTGGATTCCTCGACTTCCGTTTGGCCCGATGGCTTCCCCTCTGCCTCCCCTTCGTAGTGATATGCTTTTCCCTCCGTGCGTTTGGTAGAACGGGCAGAGCTGAGCACTTCTTTTGCTGGACGAATTTGCAAAAGTGGCTTTTTCTGGACCTTTTTGCTTCTACCGCCTCCTGGGCCTCTCCTCTTGCAAAGCTACAGCTTTCTGTTGAATTTCGAGTGGTCCGACGTGCTGGTTGACTGATTTTTCTCAGTTTTGGAGGACTTTCCGGCGATGAAACTTCTCCAAAACCTTCTCAATGCATTCCTCTCTGAAGCACGCTTCTTTTGAGCCCAAGAACTCCCACTTCTTCACAACAGAAGTGCTTCTTTTCGCATTTTTCAGTGGAATTCTTGCTGGTCGGCTCTTGTAAATGCTCTTTCTTCATGCCTTTGCACTCCTCTTTGGCTGAGAATGCAATTGGGCATTGGCTACTATGTCCTCTTGGCGATTGAGGACTTGGTTCGAGTCTTCAGGGCTTGGTGAGTTGTGATTTTGCTACTGCAATTTCTTTTTGCCATAAGCTATTGGTTGGCCTCGTGTGCCGCCTCTTTCTTGGCTCACAGGTGCCCAGGCAGTGCTACATGAGTCATTCTTTGGTTGGGTACTTTGCTGATTTTATTTTGGAGCTTTGAAAAGCTTTGTGAATGCCATCTGGAAACCACTCAAAGAGAGTGCAGCTGGGGTGCAGTGTGATTGCATCTGGACAGCCAATGGAATTGCACTCGGAAAAGAGAATGCCTTTGGGTTGAGCCTACGGGTTAAGTGCACTTATGTGATGGTGTTATATGCTTGAAAGCCTTGCGAAGGCTTAGTGAATTGGGGCTGCGTGCTAGTTGCAGGGAAGGTCTCCCAGATGCAACTTGTAATCATTTCACTGTGAAATATAAAGAAATACCGAAAGGGGCGCCACGGTGTTTGGGGCCAATCGGGTGCACTTGTCTATGTCTGTTGAGCAGGGGCATTCTAGCCTCCATCCCTTTTTCAGTGGTTTTGTTTGTGAACAAATGGGTAAATGCCAAATGGTGATCATGCAATGGTTAATGGTTGTGATATATGCTTTGTGAGCTGTAAATAAGTGCTGAAGTGATTAAAGGTTTAGTTCCACTGCCCTCTGAGTGATTAGAGGCCGGTTTCATTGGTTCCATTGCCGGGATACCACACACTCTTTCTCAAGAGGTGGGCCTTGGTAGTTTGGTGGAAGGATATCTTTGCTGCACTTTTTGACAGCTGAATATTACAACCATGAACATGGTGAGTACCCATGAGCAAGAGAGCTCCACAACTCCTCAAAGGAGAAGGCAGGAAAGCCTTAATGATCCAGCTAGTGTACAGCTGCAGGGAGCTTAACAAATGCCTTTTGAGCAGGCCACACATGAAGCTACAACTGAGCTCAACGGTGATACTAGTTCTAGCAGTGAGTCAGATGATGCTACTATGTTGAATGCACAGCTTGCAAGTGCAGTGACTGCTTTGACTCAGCTGGCTCAAAATTTGGCTTATATGAGTTCCTTGTGATACCTTTTGGTTTGACTAATGCACCTGCCACTTTCAATAGAATGATGGACAGAATTTTTAGAGCACACAGAAAGTTTGTGGGCACTTTCTTTGATGACATCATTGTGTTCTCTAAAAATGAGCAGGAGCACAGGAAACACCTCACTATTGTGTTTCAAGAGTTGAAAAGACACAAGCTATTAATAAACACCAAGAAAAGTGAATTCTTTATGCATGAGATTCATTTTCTCGGTCATATAGTGTCAAAGGATGGAGTCAAGATGGATCCTGCAAAAGTTGAGGCCATAAGGAGTTGGCCAATTTTGAAAAATCTGCATGAAGTCAGAAGCTTTCTTGGGTTGTGTTCATACTATCGGAGGTTTATAAAGTACTTTGCAGAAATTGCTTCTCCCTTGCATGCTTTACAAAAGAAAGCTGTACCGTTTCGGTGGGGACCAAAGGAAAATGCAGCTTTTGAAGAGCTGAAGCAAAAGTTGTGTTCTGAACCCGTTATTATCTTGCCAGATCTTGCAAAACCCTTTGCTGTAACTTGTGATGCATGTGGAAACAGCATAGGAGGCACTTTGATGCAGGATGGCAGAGTGGTTGCATATGAGAGTAGAGTTCTCAAAGATGCTGAATTGTACTTGCAGACATACGAGAAGGAAATGTTAGCAGTGATACATGCTTTGACCACATGGAAACATTACCTTCTTGGAGCTGATTTTTATGTGCAAACAGATCATCAGTCACTTAGATATTTTCTCACGCAGAGAAAATTATCTGAAAAGCACATGAGATGGGCTAACTTCCTCTCAATGTTTCATTTTCAAATTGTACATGTACCGGGTAACAAAAATGTCGTGGCTGATGCACTTTCCAGGAAACCACAGCCTGAAGCAGTCTCCAAGAAACCCAGTGTTTCAGCAGTGAGCATTGCTTACAACAATGTGTTAGATGTGATGAAAGATCAGTATGTTAATGATGCTGATTTTTCAACTATTTATGATCAGCTTTCTGATGGTCAAAGGCATGATCACTATATGTTGAAAGAGGGTTTCATTTTGATGCATGGACGACTCTGTGTCACTGATCAGATGCGACAGAAAGTCATAATGGAAAGTCATGCTCCTCCATATGCAGGACATAGGGGAATTACAGCAACAATTACAGCAGTGGAGCAATACTTTTATTGGCCATCTTTGAGGAAAGATGTGGAAGATTATGTGAGAACATGCATGGTATCTTCCACGTACTCCTACTGGACATGATGGATTGTGGACAATAATTTGCAGGTTTAGCAAACAAGCCCACTTTGTGCCAGTAAGAAAGAAAATTACAGCAGATCAAATGGCCAGATTGTTTTTGCAGCATGTCTTCAAGTATCATGGGATGCCTGAATCCATAATCAGTGATAGAGATCCGAGGATGACCAGCCTCTTTTGGAGAGGACTGTTTGAAAATATGGGCACTACGCTGAATTTTTCGTCATCTTTTCACCCTCAGTCTGATGGACAATCGGAGCAGGAAAACTCTACCATCTTGGATATGTTTAAATGCTATGTCTCAGACCACAAAAGCAAATGGAAGCATTATTTGCCTTTGCTGGAATATGCTTACAATAATACGGTGCACACATCCACAGGTAAAGCACCTTTTGAAATAGTGGAAGGTGCCAGGAAGATACCTCCCATTTTGCATACAAAAGAGAAAATCTTCGAAGCTGATCGTTTTGTGGAAAGCCTTGAAGAGGCTTACAAGAAGATCAAATATGCCTTGCAAAGAAGTCAAGACAAGCAGAAAAGAGCAGCAGATAAGCACCGCAGGGAATTGGTATTCACAGAAGGTGATTGGGTTTTGCTGCGTTTTCAGAAGGCAAGGCTGAAAAATAAGAAAGGCAAGGAAAGGTTGTACACAAAGCTGAACATGCGTTACTATGGTCCTTTCCAGGTTTCTGAAAAGATAAACGAGGTAGCTTACAGGCTGAAGTTGCCTCCGCATTGGAAGATACATAATGCCTTTCATGTGAGCTTATTAAAGCAATATCATGGAGATATTCCCGAGGATGTACCTGATGAGGTGCAGCCTGAAGTGGAAGAACAGGATGAACTTCTGGTCCCAGAGCAGATTCTGGCACACAGAGATAGAAAGCTCAAGGGTAAAGTTATCCGTCGCTACTTGGTAAAATTTCAAAATTACCCATCACTTGATGCGAAATGGATGGAGGAAGGTGAACTGGCAGATTCACCTGGGATATTGCAGCTTTACCTTGATGCTTTCCAATTAGAGCCGACTGCGGTCCGGGCTCCTACAGGTAGTTCAGCAGAGCGAGCGTCTGGAGCATTACCTGATGTTCGAGAGGGGGGTAGCACCTCCACTCCCTCAGTACAGACGGGCTCACCGTGATTTCATGAGGTCGCTTGATGACACTGTATGTTTCATCCGAGATACTGAGCTGACAGTATTTCTGCTGTGAGACTTCATGATATTGATGCATCTTGACTATTGATCGCCGAGGATCACATAGATTTTGAGCAGTATATATGGATGGATGCATGCCTCTCCTAGCCATATTTTCACTGTCTCTGTATACTATAGCTGCGGCTTTCTTGTATACTCTTTTATGCTATATTTCATGCTCGCTCCTGTGTTTTGGGGCAGCAAACTGTGGTTTGCTGTTTCAAGAGAGGGGTATGTCACGGGGGCGTGAAATTCTAGGTACTTTAATGTACTACAAGACCGTGACAACTTTGGTTTTAAAAGTCCAAGCGTGGGCTTAATAATGTGTAATTAAACACGGCATGGTGCCTAGCACATAAGCGTAATTAATTCCTAGGCCCAAAGGCATTCCAAGGAATTAAAAGAGTGGTTGTTGGGAAATGATGATGTGGCATTTTTAATGGGCCCCCTAGAGGGCCATGTACCTTCAGTGGCCCCCCTAGAGTTCCAAGTGGCTCTAGTGCCTTCTACATGCTCCTTTGCCATTCCTGGACCTTCCTGGGCCTTCTAAACTTCACATGTGTGGTTTTCTCTCTCATCTTCTCCCTTTGTTGAGATTTTGGACTGGTTTTTCAGCCTCCTTCAGCTGAATTCCGTTTTTCTTCATAACTCCTCACCCGTTTGGATTCCTCGACTTCCGTTTGGCCCGATGGCTTCCCCTCTGCCTCCCCTTCGTAGTGATATGCTTTTCCCTCCGTGCGTTTGGTAGAACGGGCAGAGCTGAGCACTTCTTTTGCTGGACGAATTTGCAAAAGTGGCTTTTTCTGGACCTTTTTGCTTCTACCGCCTCCTGGGCCTCTCCTCTTGCAAAGCTACAGCTTTCTGTTGAATTTCGAGTGGTCCGACGTGCTGGTTGACTGATTTTTCTCAGTTTTGGAGGACTTTCCGGCGATGAAACTTCTCCAAAACCTTCTCAATGCATTCCTCTCTGAAGCACGCTTCTTTTGAGCCCAAGAACTCACACTTCTTCACAACAGAAGTGCTTCTTTTCGCATTTTTCAGTGGAATTCTTGCTGGTCGGCTCTTGTAAATGCTCTTTCTTCATGCCTTTGCACTCCTCTTTGGCTGAGAATGCAATTGGGCATTGGCTACTATGTCCTCTTGGCGATTGAGGACTTGGTTCGAGTCTTCAGGGCTTGGTGAGTTGTGATTTTGCTACTGCAATTTCTTTTTGCCATAAGCTATTGGTTGGCCTCGTGTGCCACCTCTTTCTTGGCTCACAGGTGCCCAGGCAGTGCTACATGAGTCATTCTTTGGTTGGGTACTTTGCTGATTTTATTTTGGAGCTTTGAAAAGCTTTGTGAATGCCATCTGGAAACCACTCAAAGAGAGTGCAGCTGGGGTGCAGTGTGATTGCATCTGGACAGCCAATGGAATTGCACTCGGAAAAGAGAATGCCTTTGGGTTGAGCCTACGGGTTAAGTGCACTTATGTGATGGTGTTATATGCTTGAAAGCCTTGCGAAGGCTTAGTGAATTGGGGCTGCGTGCTAGTTGCAGGGAAGGTCTCCCAGATGCAACTTGTAATCATTTCACTGTGAAATATAAAGAAATACCGAAAGGGGCGCCACGGTGTTTGGGGCCAATCGGGTGCACTTGTCTATGTCTGTTGAGCAGGGGCATTCTAGCCTCCATCCCTTTTTCAGTGGTTTTGTTTGTGAACAAATGGGTAAATGCCAAATGGTGATCATGCAATGGTTAATGGTTGTGATATATGCTTTGTGAGCTGTAAATAAGTGCTGAAGTGATTAAAGGTTTAGTTCCACTGCCCTCTGAGTGATTAGAGGCCGGTTTCATTGGTTCCATTGCCGGGATACCACACACTCTTTCTCAAGAGGTGGGCCTTGGTAGTTTGGTGGAAGGATATCTTTGCTGCACTTTTTGACAGCTGAATATTACAACCATGAACATGGTGAGTACCCATGAGCAAGAGAGCTCCACAACTCCTCAAAGGAGAAGGCAGGAAAGCCTTAATGATCCAGCTAGTGTACAGCTGCAGGGAGCTTAACAAATGCCTTTTGAGCAGGCCACACATGAAGCTACAACTGAGCTCAACGGTGATACTAGTTCTAGCAGTGAGTCAGATGATGCTACTATGTTGAATGCACAGCTTGCAAGTGCAGTGACTGCTTTGACTCAGCTGGCTCAAAATTTGGCTTATATGAGTTCCTTGTGATACCTTTTGGTTTGACTAATGCACCTGCCACTTTCAATAGAATGATGGACAGAATTTTTAGAGCACACAGAAAGTTTGTGGGCACTTTCTTTGATGACATCATTGTGTTCTCTAAAAATGAGCAGGAGCACAGGAAACACCTCACTATTGTGTTTCAAGAGTTGAAAAGACACAAGCTATTAATAAACACCAAGAAAAGTGAATTCTTTATGCATGAGATTCATTTTCTCGGTCATATAGTGTCAAAGGATGGAGTCAAGATGGATCCTGCAAAAGTTGAGGCCATAAGGAGTTGGCCAATTTTGAAAAATCTGCATGAAGTCAGAAGCTTTCTTGGGTTGTGTTCATACTATCGGAGGTTTATAAAGTACTTTGCAGAAATTGCTTCTCCCTTGCATGCTTTACAAAAGAAAGCTGTACCGTTTCGGTGGGGACCAAAGGAAAATGCAGCTTTTGAAGAGCTGAAGCAAAAGTTGTGTTCTGAACCCGTTATTATCTTGCCAGATCTTGCAAAACCCTTTGCTGTAACTTGTGATGCATGTGGAAACAGCATAGGAGGCACTTTGATGCAGGATGGCAGAGTGGTTGCATATGAGAGTAGAGTTCTCAAAGATGCTGAATTGTACTTGCAGACATACGAGAAGGAAATGTTAGCAGTGATACATGCTTTGACCACATGGAAACATTACCTTCTTGGAGCTGATTTTTATGTGCAAACAGATCATCAGTCACTTAGATATTTTCTCACGCAGAGAAAATTATCTGAAAAGCACATGAGATGGGCTAACTTCCTCTCAATGTTTCATTTTCAAATTGTACATGTACCGGGTAACAAAAATGTCGTGGCTGATGCACTTTCCAGGAAACCACAGCCTGAAGCAGTCTCCAAGAAACCCAGTGTTTCAGCAGTGAGCATTGCTTACAACAATGTGTTAGATGTGATGAAAGATCAGTATGTTAATGATGCTGATTTTTCAACTATTTATGATCAGCTTTCTGATGGTCAAAGGCATGATCACTATATGTTGAAAGAGGGTTTCATTTTGATGCATGGACGACTCTGTGTCACTGATCAGATGCGACAGAAAGTCATAATGGAAAGTCATGCTCCTCCATATGCAGGACATAGGGGAATTACAGCAACAATTACAGCAGTGGAGCAATACTTTTATTGGCCATCTTTGAGGAAAGATGTGGAAGATTATGTGAGAACATGCATGGTTTGTCAGAAAGTAAAGTTTGACAGGCAGAAGGCACCTGGGTTGTTACACCCTTTGCCAATTCCTGATAGACCATGGCAAAGCATAGCTATGGATTTTGTGTTTGATCTTCCACGTACTCCTACTGGACATGATGGATTGTGGACAATAATTTGCAGGTTTAGCAAACAAGCCCACTTTGTGCCAGTAAGAAAGAAAATTACAGCAGATCAAATGGCCAGATTGTTTTTGCAGCATGTCTTCAAGTATCATGGGATGCCTGAATCCATAATCAGTGATAGAGATCCGAGGATGACCAGCCTCTTTTGGAGAGGACTGTTTGAAAATATGGGCACTACGCTGAATTTTTCGTCATCTTTTCACCCTCAGTCTGATGGACAATCGGAGCAGGAAAACTCTACCATCTTGGATATGTTTAAATGCTATGTCTCAGACCACAAAAGCAAATGGGAGCATTATTTGCCTTTGCTGGAATATGCTTACAATAATACGGTGCACACATCCACAGGTAAAGCACCTTTTGAAATAGTGGAAGGTGCCAGGAAGATACCTCCCATTTTGCATACAAAAGAGAAAATCTTCGAAGCTGATCGTTTTGTGGAAAGCCTTGAAGAGGCTTACAAGAAGATCAAATATGCCTTGCAAAGAAGTCAAGACAAGCAGAAAAGAGCAGCAGATAAGCACCGCAGGGAATTGGTATTCACAGAAGGTGATTGGGTTTTGCTGCGTTTTCAGAAGGCAAGGCTGAAAAATAAGAAAGGCAAGGAAAGGTTGTACACAAAGCTGAACATGCGTTACTATGGTCCTTTCCAGGTTTCTGAAAAGATAAACGAGGTAGCTTACAGGCTGAAGTTGCCTCCGCATTGGAAGATACATAATGCCTTTCATGTGAGCTTATTAAAGCAATATCATGGAGATATTCCCGAGGATGTACCTGATGAGGTGCAGCCTGAAGTGGAAGAACAGGATGAACTTCTGGTCCCAGAGCAGATTCTGGCACACAGAGATAGAAAGCTCAAGGGTAAAGTTATCCGTCGCTACTTGGTAAAATTTCAAAATTACCCATCACTTGATGCGAAATGGATGGAGGAAGGTGAACTGGCAGATTCACCTGGGATATTGCAGCTTTACCTTGATGCTTTCCAATTAGAGCCGACTGCGGTCCGGGCTCCTACAGGTAGTTCAGCAGAGCGAGCGTCTGGAGCATTACCTGATGTTCGAGAGGGGGGTAGCACCTCCACTCCCTCAGTACAGACGGGCTCACCGTGATTTCATGAGGTCGCTTGATGACACTGTATGTTTCATCCGAGATACTGAGCTGACAGTATTTCTGCTGTGAGACTTCATGATATTGATGCATCTTGACTATTGATCGCCGAGGATCACATAGATTTTGAGCAGTATATATGGATGGATGCATGCCTCTCCTAGCCATATTTTCACTGTCTCTGTATACTATAGCTGCGGCTTTCTTGTATACTCTTTTATGCTATATTTCATGCTCGCTCCTGTGTTTTGGGGCAGCAAACTGTGGTTTGCTGTTTCAAGAGAGGGGTATGTCACGGGGGCGTGAAATTCTAGGTACTTTAATGTACTACAAGACCGTGACAACTTTGGTTTTAAAAGTCCAAGCGTGGGCTTAATAATGTGTAATTAAACACGGCATGGTGCCTAGCACATAAGCGTAATTAATTCCTAGGCCCAAAGGCATTCCAAGGAATTAAAAGAGTGGTTGTTGGGAAATGATGATGTGGCATTTTTAATGGGCCCCCTAGAGGGCCATGTACCTTCAGTGGCCCCCCTAGAGTTCCAAGTGGCTCTAGTGCCTTCTACATGCTCCTTTGCCATTCCTGGACCTTCCTGGGCCTTCTAAACTTCACATGTGTGGTTTTCTCTCTCATCTTCTCCCTTTGTTGAGATTTTGGACTGGTTTTTCAGCCTCCTTCAGCTGAATTCCGTTTTTCTTCATAACTCCTCACCCGTTTGGATTCCTCGACTTCCGTTTGGCCCGATGGCTTCCCCTCTGCCTCCCCTTCGTAGTGATATGCTTTTCCCTCCGTGCGTTTGGTAGAACGGGCAGAGCTGAGCACTTCTTTTGCTGGACGAATTTGCAAAAGTGGCTTTTTCTGGACCTTTTTGCTTCTACCGCCTCCTGGGCCTCTCCTCTTGCAAAGCTACAGCTTTCTGTTGAATTTCGAGTGGTCCGACGTGCTGGTTGACTGATTTTTCTCAGTTTTGGAGGACTTTCCGGCGATGAAACTTCTCCAAAACCTTCTCAATGCATTCCTCTCTGAAGCACGCTTCTTTTGAGCCCAAGAACTCCCACTTCTTCACAACAGAAGTGCTTCTTTTCGCATTTTTCAGTGGAATTCTTGCTGGTCGGCTCTTGTAAATGCTCTTTCTTCATGCCTTTGCACTCCTCTTTGGCTGAGAATGCAATTGGGCATTGGCTACTATGTCCTCTTGGCGATTGAGGACTTGGTTCGAGTCTTCAGGGCTTGGTGAGTTGTGATTTTGCTACTGCAATTTCTTTTTGCCATAAGCTATTGGTTGGCCTCGTGTGCCGCCTCTTTCTTGGCTCACAGGTGCCCAGGCAGTGCTACATGAGTCATTCTTTGGTTGGGTACTTTGCTGATTTTATTTTGGAGCTTTGAAAAGCTTTGTGAATGCCATCTGGAAACCACTCAAAGAGAGTGCAGCTGGGGTGCAGTGTGATTGCATCTGGACAGCCAATGGAATTGCACTCGGAAAAGAGAATGCCTTTGGGTTGAGCCTACGGGTTAAGTGCACTTATGTGATGGTGTTATATGCTTGAAAGCCTTGCGAAGGCTTAGTGAATTGGGGCTGCGTGCTAGTTGCAGGGAAGGTCTCCCAGATGCAACTTGTAATCATTTCACTGTGAAATATAAAGAAATACCGAAAGGGGCGCCACGGTGTTTGGGGCCAATCGGGTGCACTTGTCTATGTCTGTTGAGCAGGGGCATTCTAGCCTCCATCCCTTTTTCAGTGGTTTTGTTTGTGAACAAATGGGTAAATGCCAAATGGTGATCATGCAATGGTTAATGGTTGTGATATATGCTTTGTGAGCTGTAAATAAGTGCTGAAGTGATTAAAGGTTTAGTTCCACTGCCCTCTGAGTGATTAGAGGCCGGTTTCATGTTGGTAGCTGATTTTATTGTGAAGACGGATCACCAGAGCTTACGTTACTTCTTGACGCAGACAAAGTTATCTGAGAAGCACTTCAAGTGGGCAAATTTGCTGTCCATGTTTCACTTCCAGATTGTCTATGTGCCAGGAGTACAGAATAGGTCAGCAGATGCTCTATCTAGGAGACCCCAAGTGCATAATGTCACTATTGCCTATCACCAGGATTTATAGGACATGTAGTCCCAGTATGCACAAGATCCAGACTTTGGAGTAGTTTATCAGCAAATGCTTGATGGGCAGTCTAGCAGTCAGTATTTAATGAAAGATGGGTATTTGATGAAGGACGATTGCCTACGCATAACTAGAGGCATGAGATAGAAAATAATGGATGAATGTCATGCACCACCGTATGCAGGACATAGGGGTATTGCCTCAACTACCCAAGCTCTAGAAAGATATTTTTATTGGCCAGGAATGCAGAAAGACTTACATTTGTTTGTCACAGAATGCCTTACTTGCCAGAAAGTCAAATATGACAGGCATCAAACACCTGGTCTTTTAATGCCTCTACCCGTGCCAAAAGCACCATGGGAGAGTATAGCAATGGAGTTCATATTTGAGTTGCCAAGGTCAAGAACTTGAAATGATGGGATATGGACAATCATTGACCGCTTCAATAAGCAGGCTCATTTCATCCCAGTCAGGAAGACGATAAAGGTAGACCACATGGCAAAGGTGTTTATTGCTCAGATATTCAAGCACCATGGTATGCCTAAGTCCATTGTGAGTGACCGTGACCCCAGAATGACCAGTCTATTTTGGAGGGCCTGATGTCACCAACTTGTAATCAAATCATTGATTAATAAAGTTTGACCAAGTTTGACTTTAGTCAATGCATGCAATATATGGTCAAAGTGGGTTGATTCCAGTCAAGGATTTGACTTGGGAATCTGAGAGTCCAGTCGGTTGTTTAATTATGGATTTAATTAATCAACTGGAAGAGAAACATATGGACAGGGTCAAAGTACTGGCCTAGTCAAGCAGGACTTGGAGGATTCCGAGTCAAGGGGAACCGGAACCCCTGTGGATTAAGTCCAAAGAACCGGAAGAATGGGACTACCGGCCCAAGGGACTGACAATGGTCATGCCTGAAACGCGGAAGAACATGGGACTACCAGCCCACAGGATTGACATTGGTCATGCCTGAAACGCGGGAGAACATGGGACCACCGGCCCACAGGATTGACATCGGTCATGCTTGAAACGCGGAAGAATATGGGAACCGGCCCAAGGGTTGTACTTCGGTCAACCAGGAATCCGGCGTTGACTTCGGTCAAAGGACATTGATCATGAGGATTCAGATCAATGAGGGTTGGATTGACCCAGCAGTATATGTTTTATGTTGTGTGTACACACATGTGGTCACTGGGGACGCCCACACGTGACTAGGATTAGTCAAAGAAAAGAATTGTTTTATTTGCATGCAAATGAATGGCTAACATTGAACGGGTGCCATGATTGGTGCTAGCTTAAATGTGCAGGTACCAGGTAGGGTTGGATTACCCTCTTGTACATGGAAGCTGCCGGCGATATTTAGGTGCCAAGTGACGGTGCCTAGCTAGGGGCCGCGTACCCCTAGGGTCGAGACTAGTTAGAGACGGCTTTAATTTTAAAAGCCTAGCTAGCCTTTGAGGATAGACTTTGACTAAAGTTGAGCAATAGAGAATTGCCATGTAATATCATTCTAATTGTAATGTCTTTTGTGACTTATCCTCACATAGAGAACTCTACTTGTGCATTATGGATGATCCAACTCTCCCACATGCTACTTTGTAACTGAACTGAGTTTTCGAGTGGAATAAAAACCGTCGGGGGGGTCCAGCCAGCGCGTTGCTCTGGGCCTCAGTCGAGTGTTGAGAGAGGGAGAGAAAAATCTACATTTCAACGGTACTTTCAATTCAGCAGACTGTTTCTCTAGCATGCAACTATGGATGCTTGTGCTCACAACGATGTTGCAGAGATTTCACAGGTGCAGGTATAATGGGTGCAATGATGGTGGTAGATTAGAAAGCAGCAATACAGGGGAAAGCCCTGTCCCTCGTCTTACAAGTGCTATGTTCGGGAGCCGCCATGTAGGTAGGTTGTGGACTCTGTGAAGGAAGGTAACAGTCTGAAAGAGGGCATCTATCTATAGCGGTGCCATAGCAAACTCGGCCTGAATGTATTGGTGGGGAACTGACGGATTACTACAAATCATCCTAGAGCCCATGATGACCTGAAGCCGCTCAAATCTGGCCCATACTGCCACTGAAATATCACATGCCCAGAAAGGTGCTGCGTACATGGCAGTCGGTCTGACTAGGGTATCAAAAAGCCAGCCCTTCGTAGGTGGATCCTGGAAACATCATCTTTCTAGTCGTGCTAGAGCTTCCTGTCCTCAAGTGAGGCGAGCTCTAGCTGCCTGAGTCATCCTGAAGATTCCTGTCCTCAAGTGAGCCGAGCTCTAGCTGCCTGAGTCATCCTGAAAAGTGGCCCTGTGAACACTGCTCCCAGGTATGTGTAGGATTGTACAATCTCAACTGGTTGGCCTCGGTATAGGAAGGGGCTGGTGGGCATTGATAATCTCAACAGTGCAGCAGGAGAAGTATTGAAGACCATAATCTTGGTCTTCTCAAGATTAACAGACAGATCCCGATCGAGGCAAAACTTCTCCAAGTGTCTTTGTAAGCCCTCTGCTGAAGATGATAGGAGAATAATGTCATCTGCATATAGTAGGATCTGTATCATCACATTAGTCAAAAGTGATCCCTCGCCGCCAAGCCGATCAATGAAAGAGGTAATCTCGTCGATGTAGAGGCCAAAGAGAGTCAGTGAGAGTGGGCAGCCATGCTTAACTCCAATAGTGCTCTCTATCTAGCCTGACAGGCCTCCTGGAGCACGGACTCTGCCTCAAACAGACTCATATAGGCACATGACTCCCCAAATAATACTGTATGGTATATGCATCTCTTGCAGACGTCTGATCAAGCGAGAGCGTGGGACAGTGTCGAAAGCCTTCGTGAAATCCACAAAGCAAGCATAGACCTTTTGACATCGCGACATCGCCTCCTCAATGACTGCTCTGAGAGTGAAAATGTGGTCGAGGGTGGAATGTTGTCTGTGAAAGCTAGCTTGTCCAATGGCCCGTGGACCGTGTGCCTCAGTGTAGGTGCTGAGCTGCCTCTCTGGAACCGATCCATATATCTTGGCCAAGGTATGACCAATTATTAGTGTGTGGGAGTTCTCTGGGGCAATTTAGTCACCAGCCTTCTAAATGGGTATAATGGTGGAGGTACTCCAACTGGGTGGGAAGCCATGGCATACAACATGATTAAACATCTGTGCTAAAATCAGTGCTAGTATTGCATGTTCATGTGCAAAATGCTATGTACGCAGTCCTTCATGATCCTGTGCTCTCTGGTTATGAAGCTGGCCAAGTGCTTCACAAACATTTTGTGTAGTGAGTAACTGACAGGTGGTGGGGCGGGGAATGGATGACATATCAGGTGGAGTCTGATATGGTACATCGTATAGTGAACATGCATATGTATACCAAACCTCTGGATCTGTGATAGGGATAGGTAGCTTTCCCTCTGACAATAGGCTCCACCCAAAAGTGGGATCTCCTCCACGAAAAGAACGGATCACCTCTTCTACTCTGTGTGCTATGAAGGTTCGTCGCTTATAGCGGGTCATGTGTCGTAAAGTCTGTTGTGCCTCCTATGTCAACATGTGGCCCAATGCTCATTGGCGTATCAAGTGAGACCTCAGTTCTCTGCATTCATCATCAAACCAGGGGTGCTGCGGCGTAGTCCCAGTAGGAGCGTGTGTAGAAGACTTGGTGGTGGGAAAGGAGCTAGTGGCAGCCTCGTGTATCACTGTGACAAGGGCATCTGATGCACGGCCAAGGTCTGTCTTTGTGCTGAGCATATCAATCTCTTGGGTGAGGTGTCTGTCATAGTTATGGTCAAGTGCATGATCAAAGTGGACATGTGTACGGGGCTGCATGCAGAGGGCTGCCTGTGGGGTTGGTGTAGTAAAAGATAGATAGGAATGATCAGCTCCAATATGGGGAGGGGGCACATAAAAATCTTGAAGTCGTGACATAAATGAGAGGGGACCCATCAAGTAATCCACTGTACTACTCCCTCCACCATGTGGAAAGCATGTAAGTCCACCAGATTGTGGCCAACGGGTGATCCCATTATAAATGATGTGATCATGTATAGCCTCCATTCCCAACAGGCGATGACCATATCCTGTGACATGTGCATGTGTATCATCTGATAGTCTCAGGGGACCAAGTTCAGCCATGTCAAGTTCAGGTACAATGACACTGTCATTGTCAAAGTCCAACAGTCCCACTTGTCTGTCACTGGTGCGGGCATTGAAATCCCCCAAGAGTAGGATATCACCCTGTCTGGAAAACTCCACGATATCGACATATAGTGTCTCGTATGGGCTATGGCCCTCTATAGTAACCTGACGTGCATATAACGATGTATCTGGTGGGAAATAGCATACCACAATTTAAAGCTGGCAGGTGTCTTGAAGGCTGATTTTGATCCACATATGATGGGCATATTTCTTGGTTCTAACAATGGAAACGTTAGGTCTGAGGTGTGTCCGGAAAAGGACAGCCACTCCCCCTGAGCCTCGAATACCAGTATCTCTTCCGGTTTCTTTTTTGTGGGCTGATTCCCATGTGTACCCATTTATGATGGGCAGTCGTGTCTCTGGGCTCTCATGTGTCTCTGTGTAAAAGATCAAATCTGTCACCATTTATTGATATCCCAAGATTAATAAAGCATTGACCAAGGTTGACTTCGGTCAAAGGATGTTTTTAATGGTCAAAGTTATGTTGACTTTTAATTAATGATTTAATTAAAGTCAAAGAGTTCGGAGGATACGGAAAGACTTAGAGGATTCTAAGTATAAAAGGGGAGGATTCCCAAGAAGCACTCTTTAATGTGCTAGTGACCTGGTCAAAGTCAAAAATAACTTGGAGGATTCCAAGATGTGGGGCACTGGACCCAAGTGGTTTAAATTCCAGGAAATCCAGAGAATAAGGAATGCGACCCGGACCCAAGTGGTTTGATTCCAGAAATCCGGAGAGAAAATGTTAAAAAGGGGCACTGGACCCAAGTGGTTTAAATTCCAAGAAATCCAGAGAAAAATTAGTGGGACCCGGCCCAAGTGGTTTAATCCAAAAATTTGGAGAGTTTTAATGGGGAACTGGCCCAAGGGATTGATATTTAATCATCCAGAAACTCGGTGTGACTTTGGTCAAAGGAATTGACCTTGGTCAAAGTGGGTTGACTTTGGATCAACCTAGTATTATATATTATTATGTGCACATATATGTGTGTAGGGACGCCCACTGTGACTAGGATTAGTCAAGTTTATTATTTTTAAAGATGCATGCAAGGCTAACAATTAATGTGTGCTTGTTATGGTGCCATTAGTATTGTTACAGGTACACGGGTGAACAAAAGGGATTTTAATGAGTGGGACCCACGCACGAGCTTGCTAAGGCTCATGTGACCGAGCGCGTGCAAGAGGATTCTAGAGTGTGTGAGTCAAGCTAGCTAGGTGGCTTGTACCTAGCCTTAGAGGCCTATGCTTAGGCATATGGCCAGTTACTATTTTTGGAGGTCTTTAGATAAGCCTCAACTTTTGTAAAGAAAGGAGTCTAGTTTTTGTGGATTGCTACAGATTGGTACAGCAGGAACTTTGTACTTGAACTTCCTTGCAATTAATACAAACCCGAAAGGGGGGATCCAGAGATGCAGTTGCCCTGGATCCTAGTCGGGGTGTGGTGTACCTTTCACATGTATGCTTGAGCAGGAAACAGAGGAAATGAAACAGTAAAGAAAAAAAAATGGTCGTGCTGCAGATTGTGATGATTCCTGTCTGTAATTGATGAAATGAAGCTGACTGTGTTGTTATAATATCCCTGTTAGTAAAAGTCTCATTGAAACCACCTGGATCAGACCATAGAGTGCCATTACAATTCCACACAGCAATTCTGAATTTGTTACATGCATTTATCCCCGTGTTCTGACACCGTCATAATTCAACATTCTCTTTCTCCTCAATTATTCACTCTTGTCAATTTTTTCTCGAATGATAACTCTACCATCTCGATAAATGGCCCATTTTCCAGCTTCTCTAGCTGCCATCACTTTCTTTAGGCCTTTCCGCTTATGTTCCTGTTGTAGTAGGGTGAGGTCATCATTGAGATAGATCTTTGTGCCCTTCAGTACAGCCCGCATGCTGAGGAGAGTAGATCTATCTGTGGCTGTCCGTAATTTCAGTACTAGTGGACGGTTGGGAAGCTCTACTTTGCCCACTCTCCATGCGGATTCACACGTGAGGTTGACGCCCATTTTAGTGAAAAGGGTTTCAGTATCTGACATTGGTGTGTCTTCCATTTCCAAACCTCGTACGAGGAAATTTAGTGCCTTACTATTCTGTCTTTTATCTTCTTCCAATGATTTATGGAATAATCAAATTTGCGCTTCACACCCTCGTGTGTATGAACTTTCTGTGTGTAGCAGTTGTAGAGTTGGTTTGTAGAAGGTTGCTATGTTGAAACCGGTGTTTGTGTTTGCACAGTGAAATCTGGGAATGTCAACTCTTGAAGTCGGTGCAGTGTGGAGTTCTTGCAGGCATAATATTGTTGCGCCAAGCATACTATTGCATTGAATAATGTCTTCTGGTGGCATGGAAAAGACCTTGTGTTAAGGCTTTGTATCGTTGTAGTGCTTGGGTAGGTTTTTGCCAAGTTGGGCTGGTCGAGCAGCCATTTGCGAGAGAGAGGGGAGGTAGATGGAAGGGGGAGCGGGAGCGAGCTCACAATAGCAGCTCATGTTAACATTATGAAGTATTGAAACTAGGTATGATAATCAAAATTTGCACTGGAAATCTCGTCACCTCTGAGGGAATAGTCAATGGTGCGGATGGAATTTTTAAAGGATCTAACATGATTGCAAAGCCTCCCTTCACCTGGATTGAGTTCAAAGACATTCAAGTGAGTGCTCAATCTCGAGCAGCAATTCGCCCTTATACAATGCCAGCATACCGAACACATGGACACCAATTTCCCAATTTGTGTGAGCTTTTAGTTTGTCCCTTCGATATGGTGGCTTCAAGCTGGGAGCCCGTGGCCCGATAGGATCCCCTCCTCTTCCAAAGCCTATCAAGTTACTTTGACAAAGCAACAGGTTATCATGTTGAGGAGAGGCGCCACAGACTCCGTAGGTACTTCGGTGTATGGGCGTGTCATTGGATACAGGGGATTCAGTGCCGATGACTTCGATTCTTGTTTCCACAAATCACCCTCCATTTTCCTGGCTTGGCGGCCGAGCTTCGCCCCATTGTTAGGGATTGGGGGGCACACTTTGGGTGGGTCATGTAGGATACTTTCGCAGATGTAGTGGCTGCCGCAAGTGTCCGTTGAGTTCGCTGCTTGATCCCTCTAGTTTGCCTTCGGAGCTAGAGATAGTGAATGCTGCGAGGGCTATTTCTCAGAGTCTTCTCGTCATAGGACTTCTCGATCAGTGCTTGAGGTGCCATGGATTTGGGCTCTAGGCGCGATCATACCCTCGCTTCATTAGAACAGAGCCCCCTCTTCCTAGCCATTCGAAGTCGACAGCACAGGGCGTAACCCGCCAAAAGAGTGCCCCACCGGATGGCGAGGGATGGATGAAGGTTGTAGGAAAAAAGTAAAAGAAGAACAAATAGAAAAGCAAGCCTTTAGAGGTTGATGAGGAGGTGGAGTGCAGTAGACGCAGTAGGAGCTTCTCTCCCCGCTCCCCTTAGCCCCCTCCCCAACCACCCCCACCCCCACCCCCTCCCAACCCAACCCCCCTGTAGAGGAGCCAGTGATTGCAACCCTACAAGATGTGCAAAGTACCCCCTCCACCCCATGAGTTGTCAGCACCCAAGCAGGAGAGGAGGTACCTGTCACCATTTATTGATATCCCAAGATTAATAAAGTGTTTTGACCAAGTTTGACTTTCGTCAAAGAATATTTTTAATGATCAAAGTTATATTGACTTTTAATTAATGATTTAATTAAAGTCAGAGAACTCGGAGGATTCCGAAAGACTTAGAGGATTCTAAGTATAAAAGGGGAGGATTTCCAAGAAGCACATTTAATGTGCTAGTGACCCGATCAAAGTTAAAAATGACTTGGAGGATCCCAAGAAGTGGGGCACTGGACCCAAGTGGTTTAAATTCCAGGAAATCCAGAAGAAAAAGGAATGGAACCCGGACCCAAGTGGTTTGATTCCAGAAATCCGGAGAGGAAAATAAAAAGGGGCACTGGACCCTAGTGGTTGAAATTTCAGGAAATCTAGAAGAATAAAGAATGGGGCCCAGCCCAAGTGGTTTAATCCAAAAATTCGGAAAAGTTAATGGGAACCGGCCCAAGGGATTGGTATTACATCATCCAGAAACTCGGTGTGACTTCGGTCAAAGGGATTGACCTCGGTCAAAGAGGTTTGACCTCGATCAAAGTGGGTTGACTTTGGGTCAACCAAGTAATTAATAATAATATGTGCACATATATGTGTGTGGGGACGCCCACTATGACTAGGATTAGTCAAGTTTATTATTTTTAATGATGCATGCAAGGCTAACGATTAATGTGCGCTCGTTGTGGTGCCATTAGAATTGTTACAGGTACCCGGATGTATTAAAAAGGATTTTAAAGAGCGGGACACACGCATCGGCTTACCAAGGCTCATGTGATCGAGCGCGCACAAGTAGCTTCGAGTGTGTGTGCGGTAGCTAGCTAGGTGGCTTGTACCTAGCAGTTAGCGGCTAATGTGAAGGCACATGACCAGTTACTATTTTTAGATGTTTGAGATAAGTCTCACCTCTTGTAACGATTCTAGACTAGTTCTTAGTTCTGGGATAAGTCTCACCTCTTGTAATGATTCTAGACTAGTTCTTCGTTCTGGGATTTTGGAAGACAGGCTGCTTCTGCAGTTACTTGTAATAAAACTTTCTTGCAATAATACCAAACCCGCAAGGGGGGATCCAGGAAAGCAGTTGCCCTCGATCCTAGTGGGGGTGTGGACTAGCTTTCAAATATATGTTGTGTATGAAGAAAAAGTGCAGAGAAAAGAAACAAAATTTTAGACGTGCTGCAGTTTTGTGAATCTCTATGTGTGTAATCTTGAAAAGGAATAGCCTGTTTATGTTATAGTATCTCAGGTGGTTCGTCCCTAGCCTACAGCTTAGATCCGCGCATCCCCTAGTTAGGCCACTCCGCGCATCCCCTAGTTAGGCCGCTCCACTTCCTTTTCTTCCTCACTCGGTTCTCAAGAGTTGCCATTGGAGTTGTACCGCTCTGGCCCTTGGGACTATCTAGATGTGCTTGTTTGGGCATCAATATTTTCTTTCTCTGCAAGGGGGTAAATGGGAAGATCACTGCTCTTGCCCCATCAGATGGACCGAGTTACTCTTTCACGCTTCTCAATGATGGGACCAAGGAGTGGTCAGATGACCTTGCTTGGGAGGCCGTTTGTGCGCAGACTCAAGAGCAAGTACAGGGATGGATTGGCACCATGGCTGGAGAGTTACTTAGGCAACAGTTTCAGGCAGGTGATGTTCGCTTGAGGTGGCACCGCAACGCCAAGTGGTTTTGCCTTACAGTGATCGTTAGGCCTTCACTTCATTGAATATATCTACAGTATTTTTGGCCTTGTACGGGAGCGAAGCTCAGGGGCTTCAATGGCATATCCTTGGGTGAGATCTCGAGTTGGCTTGAGAAGGCGTACACTCATGGCACAAAGGGGCTTACTCCACTGCTGAAGGTTTTAGGGAACGATTTGGATGAGTCAGACCCTCCCCTCTAAACCTTCACAAAAGCGTCTTCGTTTGTTTGCAGGGATTCCATCGACGATGTCGACATGGTACCTTGGTTCCTGGGTGCGCGCTTTGGGTCGGCATAGAGACAAAGGGTTCCAGGATTGGGATCCTCATTATCTACGCACCTACAGATCTTCGGCGGAGGACTTCCTTCTGGCAGACATTGGTAGATTCGGCCCCTGAGGTGGATTCATGGATTATTGGAGGTGACTTCAGCAATCTCTAGACATTGGAGGATCAGCAAGGCAGGGGTTCAGAGTTAGCTGGCATTGCGCACGTGGAGTAGACTACGTGGGAGTCCTTCCTCTTTGCAGTAGGAGGGAGGGACAATTGGAGAGAGCCTTCTTTTAGCATATGGCCAGGGAGTGTAGATTTCTCTTGGGGCTTGCGGCGGGAAGGGGGTAGATTGTTGGAGCAGTTGGATCGTTACTAAGTCAACAAGTGGAGAGTTGGCAAAGGTGGATAGTCCGGGGTGGTGCCTGGGACGAGAGTGTCAGATCATAGTCGTGTGATCATGACTCTAGACGAGGCGGCTCATTCCATAGCCTCGGTTCTTGCAGGATCCTGGATTCTTTCTCTTTTGGAGTGGAGGTTCATAGCCATATAGTGGATCTGTGGGATAGGGAGTGGGATGTTTGTGGTGACTTGGCGGAGCAGGTGACACAGGCTTCAGCAGATTCGAGCAGCATTTGTCAGGAGGCAGGCCCAGCCAGAGTAATGGGCCAGGGGGAGGGGTCTCCGCAAAGACCTCCCTTCCATTCAACGTATGCAGCAGGCAGCTCGAGGTTCGGAGGAGCTCCGGCTTCAGGAGATCCGTGCACGTTCCATGCTGGAGGAGTCAATGCAACGACAATCAGATTTCTCCTTCCATGCTTCCACATCCTTTTGGGCGAGGAAAGGTGATAGGATGAGGTGTGAGTTCTTTCAGACACATGGTCAGAGATCTTCAGGGGAGCAAATTCGCAGTTTCAAGGCCCAGGATGGTAGCCTTGGGATGGCCCTGAGGAGGTCATGGAGATTGCCACAGGGTACCATTGGACACTGTTTCTGTAGGAACAGTGCATGCCAAGGATATTGTGTGCTAAGTCTCATAGACCATGTTTCCCTATTTGCGAGGGGGATTTGCATGTTCTCCTATGGTATCTATAGGAGCTGGACAACGTGGGCCAACCCGTAACCGTCCATCTCGGACCACGGCCCACTTTCCCTCCTGACGGGCTGTATCCCTCTGTTGTAGGAGAGCACGCCGCTCCTCCACTTGTAAGGTGTGAGGTCCTCATCCATAAAGACAGTGGGGTGGTCTCGTAAAGAGGAACACTGTCTGAGAGTTGCAAGTCAAGTCAGAGTATCCCGAAATCTAATAATCACGAGCTGTGGGTGCATGAGGTCTCGTCTCGTGCGCCATGCATGCTCAATCCCATGCTCTACAATCCCCATTGTGGAGGTCACAAAAGCGGTCGCATCTACCAAGGGTATGGATGAATTTGTCCGAGGGATCCCCCGTACTCAGATATTGAGAGCCTTATTGGCTCTCTGCTGTTGCTCGGCAATAGTAGCTGACACGGCCGCCTTTGGTGCACGTTTCACAATGTCCACCCATCTTGTGGTCTCCTCAATAGCTGTCTGAATGGTGATGATTTGATCCTCTACCTCAGGTGTGTTACGTGGAGTGGCTGTGACTGTAACTGTAACTGTAACTGTGAGAGCGACAACCTCCTGTCGTAGGTGTAGAATCTCTGACCCATACTCTGAATAGTGCGAGCATGCTCCACCTCTCTATCCCGTAAGTGATGAATCTCCGTCAAGATGTACTTGATGGTATCCTTTGAAATCGTGGGGGGTGAGAATTGTGACATGGTGTAAGTCTGGAGTGACTGATGGAACATAGGTCCAATGCTAGCTGTATAGGATGAAGGGGTGGGGAAGGGCTGCTGTGTAAGGGGTAGGGGTGACATATAACTCATTTGCAGTGGGGAGGGTTGCAAATGGAGTGTTGGATTGAAGGCGTCTCCTATAGAAACTGGCACATTGAGAGTGGAGGTGATATCTGAAGTGGTGGCTGTGGTGGTACCCATGATAGTAAGCTTGGAAATTGGTTTGCTATCCACTTCAAGGCCGTTGCTGCGAGACGTCCTTTTCAAAAGATCTCCGAGGATTGCTTGTTTGGGTGATGGTTTAGGTTTCTCTTTCTCCTTCTCTGTCTCCTTATCTGTGGCATCAAACCCCAAGGCAAGAAGGAAGAAGGAGATTCTTGAGCTGATTCAGTTCAGCCCTAAGTGTGAGGGCATTCCTCCAAGCTCTAAGTTAGCATCAATGGAGAGTAATTTTTGAAAGGATTCCAGGCAGGCCACTTGGTGTCGACCAGCAAAGCCACGGGCCAGCCAAATGGGCAGATGTAGCAGGCAGGAACATACGCGCGCAGGAGTGATTGTTTATAGCGGGGGGTTGATGTTTGTCGAACTGAGGCTGGTAGTTCTGAAGCGAGCTTGGCAATGGCAAGGCCCAAGGTATAGGCTTTGCTTGCTAGCCTTGCTACCCTTGCTAGGTAGCACAGTTGCGGGTATTTCCAGTCAAGGCAGCGCAGGCACCTCCAGGCCAGAAACGTGGGCAGTTGCAGGAGCGCAAACAGGCCCAGGAATCAGGGCTGTGGGCAGATGCTCATGAGAGCAAGTGAGTGGGCGTGATGCTGATGCGTGACCTGGAGTTGATGCAGCAGGTTTGGGGCAGTGTGTCAAGCAGCAGGCGCAGGCGTAGACCAAATGGTGCGGGTATAAACAGCAGGTCGCAGCAGGAGGCAACAGGTTGTGGATGAGGCAACAGGTCAGGGGTAAAAAACAGGAGGCAAGTATATCAGGGTGGAGCTGATCATCTATGGCACGTGGGCCAGGGCGGAAGTAAGCAGCTATGGCGCGAGGGTGCAGGACAGAAGTGAGCAGCAATGGAGGAAGAAGGAAGGAGGCAAGGAGGAAGAGAAAGAAAGAAGAAAGAAAGTTTATTAAAATCTTTCTGAGACCGTGAAGGTCTACGAGACTAAAGATAATTGATACAGTGGTCAGATGACCTTGCTTGGGAGGCCGTTTGTGCGCAGACTCAAGAGCAAGTACAGGGATGGATTGGCACCATGGCTGGAGAGTTACTTAGGCAACAGTTTCAGGCAGGTGATGTTCGCTTGAGGTGGCACCGCAACGCCAAGTAGTTTTGCCTTACAGTGATCGTTAGGCCTTCGCTTCATTGAATATATCTACAGTATTTTTGGCCTTGTACGGGAGCGAAGCTCAGGGGCTTCAATGGCATATCCTTGGGTGAGATCTCGAGTTGGCTTGAGAAGGCGTACACTCATGGCACAAAGGGGCTTACTCCACTGCTGAAGGTTTTAGGGAACGATTTGGATGAGTCAGACCCTCCCCTCTAAACCTTCACAAAAGCGTCTTCGTTTGTTTGCAGGGATTCCATCGACGATGTCGACATGGTACCTTGGTTCCTGGGTGCGTGCTTTGGGTCGGCATAGAGACAAAGGGTTCCAGGATTGGGATCCTCATTATCTACGCACCTACAGATCTTCGGCGGAGAACTTCCTTCTGGCAGACATTGGTAGATTCGGCCCCTGAGGTGGATTCATGGATTATTGGAGGTGACTTCAGCAATCTCTAGACATTGGAGGATCAGCAAGGCAGGGGTTCAGAGTTAGCTGGCATTGCGCACGTGGAGTAGACTACGTGGGAGTCCTTCCTCTTTGCAGTAGGAGGGAGGGACAATTGGAGGGAGCCTTCTTTTAGCATATGGCCAGGGAGTGTAGATTTCTCTTGGGGCTTGCGGCGGGAAGGGGGTAGATTGTTGGAGCAGTTGGATCGTTACTAAGTCAACAAGTGGAGAGTTGGCAAAGGTGGATAGTCCGGGGTGGTGCCTGGGACGAGAGTGTCAGATCATAGTCGTGTGATCATGACTCTAGACGAGGCGGCTCATTCCATAGCCTCGGTTCTTGCAGGATCCTGGATTCTTTCTCTTTTGGAGTGGAGGTTCATAGCCATATAGTGGATCTGTGGGATAGGGAGTGGGATGTTTGTGGTGACTTGGCGGAGCAAGTGACACAGGCTTCAGCAGATTCGAGCAGCATTTGTCAGGAGGCAGGCCCAGCCAGAGTAATGGGCCAGGGGGAGGGGTCTCCGCAAAGACCTCCCTTCCATTCAACGTATGCAGCAGGCAGCTCGAGGTTCGGAGGAGCTCCGGCTTCAGGAGATCCGTGCACGTTCCATGCTGGAGGAGTCAATGCAACGACAATCAGATTTCTCCTTCCATGCTTCCACATCCTTTTGGGCGAGGAAAGGTGATAGGATGAGGTGTGAGTTCTTTCAGACACATGGTCAGAGATCTTCAGGGGAGCAAATTCGCAGTCTCAAGGCCCAGGATGGTAGCCTTGGGATGGCCCTGAGGAGGTCATGGAGATTGCCACAGGGTACCAATGGACACTGTTTCTGTAGGAACAGTGCATGCCAAGGATATTGTGCGCTAAGTCTCATAGACCATGTTTCCCTATTTGGGAGGGGGATTTGCATGTTCTCCTATGGTATCTATAGGAGCTGGACAACGTGGGCCAACCCGTAACCGTCCATCTCGGACCACGGCCCACTTTCCCTCCTGACGGGCTGTATCCCTCTGTTGTAGGAGAGCACACCGCTCCTCCACTTGTAAGGTGTGAGGTCCTCATCCATAAAGACAGTGGGGTGGTCTCGTAAAGAGGAACACTGTCTGAGAGTTGCAAGTCAAGCCAGAGTATCCCGAAATCTAATAATCACGGGCTGTGGGTGCATGAGGTCTCGTCTCGTGCGCCATGCATGCTCAATCCCATGCTCTACAATCCCCAGTGTGGAGGTCACAAAAGCGGTCGCATCTACCAAGGGTATGGATGAATTTGTCCGAGGGATCCCCCGTACTCAGATATTGAGAGCCTTATTGGCTCTCTGCTGTTGCTCGGCAATAGTAGCTGACACGGCCGCCTTTAGTGCACGTTTCGCAATGTCCACCCATCTTGTGGTCTCCTCAATAGCTGTCTGAATGGTGGTGATTTGATCCTCTACCTCAGGTGTGGTACGTGGAGTGGCTGTGACTGTAATTGTAACTGTGAGAGCGCCAACCTCCTGTCGTAGGTGTAGAATCTCTGACCCATACTCTGAATAGTGCGAGCATGCTCCACCTCTCTATCCCGTAAGTGATGAATCTCCGTCAAGATGTAGTTGATGGTATCCTTTGAAATCGTGGGGGGTGAGAATTGTGACATGGTGTAAGTCTGGAGTGACTGATAGAACATAGGTTTAATGCTAGCTGTATAGGATGAAGGGGTGGGGAAGGGCTGCTGTGTAAGGGGTAGGGGTGACATATAACTCATTTGCAGTGGGGAGGGTTGCAAATGGAGTGTTGGATTGAAGGCGTCTCCTATAGAAACTGGCACATTGAGAGTGGAGGTGATAGCTGAAGTGGTGGCTGCGGTGGTACCCATGATGGTAAGCTTGGAAATTGGTTTGCTATCCACTTCAAGGCCGTTGCTGCGAGACGTCCTTTTCAAAAGATCTCCATGTCCTTAATCTCTCAAGTCTAGTCTAGTCCGTCGCATAAATGTCACATCCCCAAAAGGGGCCAACATACACAGTAGTAGGCTTTACCAGAGTGTCGAAAAGCCATTCTTTTGTCAGACGGTACTGAACATGTGCTTGGTGACCGTGTCTCTCAAGTTGTGCCAGGGCCCCTTGCCCCCCAGTGAGCCTTGCTCTAGTTGCATGTATCATCCTGAAGACCGAGCCTGAAAAACCAGCTCCTAAGTAAGTGTGTGACTACACAACCTCCACTGGTTCTCCACGGTAGGTAAAACTATGACGATGTAGCACTACTTGTGAAGTGTTGAAGATCATGACCGTTGGTTTTCCCAAGGTTAACTGTCAAGTTTCTCTCCCTACAGAACATCTCAAGAACCTCAAAGGTTTACACCCGTCTTGGTGAAAAGGATTTGTGCATCTATGAATGGAGTATCTTCAGGTCCCATGCCTCATACCAATATATTCAAGGCTTTATTGGCCCTTCTTTTTTCCTCCTCCAAGGTCCGAGATGACTTCCTTTTTGGGGGTCGGAGCCCCCTTTTTGACTACTGCTGTCCACTTGAGTATCTCTTGCTCTCTCTCAGTATGCTTCTCTTGCAGGGCAGCCTGCATGGCTATCATCTCTTTTTTTTCGAGGGATGCATTCTCATCTTTCAATACACTGAGGGCTTCATTGTTTTCTCCTATTGCGGGCTCCTTAATCTTCTGCAATTCTGATCCCAATTCATTGACCTTATTTTGTAGTGTGGATCTCTCATCCATGCATTCAGCATGCTCTTTTTCCCAGGCCTCTCTTCTGCTCTTTTCTTTTTCCCATTCCTCCTGCATTTTAGTCCCTTGTCTTCGCATTTCTTGTAGGGCCTTATCTACAGATGACTTCTGAGCCATACGTATAATATTGGTGGATTCTAGACTTTCGACCTTATCAATGAGAACCATAATGATTCTGTTAAGATTTGCAATGACTTCCGACTCTTTGCTTTGTGGTGCACTTGTCAAGTAGGTATTCACTGCATTATCCAGTGCTTGTTTCCCCCATACATCCTCTAAAGATCCTCGTGTAGGCATTATGCTTCAGCAATTTGCCAAGTATCCAATGCATTCATACTGTTTGGCATCTGTCATTTCCTCATCTAAGCTCATAGCAATTCCTGCATAGCATACATTGGTAAACAGTACTTGCTGCACCCAGTCAGCAATAGGCTATCTGGGGCAGCCGAAAAGGGGGAGGCGTGTCAAAACAAAGGGGAAGGAGCCTGCACAGAACCAAGAGAAAAGGGGAACAGTTTTGCTGTAGCCTCCTGTGTCAGACGGTAAAGTCCCATTGCAATTCCAGACAGCCATTTTCAATCTCGCAGTGCATCTAAACCAGGAGGCTGACACCGTCATAAACCCCCATCTGCTTACTCTTCTCGAGCTTTGCCCTCATCTGCTAGATCTTCCTGATCTTTGCCTCCCTTGTTGCTTGTCTTAACTCGGATTATGATTTTCCCATTTCTGTATACAGCCCATTTCCCTGCATTTCTGGCCTACATGACTTCGGCCATGCCTTCCTTTTTATGCTCCTGTTGCATTAAAGTGAGATCATCATCTAGGTATATTTTTGTTCCTTTTAGACTGCCTCTCATACTCATAAGAGTGACTCTATTTGCTGCTGTTCTGAATTTAATGACAAGGGGTCTTTGGGACAGCTTCATTTTGCCAGTCCTCCAAGCTGAGTCACAATTCTCTCAATGATTGGAGTATGTCATCTCAATAAATCTGCCATCAAATGCTGTAAGACATCCCCCATGTGAGACAGAGTTTTCTATATTTTTTTCTACGCCACATGTAAGTATTTGTGTTTCAATCGCTTCCCTGGCACTGTCACCGACTCCTAGAAATTTAAGAATACTTATCACCTATTGGAACCTCTCTCTCTCTCTCTCTCTCTATATGTATTCTTAAATTTCTAGGAGTCGGTGACAGTGCCAGGGAAGCGATTGAAACAGCTTGCAAGCAGTTGTGGTCTTGTATCATCTTGGAGTTCCAGAGGGGCAGGAGGTGTATCGGGCCGAGATGTGGAGCTAGTGAGATTGAGATGGTCAGGATGCTGGACAAGATACGGGCTGAATATTCATCCTTCAAGCCAATGGACATTCATTTGTATCATGTCTTTGCAGAGTTTGACCCTGCACATGTAAATTTTCTTATATATATATATATATATATATATATATATATAGATATATATACAGAGAGAGAGAGAGAGAGAGAGAGAGAGAGGAAATGATTTAGTAACATCTACAAAAGGCCAAAATGACCTATGAGACCAAGAAACATAAGAAAGTCTAGTTACAATCCACTTCAGGCTGCCCATGGCACAAAAACAGCATCACTAAACTAAACTACTTTCAGGTGATAGGGGTGCCCATTGCATCTCCTCTCCAGCTTACTAAAAAAAAAAATCTATGATCTATGCTCATCAGTAAGTGGCCTTTCGTATATCAGTGAGGCCGAGCTTTACAATCTCTGATTAATGACTTCAAAAGCCGTTGTGGGACTAGGAGGCAAAAAGCACAACCAAAAAATCAAGGAGTGCCCATGGCAACTCAATTGGAGATTATTTATCACATAGCAAAACACCATCTACATTCTAGATCCTATTGTAGGGTGGCCTTCATTACATCAGTTTAAGATGGAGAGTGTTTAGGCTTGGATATAAAATCCCTTTTTATTGCTTCTACAGTCTGGTAGGCAGCCCATTTTCCTGCTTTTCTGGCTTCTTTGACTTTGCTGAGTTCCATGTTTCTTTGTTTGAGCTGAGTCGGAGTGTTCGATTGTGGCCGAGTCTGCCCAGAACCTTCAGAGATTTGACATAAATTCAGTATGCAGACCTTTGTATGAATGTATGCTCTTGTGCGCTTGTGTGTCTGAGAGTATATATTGATACAAAGTTCTCCCTCTACGCCTTTTCAGTTCTCTCTCTACCTCTATCTCCTACCCCTTTCTCTATACCTTTCCTCTTCTCCCTCTTCTTTATTCTCTATGTTCCCCTCTCCCTCAGCCATCCTTGGCTTTCCTCCCCTTTCCCTTGAACTCTTCATTGCACCTTGTGGAGGCATTCGACCACCCATTTGCTTGAATATTGGCCTTGATAAGATCTCAGTTCAGTTACAGCTTTGCTTGCATTTAGAGTTATTTCTTTCTCTTTTGCTTGCTCTGGGGATCTTCTTTTCAGGTGGCCTGTGTCGATCAGGGAAAAGTAAGAAAGATCCTTATGCATACATATATATATATATAAGAAAATTTACATGTGCACGGTCAAACTCTGCAAAGACATGATACAAATGAATGTCCATTGGCTTGAAGGATGAATATTCAGCCCGTATCTTGTCCAGCATCCTGACCATCTCAATCTCACTAGCTCCACATCTCGGCCCGATACACCTCCTGCCCCTCTGGAACTCCAAGATGATACAAGACCACAACTGCTTGCAAGCTGTTTCAATCGCTTCCCTGGCACTGTCACCGACTCCTATAAATTTAAGAATACTTATCACCTATTGGAACCTCTCTCTCTCTCTCTCTCTCTCTCTCTCTCTCTCTCTCTCTCTATATATATATATATATATATGCCAAAGAACACAAATACTTACATGTGGCGTAGAAAAAAATATAGAAAACTCTGTCTCACATGGGGATGTCTTACAGCATTTGATGGCAGATTTATTGAGATGACATACTCCAATCATTGAGAGAACTGTGACTCAGCTTGGAGGACTGGCAAAATGAAGCTGTCCCAAAGACCCCTTGTCATTAAATTCAGAACAGCAGCAAATAGAGTCACTCTTATGAGTATGAGAGGCAGTCTAAAAGGAACAAAAATATACCTAGATGATGATCTCACTTTAATGCAACAGGAGCATAAAAAGGAAGGCATGGCCGAAGTCATGGAGGCTAGAAATGCAGGGAAATGGGCTGTATACAGAAATGGGAAAATCATAATCCGAGTTAAGACAAGCAACAAGGGAGGCAAAGATCAGGAAGATCTAGCAGATGAGGGCAAAGCTCGAGAAGAGTCAGCAGATGGGGGTTTATGACGGTGTCAGCCTCCTGGTTTAGATGCACTGCGAGATTGAAAATGGCTGTCTGGAATTGCAATGGGACTTTACGGTCTGACACAGGAGGCTTCTCAGAGACTTCATACAGCAAAACTGTTCCCCTTTTCTCTTAGTTCTGTGCAGGCTCCTTCCCCTTTGTTTTGACGGGCCTCCCCCTTTTAGGCTGCCCCAGATAGCCTATTGCTGACTGGGTGCAGCAAGTACTGTTTACCAATGTATGCTATGCAGGAATTGCTATGAGCTTAGATGAGGAAATGACAGATGCCAAACAGTATGAATGCATTGGATACTTGGCAAATTGCTGAAGCATAATGCCTACACGAGGATCTTTAGAGGATGTATGGGGGAAACAAGCACTGGATAATGCAGTGAATACCTACTTGACAAGTGCACCACAAAGCAAAGAGTCGGAAGTCATTGCAAATCTTAACAGAATCATTATGGTTCTCATTGATAAGGTCGAAAGTCTAGAATCCACCAATATTATACGTATGGCTCAGAAGTCATCTGTAGATAAGGCCCTACAAGAAATGCGAAGACAAGGGACTAAAATGCGAAGGCCCTAAGTTCTCAACGCTCCAATCTTCCTGCTTCCAGGTTCAGCCTCCCGTGCTGCCCAGGCGACCTGTTCCAGGCCCAGTTGGTCCTGATTTCAGCTCCTTGCTCCTGGTCCTCGGTTGTCCTGGTTCTTGCCTCCTGCAGGCCAAGATCTACAGATCAAAGTTCATGGTTGGCATGCCCTGTAAGTGGCAATAGGTGCAGCTCGTTTTTTTTATAATCCAAACTAATTCGCATATACAGGGTCTTATGAGATCTGCCGTATGTAACGTCAGTTATGTGCATGTTGTGTGTGAAAAAACTACTCTGTGATCTATGCCTCCGAGAATTAAGAGTAATCATGCGTGACCTTTGGCTTTGACTTGCATAGGCAGGATTCACTCCTATGCTTATTCCGCACGTTTCCGGACCAGGATTCATGAAGCGATGTTCAATATGATCTAATTTTGGCATGCGTATGATGTTTATGGACGGTCTCGTCGCTCGTCTGTTCTTTTTCAAGCACAATCCATGTTACGAAAACTTACCAGAAAAGTTAAAGGTATCGATAAGGGCCATAAACGGAGGCCACTGGTCTTCTTTCTTTTCTTCCTCGTGCTGCTGCTCCAAGCTCATCACGCACATGAAGTAGAAGGACCAGAGGCTCCCATGCTGAGTGGGTGGCCGGGTCTTGTAAGGAAGGAATGCGTTATCAGTGCCGGTCATCCTCAGTGATCTCAAGACAACCATCTCTCTCTCTCGCGCGCGCGCGCTTCCTACTCGCCTGCAAAAATGGTTGCCTGGGCGTGAGTTAACATCCACCTCGTTTTTTTAGCCTTGGTCGTCGGATGGTGTGAAGTCTGAACATTTGTGAAACATGCCTTACATTTAAGGTGTAGTGAAGTATTTTCTTTTTATGTGAGATTTAAGTCCCCATACATATTTAAGCTTTGGCCCATCTTTATTCACTTTCACTTGCTCTTTTCCTTCCCTTGAAATTTATATAATATTTATGGACGTTTGTTAAAAGCATGGCCATAGTGCTTTAGCCACCTTAGTGTTAAAGAAATGAAAATAACTTCTCTGATTGTTGTCATTCTAGATGCCACACATGGCATTATGCATGGCCATAGTGGTTTTAAGAAACAAAAATAATTTTTGTCATTTTTCAGGGCTCTCATCACTAATTTTTGCTAGACACCCGCACGTTGATATCATTGCCAAATTGTGTTGGATTCCGATTCTAGCTTGATTCGTGAAGGAAAAGAGGCAGTAATGGACATGAATTTTTGGGTGATGGACCATGCTCCTTTCTTCGATCCCATGTTTAGGAGCTCGACAACCTACTTGATACGAAGCTCAAAGTTGATGTATGTTGTATGCCTTCTAGATTGTTTGGCAGAAATGGGGGTTTCTTCAAGCCAGCCCCCATGTGGCAAGAATGTCATCAAATAGTCGAGATTCATCCTCTATGGTCTCCCTCTTGACATGTGTCTTATGCAACATACTCGTTCCTTCATTGTCAAGCTTGCACTTCCTGAAGTGGCTATTAAAATAGCCACTCTTCTCAAACTCTTCCATATATTTCTTTGCAAATACTACCCGTGCAAACACGATGGATTTGACTTGCTCAATAACACTAGGTTTAATTGCTTTGCATATGCCTTGGCAAAGGCAATCGTTACCTCCATGTTGGTAGAGCATTGTTTTTTGTAAACCTTATCGTGGAAAACCATGAAATCCTATACACTTCAAGGCGTACATTGCTTTTACATAGAGGGAATCCCTAGGTGTTTCAAAAATACCCCTTTCAAAGAGCTCAGTCTCCTTCAAGGTCTTAGGTAGGTTGTATTTTGGTCTAACTTATTGATAGGCACCATTGGAGTGTCATCCTCTAAGTTTGGTCCTTCCTTACTTAGCTCTTCATCGAGAATCTCTGTCATTGAATTAAGATGTCCATTCATCTAATCTAATAAGTCACGCCACAAAGTCGGGTTTCCCTTAAGCAATGAAGTAATCGGCATTTTGATTTCCATGGACAAGAATGCTACAAGTCCTGCAACATCTCTTGGTCCATCTGGCATTGTTATGCCATCAGATTGTCTTTTTATATCATCATGAAGGTTGTTTAGACCCTCATTTCTCAATCTTTCCATGATCGGATCTTCTTCAAGTATACGATCTATCAATAAAGGACTTTCATTGGACAACATATCCTCATTCCTTTCTATAATAATGGAAGGTACTTTGATAGGTTGTCTTTGCATTGGGTACTTTTGATGTTGTGGCAATTTTATGTCAACTTGTGCCCTGCTTTCCACTTGCATGTCTTGACATTCTTGCACAAGAGCTTTGCCTTTCACTAGCTCCTCCTTTTCTTGGATGTGATTAGGATATTCGTGCACACATAAGAGCACATGTATATATGGTTGATGGCATTACAAAATTTAATTTCAACGTACAAGAATTGGAAAACACTTACTTGGAGCATCTTGTGCCAATCGTGGGACTTCAACCCGTATAGTTGCTCAATACCCCTTTTCTTAGTGGTTGTGAAGGCTCCCTTCAATGATCTCATGCATCCAAGCAAACACCCTATCTGCCTTTGTGGGCTCCATAAACTTTGCCTTTGAATTTGCATGCACCTTCAAGTCTTCTGAACATCAAAAAAAATCAAATCATTGCAAATTTATTCAAAATTTTGCATATTTAATCTAATCATTACAAGAATGTATAGCAAAAATTCCATTGATTCATATAACATGTACATATTTGGACACATTTGTCATGATATTTACATGAAACTGCATAAAATGTCAAGTTTCATTTTGTGAATGACGGATCCATGCGTATTTTCTTTGCAAGTTGAATATCTCTATTTAAAATAGTGACGCGCTTTGCATGGATTGCACACAATTGGGCGTCTTCAAAAAGGGATACCAATGCTTGCTCTGCACCTTCTTGCAAGCATGTGAGCGCTTGACTTGACATTCTTGCATCATCTTTGTAGGAGTACAAAATTTCTTTTACTAGTCAGGTGAAAGGAGCCTTGAGAATCAGCAAATCCATGGACTTCTAGGACTTCCTGATTTCCAAAAGTGCTCTCCGCTTAGGCTTCATATGTTGCCTCCTTCTCTAGGGTGGATTGTCCCCTTCCCCACTCCCACTGTCACCGCTGCCACCTCCACATCGTTTGACACTCTTTCATGCATGTTGCTTCCGCAGTCTAGCCTATTCTGTGGAGGCCCTCGTGCCTTCAAGAGGTAATCATTTTCCACCTGTGGTGGGCCTAGCACAGGGAAGATCGTGGGGATTGGCACCCCATGGCCTTGGAGATAGGCCTGCTTCTTTCCTCACCTTGCGGCACTCTTCGGTATGCTTCTTTCTCTTCTTACTCTAACTCTCATGTGCATGAATACTCTCAGGTCTATTTTGTGAGGCCCCCTGTGCCTGTGCAAACTTAGCAGCCTACCTCCTTGCTACCATTGCTTGCTCTTCTATTTGTTGGGCTTGCCTTCATTGCTCTAGAAGGGTACGAATGGCTAGAGAGCGTGCGTAAGCAACCTCGATAATAGTGCTATGAATTGGTCGACCTGTTTGTTTAGTTCTTGCCATCCACGATTGTGACACTGATGTGTGAGGTGTTTGTCTTATATAGGTGTTAAAGGTTAAGTCCTTAGGTTTGAGGTTTAAAATGGCCCCTATATATAAGGCTTTTTACCTAAAGGTCTACCTTTTCATTAAAATCCAACAAATTAAAAAAGCACAAGTGTAAAAATAAAAACAAGTTCATATCATTCCCAAATGTAGAAACATTGCAATATCATCACAAGGATTTCTTGCAAAATTAAAATAAATTTATCTTCAAAAAATGGGTACATATTTATGATTGCAATTGCAAAAAAACAAGTGTCAACTAGGAGCTTGAGTCCATCTTTTTCCAGAGTGAACTGTTGTTGCTACCCATTGTTTAATTCTCTCTGAAGCACGTGAAGCTTTTTAGAAAATCCGCTTCTTGTTTTGATTTGCATCATTAATGGCTCGACCTAGTTGCTCTTCTGTAAGGCTTTCTCCCTCTCAAGTGAGGAACCAATGATTACATGGTAAAACCATTCAAACATTTCATGCAGTGCATTGCTTCGAACCACACCACCACCGTGACATGTACTTCCAAAATATGCACATCTCGCGGTGTAATATGACTTTTCCATATCTTGTGCACTCCACACGTTCAAAGATCCATACTTTTCTGCAAACCATGGTGCGTGTGCAAAAAGAATATGTTGCATTGAAAAAAAGAAGACATGGGTTGCTGCACTCAATTCAAGCATGTCTGCATCCAACGTAAACATCCTGCCCTTCTTCTTTCCTTTTGCTATCAAGCGACCATTATTTTTCATATCCTCAACAAAGCATCCATGAGGATTAAATCTGACCTGCAAGCCCTGCTCAACCATTTGACCAACAGAAACCAGGTTCTTGGTGATGTTCGGGACATGAAATACATCAGACAAGTATTTCTTTTTCCCATCCTGCATAGACAAAGGAATTTTGCCAATCTGCACAATAGGATGTGCAGTATCATCACCAGTCTCCACAAATCCTGGTTTTTCCATTTTCCTTGCATCCTGCATCCATTCAGCATGACTGGTGTGTTAAAGATCATGAGCTTAATGTTTGTGGTGTTAGAAGGTAAGACTAAACATATAAAGATCCCAGGCAAACTTAGCCCTCTTGACATATTTCAATTGAAATGGGAATGTGTACCCATGGAATTTAGGATCCAAAATGATCGATCCCCAAATAATGAGATCTATGCAAAATATATAGCAACAACCCCTACAACAATATTTAGCATGGCTTTAATTATTCACCCTAGACATCCTATTTTGAAGAAAATATCAAATGTCTGGAAGTCTTTGAGGAGTTTGATGCAGCAATTTTGAATTCTGAAACAATTTTGAGCAAAAACTAGTACAATTTGGTTGGGATGGAATGATTTCTCTAAATGGTCACATGGATTTGGGTTTAAATGGTATCAGTTTGGTTAGATAGCTTGAATGACTTATAGATTTCTAGAGATGTGAAAAAAGTATGAAAAATGGAAAGGAAGCAAAATTATCTTGTGCAAGTAGACTCACTTAGATGGAATGGTTCTTTCCTAAAATGTTGCAGATGGAGTCCAACAATGGACTTGGATCACGCTATTCCTTGCAATCTCAGCAGAGATTGAAGGAGACTATAGTGTCTGAAGGTCCAGAGGTCACCTTTGGAGTAGTGCCTGCATCTCAGATATCTTCCTTGGAGAGGATCAATGAGGAAGAAGTGCCCAATCCTCCTACATCAGAAAAAAGTAAGGCATTTGAAAAAATGAAGGTGAGTCCACTGGATGATGGCCATCTTTGAAGGCTGTTGTATATGATCAGATCATATACTGCTCCCATGGCAAGTAGGTGCCGCCCATACCTTATCACGTGCGGAGCATCTGCTGAGTGTCTCACTATCCCGAGCTCAGCTGCATCTAACTCTAGTACTATGAGGGAATCGGATGCAAAGTCATGTTTTGGCTTTAGCAGCCCAGGGAAGTTTGCTCGTGTTTTAGATGGATGTAAAATCCACCTTTTTGAATGGAGATCTCAAGGAGGAAGTATATGTGGAACAACCACCAGGTTTTGTGATCCCCGGTTCAGAAGGTAAAGTCTGTAAACTAAAGAAGGCTCTTATGCTCATGCATAAGCATAAGCATGAGCATATGCTCATGCTTATGCTTATGCATGAGCATAAGAGAAGGGGGAAACAGAGAAGAAGAGGTAAAGGAAAGAGGGAAAAAGAGGGAAAGAATAAGAGAAGAAGAGGGAAAGAGAGAAGAAGAGGGAAAGGAAACAGGGAAAAAGAGGAAAAGAGAGAACAAGAGAGAAAGGAAAGAGAGATTGAAAAATGAGAAAGAGGGAAAGAAAGAGAGAAGAAGAGGGAAAGGAAAGAGGGAACATATGCTCATGCATAAGCATGAGCATATGTCTCTTTTTCCCTCTTTCCCTCTTCTTCTCTCTTTCTTTCCCTCTTTTTCCCTCTTTCCTTTCCCTCTTCTTCTCTCTTTCCCCCTTCTCTTATGCTCACGCATAAGCATAGGCATGTGCATATGCTCATGCCTATGCTTATGCATGAGCATAAGAGAAGTAGACATATGCTCATGCATAAGCATGAGCATATGTCTCTTTTTCCCTCTTTCCTTTCCCTCTTCTTCTCTCTTTCTTTCCCTCTTTCTCATTTTTCAATCTCTCTTTCCTTTCTCTCTTCTTCTCTCTTTTCCTCTTTTTCCCTCTTTCCTTTCCCTCTTCTTCTCTCTTTTCCTCTTTCCTTTCCCTCTTCTTCTCTCTTTCTTTCCCTCTTTTTCCCTCTTTCCTTTCCCTCTTCTTCTCTCTTTTCCCCTTCTCTTATGCTCATGCATAAGCATAAGCTCATGCTTATGCTTATGCATGAGCATAAGAGAAGTAGACATATCCTCATGCATAAGCATGAGCATATGTCTCTTTTTCTCTCTTTACTTTCCCTCTTCTTCTCTCTTTCTTTTCCTCTTTCTCATTTTTCAATCTCTCTTTCCTTTCCCTCTTCTTCTCTCTTTTCCTCTTTTTCCCTCTTTCCTTTCCCTCTTCTTCTCTCTTTTCCTCTTTCCTTTCCATCTTCTTCTCTCTTTCTTTCCCTCTTTTTCCCTCTTTCCTTTCCCTCTTCTTCTCTCTTTCCCCCTTATCTTATGCTTATGCATGAGCCTAAGAGAAGTAGCCATAATAAGCATGAGCATATGTCTCTTTTTCCCTTTCCTTTCCTTGTTCTTCTCTCTTTCTTTCCCTCTTTCTCATTTTTCAATCTCTCTTTCCTTTCCCTCTTCTTCTCTCTTTTCCTCTTTTTCCCTCTTTCCTTTTCCTCTTCTTTCTTTCCCTCTTTCCTTTCCCTCTTCTTCTCTCTTTCCCCCTTCTCTTATGCTCATGCATAAGCATAAGCATGAGCATATGCTCATGCTTATGCTTATGCATGAACATAAGAGAAGTAGACGTCTCTTTTTCCCTCTTTCCTTTCCCTCTTCTTCTCTCTTCCTTTCCCTCTTTCTCATTTTTCAATCTCTTTTCTTTCCCTCTTCTTCTCTCTTTTCCTCTTTTTCCCTCTTTCCTGTCCCTCTTCTTCTCTCTTTCCCTCTTCCTCTCTCTCTTTCTTTCCCTCTTTTTCCCTCTTTCCTATCCCTCTTCTTCTCTCTTTCCCTCTTCCTCTCTCTCTTTCTTTCCCTCTTTTTCCCTCTTTCCTTTCCCTCTTCTTCTCTCTTTCCCCCTTCTCTTATGCTCATGCATAAGCATAAGCATGAGCATATGCTCATGCTTATGCTTATGCATGAGTATAAGAGAAGTAGACATATGCTCATGCATAAGCATGAGCATATGTCTCTTTTTCCCTCTTTACTTTCCCTCTTCTTCTCTCTTTCTTTCCCTCTTTTTCCCTCTTTCCTTTCCCTCTTCTTCTCTCTTTCCCCCTTCTCTTATGCTCATGCATAAGCATAAGCATGAGCATATGCTCATGCTTATGCTTATGCATGAGCATAAGAGAAGTAGACATGTGCTCATGCATAAGCATGAGCATATGTCTCTTTTTCCCTCTTTCCTTTCCCTCTTCTTCTCTCTTTCTTTCCCTTTTTCCCCTTTTCCAATATCTCTTTCCTTTCCCTTTTCTCTTATGCTCATGCATAAGCATAAGCATGAGCATATGTCTCCGTCTCTTATGCTTATGCTTATCATGCATATATCTCCTCTTTTCCTTTCCCTCTTCTTCCTCTTTTCCTTTGCCTATGCCTATGCCTATGCCTATGCTTATGTTTGTTTTTTGTTTTTTGTTTTCGTGTTTGTGTCTATGTTAGACATGGGATCACGTCGCACATTCGACGAGTATGGACAGCCTCATAGGAGGAGAGCTCACGATCTATATGCTCCAGAGGACTTTGATTCCTCTCAGGCGACTACCCCAAGGACTACCCCTGGTCCGACTCCTCTTAGACCTAGCATTGGGACTACCCCTGGTCTGACTCCTCTCAGATGTAGCACTGCGACTACCCCTCGGGGAACTCCTGTGCTAGCCACGCATGGCTTTGTCGGGAGTCCCGACGAGTTTGTAGCGCAGATGAGCGATGAGGAGGCAGCGAGATTTTTCTCTCTGCTATCTCAAAGGACCTCAGCAATTCCCTTCTCTACACCGATGGCTGGACGTGCTACCCAGCCGTCCCCTCGTGCCCCTTCGACCGATGGGTCATCACCTGCGCGTGTCTCTCGTAAGGGAAGGAAGAGTAGGAAGGGCAGCTTATGTTGTGCTGACTTGGGAGATGTAGACGAGTCAGCACACTCATATTCCTATAGGTCTCCACTTGGTCCGGAGACACAGTATCAGTCAGGTCCCTTGCCCTCTCCTACTCCCACTACTACTCCTCGCTTTGGAAGCGCTCGCATAGCTTCCACTCCTTCTGAATCTGCTACCATCAGTCCTCCTTACTCATCAGGGGATCTCTCCTATCAAATCACAGCTGCCGGAGAGATAATAGAAGATAGAAAGGGCAAAGCAGTGATGGCCACCATGAGGCAGTTGATGAGTCATCACTTCAAGAGCGGCATTGCTACCGATTGGTGGTATCAAGATGACCAAAAGAACTAGGCGGTCATCAATGAATGAAAACAAAAATACCCTAACCCGCCAAATTGGGAGTTTAATGAGGATTATATGTGAGAGTGCATGGGTTTGGTCTTGAAGCATCGTAGATCAACCTTGCATACTTCCATCACAAAGGGGTTGGCTAAACCCAGCTGGGTAGACAAAGTTGATTGGAAGTTCTTCAAGAAGCAGAATAGGGACCATCCCGAAATGTTCGAGGGTCAGAGGAGGGCTGCGAAGAGACGGCTGGACATTGTAGGTACTTTGCACTTTGGTGCAGGCGGATGGTTGGCGTTCGAGAGGCAACCGTGGTAAGTCTACTTCTTCTCATTTAATGTATTGTTCTATTTGTTTTACTACATATTAATGCACTTTAGCTAACTCTAACTCTCGTAAATTGAATCCATAGCAAACTGCGATGGGTTGTCTTCCTACAGATGCAGAGACGCGATGCGCATTTCGCACAAGAACAAAGCCATGGTTTATTGAGCAAGAGGCAATGGGAGCAACGGTCGATTGGGTTGAGGTGGCTGCTCGCACGATATAAGTCTACTCCTACTTGTAATCTCACTTTTTAAATTGTTTTATTCTTTAAGTTTCGATCTATTTTCAATTTATATGGTTCACTCTTAGGGTCAAAGCTCAAGCATCCCATCATCGGAGGCGAGCGACCACCAGGGCCAGGGATCAGATGCACGTGATGAGGATTCGAAAGAAGGCATAGCTCATAAGGACCAAGGATCAGGCCAACAAGACGAGGATGAGGATGAGGACGATTCGGATGAGCAATAGTAGTAGTAGTAGTAGCAGTTTGTATTTTCTTCGCCATGTATGTCATTTTGTATATCCACTCGTTTGAGCAATTTTGTATCACCCTTTCGAAAGGGTAATTTTGTAACTAACAATGTTGTATATATTCGACTCGTATATGCTTTTGTTGCTCGATCATTTCATTTGAGCGATTTTGTATCACCCTTTTCACAAGGGAAATTTTGTTATAATTTTTTTTTTTGGTAATTACAAAAAAAAAAGGATTAGTGGGGCTAAACAGGGCCATAGCAAGCCCTGTTTAGCCCCATTAATCCTTTTTTTTAGTTTTGTTAATCGTCGCTATATAACGATGTTTACCAGTGTCGCTATATAGTGACGATTATTAGTGTTGCTATATAGCGACGTTTAACAGTGTCACTATATAGCGACGCTTTATAGCGACAGTTCTTTTCCGACGCTTTTAGCGGCTTTAATAATGACGTTTGCACCCGTTAAAAAAAAAAAATTTAATGTAAAAAGCGTCAGTATTTTCGTCGAAAAAGGGCCTATGCCTTGTAGTGAATCCGTGCTTGCAATTGTAGAAGTTTCTTGGTAGAAATTAGGAAGTTGATACACCAAATTGCAAGGTTGAGTAGGAGGTCCTAGGTTATTTAATTCAAGACTCAAGAATTAGGATGGGCTTACCCTTTTGCTCGAATTCTTATTATGAGGTGAGTGTTAAAGAAAGTCCTATTGCTTTGTGAGTGGTTTGAGTCTTGATTTGAGTCAAGTGCCTACAAGCCAAGTACAAGCCCAAGCACTAGTTATTACATGAGCACTATTGAACACAACAAGACAAAGCACCTATAGCTGCGCACATAGACGTTCTTCCATAACTCAAAAAAGAACTTACGAGCACATCTATTTGTGCGTCTACAGACCCGCGCCTAAAGGCATGTCTATATAATAGACAGACGTGCCTATAGACGTGCAAATAGACACTATAAACGAGGGACAACATGTATCAATGTATGAAAAATCAAATCTTTACTTACAATATTGACATTATTTAATTACTTTCAAATACCTGGGGGGCGCTCAAGTAGCCCGGATATACTGCTCCTCAGTAATCAACCCATCATCATAGAAGTGCCTCTATGTATCTCCTCTGCGATGGTGGCGGTGGTAGGCTGTCTTGACAGGAGTAGGGTACCTGCCCACAATTTCAAGCTGCAAGATGACACAATTTACGGAGGGGTTAGTACAAAGAAACAACCTCCTAATAAACTACATAAACAATGTAATTTGAGATCGATACTTACAAATTGGGCCTCCCATGATTCAACACCCCCTCCTCTAAAATGCACGCTTCCATACTACTCCATTTGGATCCTTCGTACCTTTATGTGCTACAGATTGGGGTCTTCCTTCACTACCTTCATTGCTTTCTTCCACTCATGCTTTTGAGCAATATGGGGCGGGTCCCTTGGTGGTTGACCTCCCTCGAGCCTGACAATCTCCGCTAGTGCCTACCTCTTAAGCGAAGATCTTTTATTGCTAAGTATCGTAACAATCTTTGACTTGGCCCATTTATCTGTGAACTGAACATTAGGGGGATTGGGATACCTAGAGCGAATAGCAGCGAGGGTCTCATCAGCCAACCTTTTTGGATGGTCTTTGTAGTGATAAAGCAATCTCTATAGTTGTTAGTAATTACAGAGTGCATGAAGGCCATGATGTCCTTCCCCCGTGCATCCATCAAGATACCTCTTGTTTGAGTGATGTCATAGTAGATCGTACCATCACCCTCTGGCATGTCTGCATCATATGAATCATCCCCGTCCCTACCACTACCCCTCCCAAAGTGCTATGCCATGCATCCCCCACTGCTCTCCTTGCTACTACGCCTGCTACCGTGTCGTGTCGAGCTAGTACGTTGGCCACTCATAGCTAAAGAAGCGACTCTCAACTGCACGGGACTACGGTGACCACTCCTAGTTGGAGAACTGAGTCTCGACTGCACGGGAGTACACTGACGACTTTGCGAGGTAGAAGAAGCACAATGTAGCAAAAATCTCTCATTATGGAGGGTCTAGATGTTATGGTCACTACCACTTGATACAAAATCCCAAATACCATACTCTTCTCAGACGTTGAGGGTTTGTACGAGGAATAAGACAATGAAGAAATCACTGAGAATCCGTACGAGGAAGAAAACAATGAAGAGATCAGTGAGAACCCACATGAGGAAGAGGGACAGCTATCACAAGAGCCCATGCCAAACCACAACACATGGTATCACCATCACATCATTACGTGTGATCGCTGATGTGTTTAGCATCAACAGGCGAACTTTGTAATTTCCTAATTGAGTCGTCAAGATATGATGGAGGTGCATGTCCTTACAGAGCTAATACAAAAGAGTTTCAAAAATGGCAGTGAGAAAATTCAAGGGACACTAGAGGTAGCTACAAGTGGTCAAATCCCAATCATGTGCCTACAACATATGTAGACACATGGCTCCGGCCTCAGTAGCACAAATATTATTTCTAAAGCACGAGGCTTTTTGGCAAACCCATTGTCCAGTAAGCATCAACCTACAAGTCGATCCTACCAATATGCCTATGTGATGAAGATGGCCATGGAAAGATTTTGAAACTAGCCTCAGAGTCCAAACACCACATATAATTTTCCACGGCTCGATTTTTTGACTGTGGCTACCTCCTATGCACTGGCAGCACAGATGGAGGAATTCAATACATCTATTGTTTCTAAAGCACGAGGCTTTTTGGTAAACACAACAAGACAAAGCACCCATAGACGCGTGCACAGACGCGTTTCATGAACTAAATAAAAAACTTACGGGCGCGTCTATTTGCGCGTCTATTTTTGCGTCTAAAGACCCGCGTCTAATTGCGCGTCTATATATCAGACACACGCGCGTATAGACATGCAGTTAGATGCATAAATAGACGCGCTCATAAACGCGTTTATAGATGCACATATAGACGCAAGTCGAACAGACAGACGCGTATATAAACGCATTTTTAAATGCACTGATAGACGCGCTTTATTTTTTTTTATAAATTTTATAGAATACTGTGTATGTTGTGTATGCTATATAGTTACAAGAATCCCATATCCACATTGTGTAATTCAATTCTTACAGCCAACCGCATTTGAATTACAATTCCAAATAAAACATTACAACTCCAAAACGCAATAAAATTGAAAGCTCAAAAAGTGCTTGTATATACATATAGCACGAAGCTAAGCCATGTCATGTGGCTTCAAGTACAAAAAATAAGAGGAGTGTATATACAAGAGGCACAAAGCCAAGCCAGTGGCTTTAAGTACAAAAAAGAGTAGCTAGCACTACTTGTACGACTAATCTATGTTCTCTAGGTCCTCGCTCCCTTCCACGCTCCCTTCTACACTCCCTTCTGTGCCTCCTTCCTCCTCTTCCTCATTGTCTTGTGCATGGGCCTGTAAACAAGGGACAACATATATCAATGTATGAAAAATCAAATCTTTACTTATAATTTTGGCATTATTTAATTCCTTTCAAATACCTGGGGGGCCGCTCCAGTAGCTCGGGTATACTGCTCCTCAGTAATCAACCCATCATCATAGAAGTGCCTCCATGTATCTCCTCTGCAATGGTGGCAGTGGTAGGTTGTCTCCACAGGAGTAGGGTATCTGCCCATGATCTCAAGCTACATGACCGCGACACACTTTGTGGAGGGATTAGTACAAAGAAACAACCTCCTAATAAACTACATAAGCAATATAATTTGAGATCGATACTTACAAATTGGGCCTCCCATGATTCAACACCCCCTGCTCCAAAATGCGCGCTTCTATATTCCTCCATCTGGATCCTCCGTGCCTCCACGTGCTGCAGACTGGGGTCCTCCCTCGCTGACTTCATTTCCTTCTTCCACTCACGCTTGTGAGTGGTGTGGGGCGGGCCCCTTGGTGGTTGACCTGCCTCAAGCCTGGCAAGCTCCGCTAGTGCCTGCCTCTTAAGCGAAGATCTTTTATTCCTAAGTATCGTAACAATCTTTGACTTCGCCCATTTATCTGTGAACTGGCGATTGGGGGGGTTAGGATACCTAGAGCGAACAGTAGCGAGGGTCTCATCAGCCAACCTCTTTGGGTGGTCTTTGTAGTGGATAAAGCAATCTCTATAATTGTTAGCAATTACAGAGCGCATGAAGGCCATGATGTCCCCCCGCGCATCCATCAAGATGCCTCCTGTCTGAGTGATGTCATAATAAATCGTCCATCACCCAGAGGCACGTCTAAATCATCTGAATCATCATCCTTCCCACCGCCACATGGCCCAAAGCACTGTGCCGATGGAAGAGGAGGTGTTTGATGATATGGTGTGGGATTTATATATCCATCAAGGGAGGGATAATAGCATGGAGCAGGATGATCTTTTTACTGTAGCATTGACTCCACTGTTTGAGGGGTGCACATTCTCTATTCTACGTGCCTCCCTTGAGTTACTAAACTTGCAAACCATCTATGGATGGAGCAATGCAAGTTTGAATGCATTACTCAAGTAAGCTTTAAAGTCGATTTTGCAAACATGGTGAATTATGCTAGTGGGTCAATTACTCGAATGCTTTTCCTCATTTATGGTCTTCACATGTAGGCTATTGTGTAAAATGCTTCCAAGGGAGAATAAACTACCGACCTCAAGAGATATGGCAAGGCAACATGTGACCTCTCTTGGAGGATTAGATTACAAGCGCATCCATGCATGTGTCAACGATTGCGTTTTGTTTCATGGACTACATAAGGATGCAAGAGAGTGTCCTACTTGTGGAGAGGCAAGATATAGAGCAGATCTCAAAACCTTGGACGTGCCTCGTAAGGTATTGCGACATTTTCCCATAATCCCTCGCATCCAACATATGTTCAAGTGCAAATCTATTGCAGAGCTCATGTCATGGCATTCCTCCCATCGATCAACCGATGGAAAGTGGAGAACTCCTGCGGACTCTCCTGCGTGGAAGCATATTGAAGACACATGGCCAAGCTTCAAGGAAGAACGTAGGAGCTTGAGACTTGGATTAGGTATGGACGGTGTGAACCCATTTGGTCTCAAAAGCACGTCTTACAGTGTATGGCTAGTGGTATTGTTGAATTACAATCTTCAACCCTCTATGGCTATTAAGAAAGGACATGTCATGCTGTCCCTTCTAATTCTAGGGAAATATAAAGTCAAAAACCTTGATGTTTATTTGGAGCCTTTGATTGATGAGCTAGAGATACTTTGGAGAGGTATCGAGGTGCATGATGTGAGTAGGCCTCCCTTGTCACGAGACTTCAACTGCAAAGCAGTCTTGATGTGGACAATGCATGACTTCCCAGGCTATGGCGAGTGTTCAGGTAAGCATTGCATTTTTAATTATGAATAGGCAAAGGATGTGGCACCGTAAACCCACCTTCCACTCTTAATTGCATCTATTGTTTAGGTCTCACTACATCGGGTTACCATGCATGTCCTGTTTGTGGTCCTTCGCTAGTTGCCTCACAGGCAGACGCATTGAATAAGGTCATCTATGAGAATCACCATCGATTTCTCCCACTTGATCATCTTAGATATGTTGCCCCTTGGAATGAAGTCCTCCCACAATCACTCACCGCAGGAGATCGGATGAGAATTTGGGATGGTTCCACGACTCCTCCACCACTTGGCATGAGCCGGTAAGGGTTTGTAACTATTGGCTGGAAGTAAAGATTGGCTATATTGGCTGAAAGTAAAGATTGCACGCTAACACTTTATTTTGTTTAGATACTCCATCTTTTATCGTTTACCATATTGGTCCCACCTCAAGATCAATCACCTGCTTGATCCCGTGCATATCTTCAAGAATGTGGCATCTACCATTTGGGAGCATTTGAATGGGACACAAGATTCGGCAGGCATAAGGGAGGATCTACATACCACAGGGAGGATGCGTGAAGCTTGGCCTCAAGAGAGACCAAATGGGCGTGTTTTTTTACCTCGTGCACCGTGGATGTTATCAAAGCTAGAGATGGCGATGGTGAAGCACGCTATTACTACAATTCGTACTCCCACTGGATGCATGAGGTGTTTGAAGGGAGCCTTTACAAAGAGCAAGAAAAGAGGTGTAGAGCAATTATATGGCTTGAAATCTCATGATTGGCACAAGATGCTCCAAGTAAGTATTTTATGTGCATAATATCTTTTTCCTTTCAAATTTGTGAGTGAATAGCTATAAGCAACTAATCAACCACCTCCTCGTGGGTTCAGTTCATACTACCTACTAGCATTTCACGTAGTGCATCGAAGGACGTGAAAGATTGTATTTACAAGATGGGCGAGCTTGTGAGTGTGAGTTACCACCGAAGTACACAATGGAATTTGATTTGGCAAATAATTTGATGAGAGGATGGTGATTGAGAGGAGACGATGGCCTCTACATAGAAGATTTTTATATGAATTTGTTTATTGGATAAGAATTGCAAAATTGTATGTAAAGTTGCAAAATGGTATGTAAAGTGGCATGCACATTTATCACCACAATGGTCTAATTGGATCAAACATAGCTTTTTAATGTTTGTACTTATAGATATTTTTAAGTGTAATTTAGCAAAAATAATTCACTTTGTGGAGGAGTAGGGTAAGAAATTCTATATAAGAGTATCTAAATCAACTATTGGACATATAGAATTTACGCATTTCAATGTAAAGAAATTATAAGACCTATGATTCAATAGAAATTATAAGACCTATGGAATTTCCTTCCACAAAAGCTAATGAGGGAGTAAGGGATCCCATATCTCTTTTCCTTTTGGTTGTTGAGAAACTACATAAGGCAACCAAACTTAAAGGTGGAAAAAGGAAGCGTTATATTCAAGGATTAAACCAATATTAACTTGGTGAGTTTATACTACAAGAAGGACCAAAGAAGTGTCGATAGGCAGTTTGTTTTGTGAACAATTGTCCAAGATCGATTCGAGCTAGTGGATCTGTTGCCCAACGGTGGGATATTTATCTCCTTTTGTGTCAAAAATGCCGCTTCCTCCAAATGCGAAATTGATTCCAGAAGGATAGTCGCATGATTGGAGGTCCAGCTCTGTATAGGTCAAAGGAAGGGTAATGTTGAGGACGGAAGCTGCAGTAAGAGAACTGTTATGGGAATCAGTTGAATAAAAAAGATAACATTTGCCAGTGTTTGCAGTTAGGATTAGTCAGCAGTTGAACAGATGAATCACCAATATAATCTGTCAAAAGCTCTCCATCTGTAAATCGGCCCGCAGGCTCTCCGGGCCAAGCAGGGACAAAAATTCAGCTACTCCCCTACTTGTAAGTTGAAAAATAAATTGATACACCAATTTTTCTCATGAAAAACAAAATAGAATATCCATTTTTCATTTGACAATAAAAATTATTTCATGAAAAATCCACATAAATAAATCTTTCATTGAAGAAATGTTTAGAAAAAGCACTAGCAAATAATATAGAAGTGATATATAGAAAAAGCACTAAACAAATAATATAGAAGTAAAATTGTTCACATATTTATTTTTCTACTCTTTCCTTGCTCATTTTCCCATATATCCAAAACTCTAGACCAAGATACATTGGAAGGATCGACTTGGTTTGAAACAAGCATCATATGAGCATCTAATGTTTCCAACACTAGATTACTTCTATCTATAGTTTTGATTTTATTTTGTCTTGAAAAGCCTCTTTCACACTTTGCTGTACTTGTTGGAATAACCCATATGGCTTGCCATAGTCGCATCAACTCTGGAAACTACAAAAACCATTCATCCCCCCCACTGGACACAAAATTCCCATGCTTTTGGCATCCGTTTATCAGACCCTGCTGCATATAGCTACTCCACAAAGTCCTCTCGCTCACTAAGGCACAACTCTTTCTTTGCAACTGGGTGGTAACCGCTGCAGAATTTTTCAAGTAGCTTTCCAAGCCATTCTTGAGTCTTTGATTCTCTATCATCCACATCCTCTGGATAACTTCTGGGCTCAAAGAACTTAATAGCATTAAAAGTACCCAAATCTGTAAATGTGCTATTCAATGCATTAATTACAGCCTGTACAAATGTTCTCCCCAACAATATACTATCATCTATGCTTCCCGTATTATTATCATCATGTTGAGAAGGCACACTATGCTGCAATAGGATACCATCTTCTTGCTACTGCTCTCCTTGAGTAGAGGTTGAGGGATTCTCTTGCTTTCTAGGGATTGGAACAAACCTTAAATTAAAAATTCTGATTGCATCATTTTTTGTATATTTCAAACCACCTGTAATTGCCATTTTCAAAAAAAGAGCTACATATGTACTCCCCTTTCCAAAAGGCTTGTTATGGCATAAAAACATCTTCTTCAAAGTATTAATGGTGTTGTCCAGCTTGCGTCCTATTTCTGTAAGATCAACTACTTCATGTTTAAGGTTCTTACTCAGGATGTTCAATAATTCCAGCACATTTGCAAGAAGGTTAATAAGAAATTGCACTTGGAATATAGTGGCTGTCTGATAGCCTTTTAAATTCTGAACTTTCCAAATTTCCAGAATTGCAGGCATAAGCTCAACAAGCCTCTTCATCACTTGACCTCTAGATAACCATCTAACATCATGGTATCGAAGTGCTTTTAACTCAACAATCTCAAAGGCATCCAACAACTCTTTGAATTCATTGTGACGCTTAGTTGACTTGCCTAACCATGTGTAAACAATTGCAGCCAGCTTATCAACCACATCCATTTGCCAAAAGCATTTGCTTGCATCCTTTATAGCTAAAGCTTCCCGATGAGCTATACAATGTGTGGCCAATAGCCTAGGAAGAATACTTTGAAAGCGTGTAACAACTCCTATATTCGATCCTGTCATCACACTAGCACCATCGGTAGCAATAGAAACCATTCTCTTTATGTCAAGCTTCACTTCCTCCAAGAACTTCATCATTGCTTGAAGTACAGATTCAACATCACCATCGGACAGAAACACCAAGCGTGTAAACTTTGTGACCTGCTTATTCTCCTTTAAATATGTGATATAAATGATCAAGTGCTTCTCTAATTGGCGATCTATACTTTCATCAACCATGACAGAAAAGAAAGAACTAGACAGCATTTCTGCACTTAATAGTTCTCGAAAGTAATTCCGAAGTGCCATCAGAAATTCTCTAGCTGAGACTGGATTTACATAAGAAGCATATTCATCCATTAATGAAATATTTGGCATTTCCATGTAACGATTAAACTAGACTAGATGTGGATACTTCTCCAATGGAATATTGAAACAAGAACAGAAATAAACACACTTCATGAGACATATAATTTGCTCCCTTGCTTTATCATGCAATGCATCAAATTGTTCCCTTATTGGACTTCTTTCTCGATCTTTCCAATCTCGAAAGCGTATTTCTGCATTTTGATGCTGCTCTGATTTAGAATGTGCCTTTAATGCACTTAACTGCAGTGATTGTGCTCCTTCCTTAGCATACACATTTTCTTTTGTAAACTTTGTACAATATTCACACTTCACTAATACCTTCTCCCCTACTTGCACCTTGTATGCCCAAGGGTATTGCAAGCGCCATTGACTTCGATACCTCCTAACTATCATCCCCTCTCTCTGTTGTGTTACATCATTGTGTCCCTCAAATTCTTGCATCTCATCCATATTGTCATCATGATCCTCATCTCCAAACAAATCTGCATACAACTCCCTATGTTTTTGCGACTGCTCACCATGGGTCTCATCACCTACTTTATTGAAAAAAGATAATAAATCACGCCCCTTTCCTTTCTTATTAACACTTCTAGCACTGCTTGAACCTTCCATAACAATAAATTCGAAAGCAACCAACACCTACAGAGAAAAATATAAAACTGCATCAAAACACACTGTTTCGACTCCACAAAAGAGAAACAAGCAATTGCATTAAGATTTCATAGCTTCACTCACCTTCTACATGTACATGATCTTGCCAGATCTGCTGAATGAGACTTGACAGATGTAATCAAAGACCTCCTCTCAGCTGCTCGCATGATCGTAATAGATGCTGTTCTGATACTTAACATAATCAAAGGTAGAACCACTAAGAAAACCCTGAATCCATTCTTCTTTTGGTGAGTAATGAAATCAGTTCTCTGCCTATCATTGAGGGACCAATCGATTTACACATAGCCAACCAATATGTTTCTCTGGTGTTTTGTGAAACAATTGTCCTTAGATCTTATGCTACCCACTTTTACATTAATCTGTTGCCCAGTCTCGTTAAAGCTTCTTTTCAAAGCCAACAACAAAACCTTAATGAAGTCTGTGAAGCAGACTGTTCACGAGCTGTTCACTAAGCCCGGTAAAGTTCCCAGCTTTTGCTGTCTATGATTCCTGATTGCTCAAAGGATCTGAATCGGGATTCGGGACTGCATGACATCCCATATGATTGCAAGTGTTGTGCACTTTGCCATTGATTTTGATATTCGTATCCGGACGGTTCATTTAATTTGATAGAAAAGCCCCTGCACTCAATCATAATAGTCAATCAAATGTAAACTATAGTCTAGATAAATCTGTATCACACGTGGCCTGAAAAATTATGTCATGAATGCAAACTTCAAAGGATTTGCCATGACTTTTTGGGTTTGAAAAGGAGTTTTCAACAAGCAAATTGGAGCAGAAAGGTCCCGACTCCCAGACTCCCATGATGTCAAACAGACACACAAATATTCTTTTCTTGTCCAACATGCGAACATCCAACGGACACCAGATTCAAGAACCAGCCTCATAATCCCAATTCAGTTCTTTCTACGATTAAACGCTTTAGAAAATCGGGTTGTTAATGAGAAAGAGTGACTTCTACAAAAATCGCCTTGCCCATACACAGGCTCGAGTCAATATCATTTCCGATTTCTCTCAAGATCACACACGTCTTTGACCACGGTCCACCACAAGACTCTGCTCAGCTGATCATCTACGATCTGAGTCATGCTATTATGCTAACAACGTATCAAAAGCCCAACTCGCGACTCGTCGCGAGTCGCCACCAAGAGCTCCTCGCAACGGCTGATCAAAGCGATTGGACAATGGATAGTGCTGCACATAGTTATTAGTTACCTTTGATTAGATGATCATGATCAGCTGCTATACCCAAAACTGGCGCTTGCCGCTTGGGTAGACCGTAGAACTGAGAAGATAGATGAGGCAGGCCGCAGACAGAACACGTTCCAGCCTCCACGGCTCCAGACTCCAGTGGATTCCAATTTCTGCCATGCTATCTACTTAGTACTGCAGCCTGCTATGGCGCGTCGTGCACGTTCTCGAATCCCAGCCTCCAGGCCTTCAAAGTTCACGACCATATATATGTGGCAATGCGCATCCGCGGTGGCATGGAGGGGTTGGAACTTGGACTGTGGACAGTGGACTACTGTGGCAATGGGCAAATCGATCTTCTAGCCTCCAGAGTCCAAGCTCCAGGCTCCAGCTTGCCGCAAATAGCTGCAATGGAGGAGATTTGGGGGAGTCAGGGGAGTCCTGACTCAGGACTCCCCTCACAAACGTTAAACAACATTTGAGAAAAGGTTCAAGGGAGTCGGGACTCGTGAGCCATCAGTGGTCACTCAGAATCAGACTCTCCAAAAATCGCAACGGAAGGAGCAGGCTGCAAGACCATCTTGGAGAAGGTGCCACAGACTTGGCCTTCGAATTGTGTGCTGGCATCAGGATGCAAAGTGAACCCATGGGTACTGGGCGAAATGTCCCTACATAAGCTATCAGATAAGCTTGTGTACCGACTTGATTCATGGGCAATCCTTAATCCCCGGGGCACTGGGCGAAATGTCCCTAGACAAGCTTGTGTACCGTCGCTTGATTCAGGGGCAATCCTTAATCCCGAACTGAATTGGAGCCTGGAAGCGTCCTTGACTCCTTTCCTGCTATCAGGCTGGACAAAAGACTGCGCTGCACTCATCCGGAGCTCATTACTGGAGAATGATGCCTTCAAAGGTGAAGTTGTTGCTACTGCTGGATGTGCAGCCATTAGAGACAGGAACCAACGGTTGGAAAATGCAATCCCAGCAGGGCTTCGAAGGCCATGTGAAATTGTTACCTATTTCGATAACTTTCCAGTGACAAGCTCGCGAGCTCTGCAGGCCTAGTGCTGCAGAGAGCTCTATAGAAGCTGAGACCTAGGATGAGCGCACTCCCATATATATTGCAGCATGTTACATGCTGGACGGAGAACGACGACTCCTGATTACTGAGTTGAACCTTGGCATAGTTTCTCAAGGTGACTGGATAGATGCTTGCAGCGACGCGAGTCAATGATTTCCAACAGAATCATAATAATCGAGCTTTACAGCTGCAGGGAAAAACTGAGACGAGATTGGATCGATCATCCAAAGTAACTAACACAACTTGTGTTGATAATAATCCATCGACTCATCCACCATCTTCTAATGCCTGTCAAGGCTTTTTGTCGTTGCAGCTGAAGAAAAGCTTTTTCTGCAAACTGAAAAGCTTTTGGAAGTGATCAAATCGGCAAACTGGTGCGACGCAGCTATATAGCTGCAATGCTCCATCTATGAGCTTGTTTGTTCTACTTCTCCTTCTCTCTCTCTCTCTCTCTCTCTCTCTCTCTCTCTCTCTCGATCTCGATCTTGACCACCGTCCTAGTGCAACGATGATTCCTACCTGTAGCCAGCTAGCTCCTTCCGAAGTTGGTAGCCCAGCTCATAGACTAAACGCCAACTGAAGCTCCTCTGCTGCTAGGCATTATGCCTTGCTCTTCCCTCCCCCTCCCACCTCTCCTTCCTTCTCTTCATCCCTGATCCCCTCCCCCTCTTTCAACCTCCCCATCCCCGCCCTTCCCGCAAATCTAGCCTTCATCCTTGGAGAATCCCTCCAGGCTCCTTAAAACAAGTCTTCCCTTGATTTCACTCCAGGTCCTGCTCCTCCCCGCTTTCATCCCTCCCCCTCCCAATTTGGAGGTCGGTTGCCCCGCATGGCGCACTATCAGGAAATGCAAATCGAATCGATACATCATTATGCAAATTTTAAAATCCAACTTGGTTGCAGAAATCATGGCAATTCGAATGCAAGGAACCAAGTGCTAAGAAAATGCAAGCTGAGGCTAAAACAGGTCCGGAAACTAAACCTGTTATAGGAATGAAGAGGGTCGAGTACGGTTGTAGTGAAAAGTTGGTCCCCAAACTATTAATAGTCGCCAGAGCAGTTGTTGTTGTATTGAAATCGCTCACAATCGCACTCAGATTGTCCTCCGTTTGAACAACGTAAGAGTCGAGGGGCGAGATGGAGAAGAGGGAGGAGATGAAGGAGAGGAGGAGGTTGGAGCGGGTAAGGTAGGCAACGAGGGAAGGGCAAGGGGGGTCGGAGGGGGAGCAAGTTTCGGGAGTGATGGGGCCGGCGGAGGAGGAAGGGAGGAGGAGGAGGAGGAGGAGGAGACAAGTGAGGAGGAGGAGCAAGGAAGGAGGAAGAGGAGAAGGTGGTGACTCACAGGCGCATCCGACGCAATCGGACATGGACAGGAAGAAGCTGTGCAAGGTCCTGGACTGCTGTCAAAAGATGTCACAAGAGGCGTGTGTGCATGCGGCACAGAATGAGCGATTGCCGGTGCAACTGGTGGTGCAAGTTCTCTATTTCGAGCAACTCAGAATGCACAACGCCATAACCGGACCGTCGACGATCATCAACACAACCAACAACAACGATCATCAGCACCAAGCAGGATCAGCGTTCGGAAGCCGTCCGACACCGGCCCACAACAATAGGCTGAGCGCGGCTACATCGCCAAGGATCGATTCGTCCTCAAATCTGTGGAGAGAGAACAGGGAATTGAAGCTGGAGGTTGCGCAGATGAGGTTAAGGGTGGACGATTTGGAGAAGGAGAACGAGGAGTTGAAGCGGGAGCAGGGACAAAATTTGAGCTGGGCGGGACTCGGGAGTCGGGATTCGGGACTAATTAAATTGGAGTAGGTGGCTCACACGAGCCACCACTTGGGAATCGAAAATCATTCATGCTCTTTGGATTCCCTAAGATTGGAATCCGGATTTCATCTAAACATATGAAATTTTTTTAAAAAAACCAGTTTTTCATTTGACAATTAAAATAGATTTGACGTTTTTCATGTGAAAATGACAAAAGCTATTTTGCATTGTCATTTGACAAAGAAATTCTAAATCAATGTGTAATTGACACAAAAAAGGGCTAATGACATAGATATCCTTGTCAAATTTTGTCCCTGGGGCCAAGTCTGTCCGTAGGGAGGTTTCCAAGGTTGATTTACGCTTGCATCGTTTTTGTCACGGTTCCCCGTGTCTGCATAAGAGTCGCCAAATGCAAACAGGGCAGTAGGCGTCGTGGCTCCATTCACGCTGCCTGCTCGAGGTGATCACAATCCAAATTATTAATTTATTGGAGCGCAGTTTTCTGATATAAACGCATACATGTGGAGATATCCCATAGAAATCTACACGGGTCTGTATCAACGATACGACAGAAAACGAATCCTTGCTAATTCTAAAAGGAAGAAACACAAAGTAGCTACGATTCACGACAATGTAGCTATATTGTATATATATATATATATTGCAGACAGAAGTAAGAGGGACCGACCCATGAGAGACAGAGCTGCGAGCAAGAGAACCAGAGCGGAGGAGGCTGCAGGACGTGCTATGCGAATCATCTTGAACACGTGTGGGAGCTGGAAAAGGAGGAAGATAAGGTAGTAGAAAACTGTGGCGAGACGGAGAAGGTTAAATAGATGTATAATATGGAGGCGTCACGAGGCGTCACGAGTGAATATAATGATAGTGGCATGGATCTCGCCTTGTAACGTGTGTGAGATGTGCAGGAGCATCTTGGAGGGAATTTGGAGCATAGTACTTTAGCCATCATGGGCTCTGCTTGGTAGTCGGGACAGAGTGTTGAAGGTGAAAGTCCCTTGCTGTAGAACGGATCACGAATCACGATCCTTCAATATGTTTCATAGGGTACGTGAGCTCTGCAACAATCTGTGACCCGTCAATCTTTTCATTAGATACGCGAGCGTAAATTCACAGGGCAATGATCATAGTAACTCATTGATCAACGATCTTACAATGAAACTTGGAATTTGAACTTACTGATTGATTAATCATCTTAACAATGCAAAATTGCAATTTAAACTAATCAATGATCATACAATGCAAACTTGCAGATAAAACTCACTGATCAATTGCAAACCTGCTCACTGCTGTAAACATTCCTGAAGACGAACGTGATACACGTGATATCGTACAAAGTCATCCGAGTCATGACTGCTACGCACAGTACTCAACGCGCATCCAATCTGTGATGTTGTTGTTGCACGTATTTTCTATACTCTTTGCTATTTCGTCTGCATCTTCCACTGATCATACATCGCCACCACCCAGTCGATCGTACTGCTTGCTTACTCTCCGCACCTCCTAACGTCTCTCATGTATCCCTGTGCTTTTTTGCTGGATCAGACGTGGATTCGAATCGCTCTGAACCTCCGCGCCTTTCCGTGGATCAGAAGCACCACTCTGAATAATGCATGCCCCACTGTCCAGGGATCACAAGCACCACCCTGTCAACCTTTTCCATCTTTGCAAGCTTTACAATGGGACTGAAATTGAAGGACACACCTTTTCCATTGGCTATTTGGCTCTCAATGTCCCCGTTATGACAACAATAATTCACGAAGTACTTCCTCACACTGAAACTACAAAAAGCTGCTATCGTACTTTTCCGTGGTAAAGTTTAATGTATTAAAAGGAAAGAAATAATTACAATTCACCTTCAGTGCCCGCAATTGCTCGAAGCTTTTTTCCATTGGGATCCTAGATCTAGGTGCTCTGTGGAAGACGATATCGTTCCTATGCTTCCAGATGGTATCTAATACTAGGACTCTAATCACTTGGAGCATCTGATGAGTTAGGTCGTTGTGCTTTTTCTTGTCTCCCAATAAGGCAGTTTTTCATTTGATCTTGACCTGCACATTCATTCTTGCTAATCTTGCCTCTATTTCCTTCCACAGTTCCCGGGCAATTAGGCATTCCCACAGAAGGTACATGTGGGTCTCCCTGAAGTTGTTATAGAGCGGGCACAGTGGTGAAATTCTCGGGTTCCACTTGGCAAGTCTAGCTCTAGTTGGGAGCTTTCCCATTAGAACTCTCCAGACCAAAAAGCTTAGTTTAGAGGAACGAGTCACTTTCCAGCTTCTCCTCAGCCTCATTAACCATGTGTTTTCTCTGTCCATCGGTGCATGGAATTTCTAGTGGGTTTTTGCTGTCAGCGCAACACCGCTACCTCATTTTTCTTTGAAATCTTGCAGAGTTAATTTAGGATATTCTTTCCTTGTCTGCCATAAAAATCCCTTGAAGTCTTGTGCCTCTGTGAAAGCGAGGCTCGTTGGCTAATCCGGTTTCAAGTTGTTGATTAATCCTTGCATGAACCTCCCTTCTGCTCTGGACAGTTGGTATCTTCTAGTTAGTTGCTCCACATCCATCCATTGTGCTCCTCCTGGATCCCAAATTTGCTTGAAGGTAATTAGTCCTTTACCATACAGCCTAGCTGCCATTCTTGAATTGGCTGCTACATACACAGGTGGATCTTTTAAAGAATAGTCTGTCAGCCATAGGGATCTTCCCAGTGAGGCATCGCCCTGCAATTTTTTGCATGCACCCCAGTAGCTTCCCTCTGCTTTAGTCTTCCACAGACGGAGTAATTCTGACAGTATTGCCGATGAGGGGATTCTGAGTTTTCTATCCGCCAGTATCAGATCTTGCCAAGGTGTTCTGATCCCTCATGGGGCATTCCTACCAATGAGGTGTAGTGCCATTTTTGCCCATGGTTGATCACTTCCCAACTGCATTAGTGTCTTTATGCATAGGGCATTATTCTTGTCTTTCATTCGCCTTAGCCCCACTCCTCCTTCCTCTTTTGCTGTGAAGAGCAGGTCTGCACTAAAGGCATGCCATCTTCCCTCCCAAACAAAATTCTTTATGCCTCTGTCAACTTTCTTCAGACAGTTGTTTGAGAAGGGCATTAGAGATAGAACATAGACTAACACTAATTCCAAAACATGCTTGGCAACTGTTAGCCTCCCTGTGAGTGAAAGTGTTCTACTCGACCACTTGTCAAGCTTTGTTGAGATTTTTTGGAATGCCCACTCAAATTGGTCTTTTAGGGTCACTCCTACCCAGATCAGGCAGCCAAGGTATCTAATTATGGCCTTTTGGGACCCAGTTGAAGTCGAATCTATCCGCCCACTGTGGCTGATCTGTCCATGAAAGTCAAAGGGCTTCTGTTTTGCTGTTGTTAATTTTTGACCCTTGACACATCTGCAAATTCATTAAAGATCTACATGAACTTTACAATGTTATCCTCGGTCCCCTCTAGGAGGCTTGTGTTGTCCCCTGGAATACTACTTTATTCATTAGACAATCATAAATATAGTGCTTAAAATACGACATACAACTTTGTAACATTGCAAGTTACTTCTTTTTTAAAGAAAGAACAAAATGCTGAGTATATTAAGAAAGGTTCCGAAGGAGGGAGAGAAAGCAAAAGAGTACAAAACTTGGTCTATGAGTGGGCTAGCCGCCCTTGACCTACACAGCGTACAGCTACTACATAGTAAAAAAAAAGTGTCATACACCGCTTTTTCTACTTTCGCCCATAGCTCCCTTGCAATCGAGTAGCTCCAGAACAAATGTCAGACAAATTCAATCTCTTACCAAACATAGAGGGACATTGGCTTCACTTGCATGAACCATCTGGCAATTTTACCTCTTACCGGCAACCAATTATTGATCGCCTTCCATAGGATGAATCTCGCCTTGCCAATTGTGCACCCGCGCCCTGAGTATTATTCATTACCAAATAACATATTAAACACTACTTACAAAATAGTCTATGGAGTAATTTTCAAACATGATGACTTATACAACATATCAAACACACCCAAATACCACAATATGGACCATAATTAAACAATATAATTACAACGACATGTTTAACCCTTTGTACCATAATTTTTACAATATAATTACAACGGCATGTTTAACACTTTGTGATAATCAAAGGAAGAGAGCAATTTTACTTGTATGAATTGAGGTAGCTTCCAATTTACAAAGACTACATAGCAACTTATGCTCACATGCAATCGCCCGTGCATGCGTGCAGACACACGGATGTACATGTGCACACACACATTTTCTCTGCTAAGACACAAGCCCTCCTTCTTGAGGCATCCACATCTTTATTGAGTTCACCATGTCTCTTCAATTTGGTTTAGAAATCTCTCCATTATGATGTGTGGAGCTTTAATTATGTCATTTTGAGTATTTTTGTTGACTTTGGGACAATCTATACTCAACTCGAGTCCTTGATGACCAGGCACAATGTTACATCTCCAAGGAATCAATCAGCGAGTTTGAGTGGCCAGGGCATGTAGTGAAAGGTTTAGCAAACGGTCCAATCCATGCCTACAATTGCAGAAGTTTCTTGGTAGAAATTAGAAAGTTGATTCACCAAACTGCCAAGTGGAGTAGGAGGTCCTAGGTTATTTAATTCAAGACTCAAGAATTAGGATGGGCTTACCCTTTTGCTCAGTTTCTTGTTATGAGGTGAGTGTTAAAGAAAGTCCTATTGCTTTGCGAGCAGTTTGAGTCTTGATCCGAGGCGAGTGCATGCAAGCACAAGCACTAGTTATTGCACGAGCACTATTGAAGCCATGGTTTTTGTAATGGGATGAGCCCCTTTTGCATTAATATAAGTTGGTTTGTGATCAATTTATACTACATTTCTGTTTCCCTTTTGCTCAATTGCTTGTTATGAGGTGAGTGTTAAAGAAAGTCCTATTGCTTTGCGCAATCGGTTTGAGTCTTGATCTGAGGCGAGTGCGTGACAAGCACAAGCACTACTTATTGCATGAGCACCATTGAAACCACGGTTGTTTGTAATGGGCTGAGCCCTTTTGCATTAATGTAAGAGAGTTATAACTTGGTGTGTGGTCAATTTATACTACATTGCCCATTGCATATGCTTTTGTCTCTTTTACCCATCTTCAGATCATTTTTGCTATGCAGCATAAACCCCAACATTGTGTTTACTTGACATCTTATTGTGCAACCTAAGCATTATGACTATCCAACATAACAAGTAGCCCATGGAGTGCAAGGGGTGTCATCTTACCAAGCACTAGCATGGTGTTTCCGAGCACTAGGTACATGGGTCAATGAGGGGTGAGTAGAAAGGACCGTCCACATTTAGCAATCTTGTTGGACCACGGATGTGCTGAAAGTATGACTGGGGAATTGAATGGATTGAGTTTAGTGGTCCTTAAAACTGACAGAAAAATGTTGCGTCATCAATTCCATTTCAAATCACTGAAATCTCTCCAACCTTTGATGAACATGACCGATATCTATCCTCGTGCTATATTACTCCCATCCATATGCAATCTGTTGTTTCTCTTTGTGTGAAGATTAGAGCAACTTGCAAATGGAAGGCTCACCATGGCTTTTGCCTCAACTATTTCGAGAAGGCATTACTTGCTACCTCCATCTAAATTTCATCGCCATACTCTCCTAGGAAGCTTGCTACTTAGTAGAATTTGTAGGGAGTGTCTTTGGCTACTAGAGACCTTTGCTTGGACTTGCTTCCCCTTGGTGACTTGATTCAGATTCTTCAACCTATCATTAGTAGTGGCGGTGAATTTTTGTTCATAGAATTTTTTCTTAACATTATCTTTCTAAGGTTTGAGGCCTTGTTTGGTTTTTTGACACATGGTAGGGTATTTGTTAGCCTTATCACTAATGTTCCTAAGGTTGTTCTTATTACTGATCAACCATTTGGTTTATTCTAGATTTATAGGCTTCTTCGTGTTGATGGGCTACTTCAATGGGGCTGTTCAATGGCTTGATTTTTTGGCTAGTACTTCTTGGGACTTAATGGCTCCATTAGCACATCTTCACCTCTTCTTAAAGAGGGAAAGTCCTTACACAATATCTAATTCTTCTATGTCTAGCAACAAACGATGTAGACATTTTGATAGCATTTTAGCAAGCCGCTACCTATTCGTCGCTTTAGCTAGAGATACTCGTATTGGGTAAGTGAGATAAGAGCTTACTGTCAACTTCATTCTTGATATATGAGTGAAGTCCCATCCAACACTACCCCATTTACTTTTGAATAAGGTTCTTCAAGTTCATGGATTTATTATTAGTCTCGACCAATGGAACCTCCCCATCTTGCTCCTCAAATTGAGGAATTCTCTATTACAAGCTTTATGCATTGGCAGACAAAGGTACACCTCATGCTTATGTGGTATATTGTGTCGAAACTCATTAAGGGAACCAATACCAAGCTTAAATGAAATGCAAATTCAGATGTGGTGATTGCATGGAATGACAAAAATGATCGAGCTCTCACCATTATTGGTCTCGGTCTTGCAGACAACTACATTCATCTCCTTGATCATGATAGTATAGCTCAAGAGGTATGGATGAATCTAAATGATATATTTGGAGAAGATCTTAACAATTCCAAACTCTTTCTCAAGCAACCATTGTAAAAGATGTCCATTAAGGATACATCCCTGAAGTATTATCTTGACACAAACAAATATCAATTTCTTAAACCCTATTAGGGTCAATAAACCACAAGTATTAAAAGTTAACACTAACATATCTTTACTTAGAATTCTTGTTTATAATCTCTATTTTATGTCTAGGTCTAGGTATATCATCAATCACTTGTCCTTTTGAAAGACTTCTTTTGTTCATATATAATAGTAGCTATGTCCTTGAGATAGACAACTATGACATATCTTTGTAGTGCACGTTCCAAATCTTGAGTTAGCATCTCCTTTCTTGAGTATTTCCCTCAACCTTGCCCATCACTAAAACATCATCTTTATTAATATCCTCTATACTTTTGTTCCAACCCTCTCTAATTTTCTTCAAGGTTTTTGATCATTATAGCACCATCCTTAATAATATCCTCTTGTGACTCTTTGCTCAACCTTCTCTAATTTTTGCATTTTGGTTGTCCTTACCTTCATCTTATTAATATGTCTATACCCTTCTATGTATTCAAAGTCCACATTCTTGTTTTGTCGTACATTTTGTAGAGCTCTATATGCAAATTTAAAGGCAATGAAAATAATATTGGGATTCTAGGAACATCCTTTTCAGAATATCAAAGCTCCTTTATGCTGCATGTTTTGATTTTGATCTCATCTTCTGGTGTGTCTTTGAGCATATAATCCCCTGATAATCCCTTTCATCAACAGTGGCAAGGGCAACCATACTGGATTTCTAAGAACATCCTTTTGAAATATGAAAGATCCTTTATGGCGCATGTTCTCATTTTGGTCTCATCTTCTTGAGTGACTTTGAGCACATAATCTACTTACAGCTTGTAATGCCCAGAAAGAACTCCAAACAACAAAATGCAAAGCGACAAGCTTCCAAGTTATTAAAATCAAACAAGAAAGAAGTCAAAATGTCTATACCCGCTGTCCATGGGAGAGGGGCAAGCTCTTTCCTGCTCCTATCCTTTGCCCAGGCCCCCAGGGGTGTAGAAAAGATGTCTAGTCAAGGGGAAAGAGAGAAAAAGTGTGAGATATAGATTTTGGGAGCTGAGAACAGCAACAAGCTTCCAAGATAGTAAAATCAAACCAGAAAGATCTTCATCATCATTGTCATCATTGTCAAACATATTATTATGGCAAATTTTGTTTTTTAATCAACTTTGGGAACTCATATTTTAGCTAGGTTTTGAAACTTGAAGCTCATCGCCTCTCAACATTGTTGCTCTTGATTCTAAGGGCCACTATACTCATCCCACTCAATTTTCCACTCATAATTTTAGCAAATCAATCCCTAGTAGGATCACTAAACATTGATAGTCTTTTTCCCTCACCCCTCTTTGACTCATGCACCCGATGTTAAGAAAATACAATGCCAGTCCTTGGTTGAAGATGCCCTCTCTTGCATGTGCATGCACTTACTAAATGCAAGGTTTAGATGTCAAGAAGAACAATCAAAGGGCCTTGGTGTTGCATTGTCAAAACATACGGAGACAAGTGAAGGAGCATAAAAAAATTGATAAGCAATGAAATGAAATGATGATGCCTTAATAGTCTCAAAGACAATCCTAGCTATGTACATCAGGGATGTTTTTATCAAAGGTATAGAAATATAGTATTATAATATACTGGCAAAATTTTTCATAAATTATTTTTAAAAGTTTCAAAGAATTGCTGAATTATATCTTTTGTTATAATTTTTGTTTCAAAACTTGGCTAAATATTCTAGGGCATTTAAAAAACTTTCAATTTTCACAAATATAATAAAAACTAGTTCTATTGAAAACTCTGTCTTTTCCATTTTACATAAATTCAAAATACATGAAATAGCTAGCATTTAGGATACTGTAGAGTATGCAAAACATAAAATTGTTTAAGGATAATGAATATATTTCAAATCCAATGGGGGAAGAAAATTCTAAAGTCTAGTTCAAATAGTCCAAAAAAGCTAATTATAGCCTTTTCTTTTACAACTTGACCTCCGGAGTGCTAATGCTCTATCATACAGAAAGCTACTAACATCATCAGAACAAGAGTATAATCTTAAGCTAAGATCTAAGTTATCATCTAGCTTATTACGAAGCTTATTCTTCAAGTAACCGAGAGTACTAAAACACCTTTCATCCTCAACTGAGCCAAGAATAAAGGTTTCACATAAATTTGCAAGCTTGAAGTACTCAGAAATGTTATCTTGTAGGAATGTACAGCGAGAGAGCTCGTTCCAAAGCCAAACCATCGAACCTTGCACTTGAACATTTTCCATTAAATTGCTTTGCTGGTGCATGACTTCTCCAAAAAGGGAAGACTCTGAATAAAGCTTTCCAAAATCCAACAAACCATTGTACTTTATATTGTCCATGTCAATGTCCCATCCAAAGTGTTTTTTGAGAGCATCCAAATGATTCTTTAGACCTACTTTGATACTTTCATGAGAACCATTGATCCAAAAATGTGGAAATATGATGGTAAATGCTTCCATTAGGTCATTTCAACATCAGTGTCCCATTTTGTGATCCCTATAAGGTGTTTCCTGTTAGGATCCAGTTCTACTTGACACCTTGTATTTAAAACAACTTTGCTCTTTAGAGTATGCAATCTAGAAGTGCTTTCTATGGTCATCTCCATCTCCTTTGTACTCATGTTATTTATCTCTGCAAGAAGCTCATCTCAAAGGACCTAATTGACATACTTCCGTTGTCCTTTAGATAACTCAAAATCAATAGCCTTATGCTTAGATCCTTCCATCCCTAAACCATATGTAGGATCAAAACAAAAGAGCATTCAAAAATATTTCTAAATCTAAGAAATGGAACAACTTTATCATAGCCCAACATACATGAAATTGGTATCAACTTATTAAAAAAACAAGGATCACATCACATCATGCATACCAAACAACAATGCATATGCATATTCACAACATAAACTTTATAAAAATAAATAAGCATATATTTCTTCAAGTTGTTAGCTAGAACTTAGGAACTTGGTCCTAGGTCGTGGTGCCTCTTAGCCCCCTGCCTTGTGAGCACAGGAACCAGACACCACTTCTTGTACCAAGCCCTTCTTTCATGTTTGAAATCATAATACTACACTACATAAAGCATGCCAAACCAATTTCAACTTGCTTTATACAATGCACCAATAAATACATTAAAAAAGAAAGAGCACATCACAGACAATGATGCATATGCATATTCATAATAGAAACTTTTACAAAATAAATAAGCATACATTTCTTCAGCTTGTTAACTAGATCTAAGAAACTTGGTCCTAGGTCGTGGTGCCTCTTAGCCCCCTGCATTGTGAGTGTAGGAACCAGACACCACTTCCTGAACCAAGCCCTTGTTTCATGTTTGATATCATAATACTACACTACATAAAGCATGCCAAACCAATTTTAACTTACTCTATATAATGCACCAATAAATACATTAACAAAGAAAGAGCACATCACAGACAATGATGCATATGCATATTCACAACAGAAACTTTTACAAAATAAATAAGCATACATTTCTTCAGGTTGTCAACTAGATCTAAGAAACTTGGTCCTAGGTCGTGGTGCCTCTTAGCCCCCTTCCTTGTGAGCGCAGGAACCAGACACCACTTCCCTTCTTTCATGTTTGATATCATAATACTACACTACATAAAGCATCCCAAACCAATTTCAACTTACTCTATACAAAGGACCAATAAATACATTAACAAAGAAAGAGCACATCACATCATGCATACTAGATGATGAGGCATATGCATATCGACAACATAAACTTTTAAAAAATAAATAAGCATATTTTTCTTCAGGTTGTCAGTTGGATCTAAGAAAGTTGGTCCTAGGTCGTGGTGCCCCTTAGCCCCCTGCCTTGTGAGCGCAGAAATACTTAATGCTCATTGAGTCAACAAATCATTAAAGTTAAAAACTTTAACAAAGTATCAAAAGATGCCTAAATCATTTTAAAAATGTAATCACCTTTGGTTGGTTTAACTACTTACTATTTTGATGGCCAATTTATCTAAGACTATGTACCATGGCTATCTTGAATCTACTCTAAAGCAACTCAAAAGAGACTCATCAATGTTTATATCACACTCACGGCTAAACTAAGGAAGTCCAATGACTATCATTGAACCACAAGCAATAAGCTATGGCCAGTAAAGGTATGTATAAAAGGGGATAAGGCCAAACAGTTAGTCCTCAGTGTTGAAGTACATAGGTTGCAAGACACTAAGGGTTAAAGCGACAAGGAAGGCACTTTGCAAAGCACTATAGTTGGTAGAGAAGCTGGAGGAGATGCCTTAAGGCCATGCTACGAGGAGGTACGCACCAAATTGGAGGCCTGAGAGGAGCAATACTAGTGCGCACTACTTCTTCATAGTGTCAGCAAGGTATCATATGAGTGCCAGAAGGAGGAGCGTGAGACTCTACTAGAGCTATGCATGCATACAGTCGAGTAACCCAATGCTATTAAGTGCTAGGAGAGAATAGTGAAGAAAGAAGAACTATCTTGGAGCCTGCTGGCTAGTAGGAAAGTCCAAGAGAAATGTAGTGCAACTACTGGAGAGTAGGGAGCAAGGCGAAAGTCGTGGAGGCAGGAAACTATGTGCCAAGGTGATTTGAGAGCAAGTAGGAGCCGTGTTCGTAAGTCCATGCAGCACATACATGGAGCAGCATTCATAGTTATAGTTTGTGCATGTCACTCCTAGATGAGCGCAAAAGCCATGCACTAGGCAGTGTTGGACCAAAGAAGCATGAGAGGGCAATAGTGCCGACGTATGAAGAGATAGAGTATACAATGCACCATTGACAACGATACTAAACTGCAAACAAAGCTTTGAGAATTAGACAGTACTACGATCAACCCATATATCCCGTGTAGCCAGGTGCAAAGTAAGACAATATACATTCCAATCCAATAGTCTATACGATAGTTTGTAACAATGATGTAGCTAGCAAGTTTGAGTACTATAGCACAAAGAAAATGATAGTACATAAGATGAAGCTATAGCAATGATGAAGCTCGTACCTGAGAAGTCGCTATTGTATAGCTTGAACCAAGGAAGTGTGACGATCAAAGCATCAGGAATCCAGTGGAGGAGGGATGTATGTCGAGCAACTGAACCTTAAACATTCAGTCATAAGTAGACTTAGGACAGCGAGGCTTGCAAAGAGAGAATAGTTCGAGGGTGGGGAAAGCATGCCACACAATAAGGCGGTGCTTCAATGTAGGGAAGACGAGTAAGCACCCAAGTTGCCCCCAATATAGGTAGATCACCACCCAACTCATTAAAACTGAATCTTATCATCACCTAAACCAAAATTAAACATGCCACCCACATTATTCCATCCATACCATGTCGATCAAGTAGTGTGTAAAGCATTTGCTAGCTTTGTTATAACCATGTAGAAGAACTATAAGACCATACAAAAAGATTTGAGGCATAAGATTATACATTATACATACAAGGAGAGTAAATACAAACCTATTGGAAATACTATCAAGTACCCCAAGCAAGATAGCAAATTAAGAGTTTAAAAAATATATAAACTGAAGAATTGTGATGCATAGTACCAAGAAGGAGATCTTCATAATATTATTGGAGGGATCCTCCACTTGTAGCCTCTCATATCTTTGAGGCATCCCCAAGGAAAATTTGTAATAGTTGAATAAACAGTGGAAGATTATTACTATAATTGAAGTCCACCATAAAGGTGGAGAGACCCTAATGTTTTTATTGCTCAAATGTCCATGAGTACCTCACCATAGAGATATTACCATGAGTACCTCATCCTTAGACCACTCTAAGATGTAGCATCGAATCTGCATACTCCAAGATTTGTCACAAACCATCTCATCCATGTAGCCTCACATCCAATTTCAAAAATCTTGAATACTAAACTATCACCTTCAACAACCTCCATCTGAAACTTTCTAGCATTAAATGCCATCGATTTGAGTATCTAGATCCTTTAGGATTTTAATCGAGCAATGTGAACATCAAATCTCTTAGCTCTTGGTAGTATAACCCTTTCTCAAAGTGTGAATTTCGTTCCATAACATTATTCCATTCATTCTTCAAAGTATGATTAGTCATATGCTTGATAACAATGCACTTTAGATGGAGAAGAACTAGCATGCTCATCAATATTTTGAACCTCAGCACTCACCACAAAAACTTATCTCCTATATCAAGAGCATTGCTCAATGTATTATGGTGAACTTCATATGCTACATCTTTACTTGAACTTTGAAGGATCACCAACATCACAATCGCTTGAAGGATCACAACAACATCACAAATTTCAAGAGCATTGGTCAACACATCATGGGGTGAACTTGATATGTTGCATCTTTGATGAAGGATCATAAACATGACAATCAATTGTCATGAATTAGTGTGATATGTTCCCAACATGAAAGGGGTGCTTTGTTAGAACACATCTTCCACATACCTTGAAAGCATGCATTATCGTAGCATGATCTAAGTGGTGCTAAGTGTTGAAGAGTACCCATTAACAAAATGAAGGGAAAGAGTGTTAGGAATGGAATCATAGCTCCATAAGGTGGTGATTGTATCTTGATCTATTTGATCAAAGGTTCTCATGCAAGCCACATGGACCAATTTTTTTAAATTTATATCAATAATAAATGAAAATACCAATATAACCTTTAGTTTTAAAGTCGTGCCTTGATTAAATTTTTATAACTAATACATTATTAATCTAGCCTTGATTATCAAGATATATCTTGGAAATACCCTTAAAGTCAAGATTGCCATAAAATTAAATTATCCTTTTAAATAACCTTCTTCTCATCACTTAAGCCGGTTTTTTCCCATTTTTGCCGGTTCAAAATACACTAAAGGAAGGTTTTTTTCTAACATTGCCTCGAGCACCTCACCTGCTCCTTCAAAACATCAACAAAGGACCTCGAAATTAGTAGGAGGACAACTCGCCATAGTAGGAGAGACGTAGATTTGCCATAGCTAGTGAGAGAGGCGATCGTAGGAGAGAATCCAATGAGACTCAAATCACCTTTAATACCCTTTTCCACCTGCCCTTTATAGTGGCATTTGAATTTCCTTCGCCCACGCAAATATCAAAATACCCTAGCTCTATGGGTTAAAAAGGAGAGCCATGAACATGGGTGAAAAATGGGAAAAAAGGAGAGCCATGAACATGGGAAAAAGGACAGTGCCTCCAAATGATTGAATTATTATCCTAAGTTTAACTCCCAAATTAATCTGCCTTCCTAATTAATCTCCCTCCCCCTCACCGTTCCTCTCTACTTTGCCATTCTGTCGTCTTCTCTCCTCTAGATACTTGATTAAAAGCGCATGGACCAAGCTTTTATGACAAATGTGATACATGAGAGTTTTCATGACAAGATAACCTTAAATGTAAAATTGGTGATAGACATGATAGGAAATCAATCCAATCAACTGCTAACTCATACCATAAACCCACTTAGATGCTCCTTTATATGCTAGGATCTAAAGGCAACTTTGTGGGTGTGAGATGGTGAGGGCATCAAGCCTAGCAAGAGGCGACTAGAGAGTAGCAACATTAGAGCCAACCTACCAAGCTAGGATTAGGGAAGGCCGGAGGGGCCAAGCCTTGCAAGAGTATGGAGGGCATTTGCCCTTATTTTGAAGACCCACAAAGTTGGTGGGTATAGAATGGAAGCCAACCTAAAATGTAGTTCAAGGGACCTAAAAGTTAACTAGCTGCATGATAATTGTGGAATGGGGTCTCATCTAGTAGGACCAATCAAATGGAATCAAGTATTGTAAGGGATGAGGTTGTCATGTACATAAGAGACATGTGGAGTTGGTTGTCCCCTAAACTCAAGTGCCTGCACATGGCCATTTGGCATACATTAAATAGAGGCATGTTTCAAGACAAAGTAAATACCCTTTGTGCATTGTACATCAATATTGTGACTCAAACCTACTACAAACCTAGGAATAGAAATGACGTGCATTGTGGGCCAGTATTGTAGGATATTACTTAATATCCTTTACCCATTGTGCATCAATGTTGTAAATGTAACCTACTACAAAAGCTATTGAACAAAAACGATGTGCATTGGCGCATTAGCAAAGGCTTCCTCACCCATCAGCAAAAACGATGTGCATTGGCGCATAAGCAATGACTGATCATCCAAAAGGTTCAAAAGTGTGGCATTTCCATGAAGATTGCAGATATAGAGATCAAGAGAGAAAGGCTAATAAAAAGCCAGAGCACACATCTTGATAGGACAAAATGATGCCCACGTGGGGCTGGATGGCTAATGTGGGTATGGGATTGGGTTGGGAACGTGAGTGGGCTAAAATAGACATGGTAGAAGAGGGGGTTTCTTGACTCTTCCTTTCTTCCACTGTCACCCTTTTCTCATTCATCAATGTGTATCCCTAAAGCGAGCTGGGAGAGATGGGATTACAACATGTTATGTATCCCCATAGACATTGGATTATATTTGGACAATCTCTAGGGACATATCTTACCCTCCTTAGCACTCCACGAGGACATCTAGAGGTGCAAGTAGCTAGGAGAGGTCTTGTTCATATGGGACTTCAATGCCAAGACCAACAACATGTGTGTGACATGTGTGTGTGTGTGTGTGTGTGTGTGTGTGTGTGTGTGTGTAAAAATAGAAAGAGAGTATGTCCCCCTATACATTGATACATACATTTAAGTATTTGCATGTGGCATTTTAGTTTAGTTCATTTCTTCTTATTTGTTGTCATAAATGTATAGAATCTTCCACTATACAAGATTGTGAGACTGGATAGATGGCTTAAGTGTACTAAATGTATGAGAATGCTTGAGGGGTAGGTTTATATTTAAAGCCTCTATTGACTGGCAAGTTCTTTGCATTGTGATAAATTTCTAAACCCATAAATGCATAGAAGTACATGATGAAATTAAAGTTAGATTTTCACACACACACACACACATACACACAACTAAATATAAATGCATAGAAGTACATGATGAGATTAAAGTTAGATTTTCACACACACACACAACTAAATATGTGACTTATTGCATATTCATTACTCCAGATCTATTCATTAATTTAGTTGAATTTTTACCTACTTTTTGCGATCATAAACTATGACTAAAGAAATACTTAAAATATCTAACAAGACACCTTCTACCAGGCCATTATAGAAAATTTCATTCTTTAATTTTGTGTCATTTTAATCATTTGATTATTCTTGCTAAGAATCTACTTGTTGTTTCTATTTACCTATGTATGTAGTGTCCTTCCATGTTCTTGTTGAAGATAGAAGCATGAAGAGATATATCCCTACTATATGACTTGATGAGGGGTAGACATATTGCTAATGATGGGCCTACCATAGGCTTAAGTTAGCCAAATGTACGTTGGATATAAGGGCACAAGTCTTCTTGATTGCACGTCTTCCTTTGGTGCCTAATTCTATAGATCTAGCCAAAATTCTAAATTGTATATATAATATGTTGGCGAAAGTTTCCAAATATATTTATTTATTATATAAAACTTTGGCAAATTTTCATGGAATTTATTTATAATTTTATAATCTTAAAGGCTAAACCTAGCTCTTTTTTTAATTTTAGTTTCAAATCGTGGCGAATATACTAAGCTTTTATTTTTATAAAAGCATATAAACTTTCACAAGCCATATAAAACTTTCACTTATTAATGAAACTAACGTGAAAAAACATCCCTGATGTACATGTTCTTGGTGTTCCTCATGTGCTTGTGAGATGAAATAAGAAGAAATGGTTGTTGTATTAATGGACAATAATCATCATCGCAACACACCCATGACTTTAAAGTTAGGAGAAATGAACACTAGAAGCAAGAGTAGCACTAATAAATACTTTGCTAGCAAACCGACCAGGTATACATACCATAAGGAATCTAGAAATATGGCTAATTGATATTTTAGATGACTTGAAAAGCTAGAATAAGAAGAAGCAAATCTCATGGAGGCAAAGTCTAAGTAAGAAGCTAACAATCTAACAGCTAATGCTCTAACTATCATGATAGATCTTTCCATTCAGGGAATTAGGAAAAAAGGGAGCTCATTTTGGGGCCTTTTACGGTTTAGAAAAATAGGCTCTCAACCAATTCGACGAGGGCCGACGTAACATTGGAAAAATACCAAAAACCATGTAAAAAGATAAAATAAGTCATATTCAAAATCTTTTTCTTTTATTATGTCTGACATATGTGATCTTCAAAAGATGATTTTTTGTGCAGAATCTAACAATTTTGACATCGCCAGTGTGCCCAGAGTGGGCCAAAACCCCCCAATCGACCCTAGAGACATCGAAAACTGACTAAAAATGTTACAAGCTCTTGTACAAATCACTTTGTTTAGGCCTCTATATATATCAAATAAGGAATGGTTTGATCATCCATAGATGGTTTCAGCGACATTCATGGATGCCAATTTCGACCAGATATGAGATGTATTGACTTATGAGTGGGCAGAGATGTGGATGGAAGCCTTTGTAGCTAAAAGGGGTTAAATTGGCCAATATTTCATAAACATGCGAGCTCCAACAATGCACCAACTACCATCCTATTTTGCACAAATATGGCACTTGGTAGAGCAGATGCTTGGAAATGTACCAATAGAGGCTGAATCCTACTTCAAACATATAGTAACACACTATGATAAGCATTTTACATTAAATATTTAATGCCACTAGGCAATGTCATATGTAGATATAATACCATTTTTTGAAAGTTGAAAATGGCTTAATCTTGAGCTTGGCCTACTGGTGGTGAGGGATGGATTGATTCTTGCTAGAGGCATCCTTATGCTACCCCAATAGATATTAGATGGATTCACTCATGGCCTCTTGAGTCTCTGACCAGGAAAAAGAGTGATGGCAGGTACCAGCACTGTCCCCATGGAGACCAGAGCAATGAATAGTAGGCTGATGATGCCATTCAACTCGAGATTACGGCTTGGCCATTTCTAGACAATGAGTCTAAATTTTTAGGACAAGTAGTGCTAGCTAGCACAATAGAACTTTTACGAAGTTCCTCTTCATAGGAGATTCTCTACACCTGCATCCAACCAAAATTGTACCTTTAGAAGCCTCTTACATCTGAAAAAAGGTTAGAATAGGTTTAAGAAGATGAGATGTGAGGACATAGCTTAGGCTAAGTCAAGACAAATTGAATGCTCGGTTTAAGAGGCCACTGCTATCAAGTCACAACTCAGATGGCATCGGCTTGGGTGGAGATCATTGAAGAATCATTTACCGATGCTATTCAATAAAGCGATGTACCACCTAAGATCATGAACGAACACAAGGCTGAGGAGAAACACTAGACCAATCCATAAAAGCGATCTAGGAAACAAGGAGTACGAGTTAGGAAGGTGGTTAACTCAATTGTTTCAGTTCAAGTAGTGACTTTAGATACATTGGAGAAAGAGGGTAAATCATAAAGGGATTCTAGCATATGTCAACGTTGCTATGGGAGGCCTACTTCCTCCAGTAGATCGTCTAAGTTGTTGCTCTTCTTGCAGTGAGAAAATTCAAGGGACACCAGAGGTAGCTACAAGTGGTCAAATCCCAATCATGTGCCTACAACATATGCAGATACATGGCTCCGGCCTTAGTAGCACAAATATTGTTTCTAAAGCACGATACTTTTTGGCAAACCCATTGTCTAGTAAGCATCAACCGACATGTCGATCCTACCAATATGCCTATGCGATGAAGATGGCCATGGAAAGATTTTGAAACTTATATGAATGCCTTAGATCCAAACACCGCATATAATTTTCCACAGCTCGACTTTTTGACTGTGGTTGCCTCCTATGTGCTGGCAGCACAGATGGAGGAATTCAATACATCTATTGTTTTTGAAGCACGAGGCTTTTTGGCAAACCCATTGTCCAGTAAGCATCAACCGACATGTTGATCCTACCAATATGCTGATGCGATGAAGATGGCCATGGAAAGATTTTGAAACTATGAAAGCCTCAGATCCAAACACCGCATATAATTTTTCCACGGCTCGATTTTTTGACTGTGGCTTCCTTCTATGCGCTGGCAACACAGATGGAGGAATTCAAGACATCTTTTGTCACGGTGCCTGATCTAGCAGTCATAGCGACTATGCATTTTTTATTATTGCTAATCATTTTGTTATGGGAAATACCCACCCAAGAGGCTACTACAAAAGAGAACTTTCAGAGGCTACAGTCCGAGCTAGTGTTCGACCTCAACACTGGCTCGCAGTTTCTACAAGTCATGTGGCTATTTCTACATGTCTGAAATCTTTATGCTCACCATATATAGACCTTTGAAGATATGTTTGAGACACCATTTTGGAATCCTATACATCCATTTACCAAATCTCCCATAAACTCTTCAATCGGCATCGTAGCATGAACATTGTCCTTAAGTCTGACATAATGCACCAAACCCGATCCATGGATGGAATATATCGAAAGCAAAAAGGGGACATGTTAAAAGCCGCAATTAACAATTCATGCAAGCACCAGATGTTTTGCAAGATAGAGTGGAGAAGTAAGACAAGATGAGAGGTAGACAATATGAGATCAACCTTGGAGCCGTATGGGCCCAAGTCCTTTTAAAAAGAGAGAGACAGAGAGAGAGAGAGATGTGAGAAAGAACGAACAGGTTTGACCCTCCCTTCAAAAGGTGGGGTGTATAAAAGGCTAAACATTTGACTTTGGTCTTCATTATGTATTGCAAATTTTGGGAATACAAGCTCTCTCGTTCTTTCCATGTTCATGTTGAGTTAAGACTTCTTGCCTTTCCATTATGTGTTGCCTTGTAATTGCCACTTTCTCCCTTCCTCTCCTCCATTACTCCCTCCCCTCCCTTCTCTCCCCCTCCTCCATCTTCACTCTTGTGGAATCACATTGTCACAATCCAGTAGGCACTTGCATGACACAATTGATAGGTTCGTGCTTTGCAAAGCTCTCACAAGGAATTATTCGGGACAGGAGACTCCGTCTACATTCTTGCAAGTTTCCCACAATAAGTGAGTTACCACCGAAGTACACAATGGAATTTTATTTGGCAAATAATTTGATGAGAGGATGGTGATTGAGAGGAGACGATGGCCTCTACATAGAAGATTTTTATATGGATTTCTTTATTGGATAAGAATTGCAAAATGGTATGTAAAGTGGCATGCACATTTATCACCACAATGGTCTAATTGGATCAAACATAGCTTTTTAATGTTTGTACTTATAGATATGTTTAAGTGTAATTTAGCAAAAATAATTCACTTTGTGGAGGAGTAGGGTAAGAAATTCTATATAAGAGTATCTAAATCAACTATTGGACATATAGAATTTACGCATTTCAACATAAAGAAATTATAAGACCTATGATTCAATAGAAATAATAAGACCTATGGAATTTCCTTCCACAAAAGCTAATGAGGGAGTAAGGGATCCCATATCTCTTTTCCTTTTGGTTGTTGAGAAACTACATAAGGCAACCAAACTTAAAGGTGGAAAAAGGAAGCGTTATATTCAAGGATTAAACCAATATTAACTTGGTGAGATTATATGCATATGTTGATCTTGAATTTGAAGATATTGGAGAGAAAATAGAATTACTTCCTTTTTTTATTGCTTCTAAGATAAGTGTACTACCACTTCAGTTCGAGTGAAGTTCTTTCATAAATAAATAGTCTGCCCGGGTTCGTAGTCTATCGTTCGTAGATCATCGGCAATCTTGTTGGGTTCTTTCATTCGTCAAACCTCAGCAAAGATTCGAACATCAGCAAACTTCTGTAGCTTTCTGAGACAGCCTTCCACCCTGCATGCGTCGGATGCACCCCGTCCCAAAAGAAGGCATCTTCCGGACTTGAACATACCGTGTAAAGGGCGTTCCCTTCTGTGTCCACGTCTCCGCAGTTGTAACTGCTGTTGACTGCTTGGCAGCATGGCTCCAAATAATTTCCTATAATGGGCCGAGCAACGTCGGAATGCAACACAAAACAAGATCAAATATACACTAGCGCTGCACAGTGCAAAAACAGGCAACAACTTCGAGAACCTAATCAGGTGCACAAAATTTGACGAAATGGACGAGTAGAAGTATAACAGAAATAAGAATCTCAAGCTTTTTATGACAAGAAATAGGCGGGAGGGCAGCGGCGAATGAGAGAGAGAGAGAGAAAGAGAGAGAGAGAGAGAGAGAGAGAGTACCGAAGTTTCCAAAAGTATCCAAGAACGTGTTGTACTGGTCCATGGAGATAATCTCTATTTCAGATAGATTGCTAAGATTTGCAATTTTTCCGGATAGAAGGGTGTTGTGTAATCTAGCCAACGCATTAAGATCTTCGTAGCAATTCGTGTAATTGTTTGTAGATGTGAGAATTGGAAGACAACCCGCGGGCTCTAAATTCGGAAGGGCAAATGTCCGAAAACCAAGATCATAAATTGCTAAGACGGACTCTTCAATCTGATCTACTACTTCGGGGATGAAACTTTCTAACCCCTGAGAATCGCAAAGACCAGTATTGGATTGTTAGAACTTAGAATGGAAAGACCGTACGTTCTACTACGAAATCGAAAATGAAGCGGAAAACATTTCAAGACACACTTATCCACGCGCGGATGTTTCTGGAAATAAGAAAAGATGAGGAGAAAATAGGCATGTAGCTGAAGGGTCATTATGTCTTTTGTACCTCAGTACCGTTGTTTTTTTCCATGTACGCTATGTAGTCGTTTCCGGCGACTACAAGAAGGACCAAAGAAGTGTCGATAGGCAGTTTGTTTTGTGAACAATTGTCCAAGATCGATTCGAGCTGGTGGATCTGTTGCCCAACGGTGGGATATTTATCTCCTTTTGTGTCAAAAACGCCGCTTCCTCCAAATGCGAGATTGATTCCAGAAGGATAGTCGCATGATTGGAGGTCCAGCTCTCTATAGGTCAAAGGAAGGGTAATGTTGAGGACGGAAGCTGCAGTAAGAGAACTGTTATGGGAATCAGTTGAATAAAAAAGATAACATTTGCCAGTGTTTGCAGTTAGGATTAGTCAGCAGTTGAACAGATGAATCACCAATATAATCTGTCAAAAGCTCTCCATTTGTAAATCGGCCCGCAGGCTCTCCGGGCCAAGTCTGTCCGTAGGGAGGTTTCCAAGGTTGATTTACGCTTGCATCGTCTTTGTCATGGTTCCCCGTGTCTGCATAAGAGTCGCCAAATGCAAACAGGGCAGTAGGCGTCGTGGCTCCATTCACGCTGCCTGCTCGAGGTGATCACAATCCAAATTATTAATTTATTGGAGCGCAGTTTTCTGATATAAACGCATACATGTGGAGATATCCCATAGAAATCTACACGGTTCTGTATCAACGATACGACAGAAAACGAATCCTTGCTAATTCTAAAAGGAAGAAACACAAAGTAGCTACGATTCACGACAATGTAGCTATATTGTATATATATATATTTATTGCAGACAGAAGTAAGAGGGACCGACCGATGAGAGAGAGAGCTGCGAGCAAGAGAACCAGAGCGGAGGAGGCAGGACGTGCTATGCGAATCATCTTGAACATGTGTGGGAGCTGGAAAAGGAGAAGATAAGGTAGTAGAAAATTGTGGCGAGATGGAGAAGGTTAAATAGATGTATAACATCGAGGCGTCAGGAGTGTATGAGAATGGTGCGAATATAATGATAGTGGCATGGATCTCGCCTTGTAACGTGCAGGAGCATATTGGAGGGAATTTGGAGCATAGTACTTTAACCATCGTGGGCTCTGCTTGGTAGTCGGGACAGAGTGTTGAAGGTGAAAGTCCCTTGCTGCAGAACGGATCACGAATCACGATCCTTCAATATGTTTCATAGGGTACGTGAGCTCTGCAACAATCTGTGACCCGTCAATCTTTTCATTAGATACGCGAGCGTAAATTCACAGGGCAATGATCATAGTAACTCATTGATCAACGATCTTACAATGAAACTTGGAATTTGAACTTACTGATCAATCATCTTAACAATGCAAAATTGCAATTTAAAGTAATCAATGATCTTACAATGCAAACTTGCAGATAAAACTCACTGATCAATTGCAAACCTGCTCAGTGCTGTAAACATGCCTGAAGACGAACGTGATACACGTGATATCGTACAAAGTCATCCGAGTCATGACTGCTACGCACAGTACACAACGCGCATGCAATCTGTGATGTTGTTGTTGCACGTATTTTCTATACTCTTTGCTATTTCGTCTGCATCTTCCACTGATCATACATCGCCACCACCCAGTCGATCGTACTGCTTGCTTACTCTCCGCACCTCCTAACGTCTCTCATGTATCCCTGTGCTTTTTTGCTGGATCAGACGTGGATTCCAATCGCTCTGAACCTCCGCGCCTTTCCGTTGATCAGAAGCACCACTCTGAATAACGCATGCCCCACTGTCCAGAGATCACAAGCACCACCCTGTCAACCTCTTCCATCTTTGCAAGCTTTCCATTGGCTATTTGGCTCTCAATGTCCCCGTTATGACAACAATAATTCACGAAGTACTTCCTCACACTAAAACTACAAAAAGCTGCTATCGTACTTTTCCGTGGTAAAGTTTAATGTATTAAAAGGAAAGAAATAATTACAATTCACCTTAAGTGTGGAGGTACTAGCTTTAAACCCACAGCCTTGACAAGGCATTACAAGCTTCATTTTTTTCTCCAAAAAGGGTAGTGAGTGCCCGCAATTCCTGAAGCTTTTTTCCATTGGGATCCTAGATCTAGGTGCTCTGTGGAAGACGATATCGTTCCTATGCTTCCAAATGGTATCTAATACTAGGACTCTAATCACTTGGAGCATTTGATGAGTTAGGTCGTTGTGCTTTTTCTTGTCTCCCAATAAGGCAGTTTTCCATTTGATCTTGACCTGCACATTCATTCTTGCTAATCTTGCCTCTATTTCCTTCCACAGTTCCCGAGCAATTGGGCATTCCCACAGAAGGTACATGTGGGTCTCCCTGAAGTTGTTACAGAGCGGGCACAGTGGTGAAATTCTCGGGTTCCACTTGGCAAGTCTAGCTCTAGTTGGGAGCTTTCCCATTAGAACTCTCCAGACCAAAAAGCTTAGTTTGGAGGAACGAGTCGCTTTCCAGCTTCTCCTCAGCCTCATTAACCATGTGTTTTCTCTGTCCATCGGTGCATGGAATTTCTAGTGGGTTTTTGCTGTCAGCGCAACACCGCTACCTCGTTTTTCTTTGAAATCTTGCAGAGTTAATTTAGGATATTCTTTCCCTGTCTGCCATAAAAATCCCTTGAAGTCTTGTGCCTCCGTGAAAGCGAGGCTCATTGGCCAATCCGGTTTCAAGTTGTTGATTAATCGTTGCATGAACCTCCCTTCTGCTCTGGATAGTTGGTATCTTCTGGTTAGCTGCTCCACATCCATCCATTGTGCTCCTCCTGGATCCCAAATTTGCTTGAAGGTAATCAGTCCTTTACCATACAGCCTAGTTGCCATTCTTGAATTGGCTGCTGCATACACAGTTGGATCTTTTAAAGAATAGTCTATCAGCCATAGGGATCTTCCTAGTGAGGCATCACCCTCCAATTTTTTGCATCCACCCCAGTAGCTTCCCTCTGCTTTAGTCTTCCACAGACGGAGTAATTCTGACAGTATTGCCGATGAGGGGATTCTGAGCTTTCTGTCCGCCAGTATCAGACCTTGCCAAGGTGTTCTGATCCCTCGTGGGGCATTCCTGCCAATGAGGTGTAGTGCCATTTTTGCCCATGGTTGATCACTTCCCAACTGCATTAGTGTCTTTATGCATAGGGCATTATTCTTGTCTTTCATTCGCCTTAGCCCCACTCCTCCTTCCTCTTTTGCTATGAAGAGCAGGTCTACACTAAAGGCATGCCATCTTCCCTCCCAAACGAAATTCTTTATGCCTCTGTCAACTTTCTTCAAACAGTTGTTTGAGAAGGGCATTAGAGATAGAACGTAGACTAACAGTGATTCCAAAACATGCTTGACAACTGTTAGCCTCCCTGTGAGTGAAAGTGTTCTACTCGACCACTTGTCAAGCTTTGTTGAGATTTTTTGGAATGCCCACTCAAATTGGTCTTTTAGGGTCACTCCTACCCAGATCAGGCAGCCAAGGTATCTAATTATATAGCCTTTTGGGACCCAATTGAAGTCGAATCTATCCGCCCACTGTGGCTGATCTGTCCATGAAAGTCAAAGGGCTTCTGTTTTGGTGTTGTTAATTTTTGACCCTTGACACATCTGCAAATTCATTAAAGATCTACATGAACTTTACAATGTTATCCTCGGTCCCCTCTAGGAGGCTTGTGTTGTCCCCTAGAATACTACTTTATTCATTAGACAATCATAAATATAGTGCTTAAAATACGACATACAACTTTGTCACATTGCAAGTTACTTCTTTTTTTAAAGAAAGAACAAAATGCCGAGTATATTAAGAAAGGTCCCGAAGGAGGGAGAGAAAGCAAAAGAGTACAAAACTTGGTCTATGAGTGGGCTAGCCGCCCTTGACCTACACAGCATACAACTACTACATAGTAAAGAAAAAGTGTCATACACCGCTTTTTCTACTTTCGCCCATAGCTCCCTTGCAATCGGGCAGCTCCAGAATAAATGTCAGACAAATTCAATCTCTTACCAAACATAGAGGGACATTGGCTTCGCTTGCATGAACCATCTGGCAATTTTAGCTCTTACCGGCAACCAGTTATTGATTGCCTTCCATAGGATGAATCTCGCTTTGCCAATTGTGCACCCCCGCCACATCTCTTGGAACCTTATGGTCCATCATATTGAGTCCCCATCCGGTGTTTAGCTCCATCGATCTAGGCGAACTCTCCAATAGACATTCATAGATATGCTTGGCGGTCATTTTCCTTGGGCCACGATTCAGGAATTCTATCCAACACCGATTGCACAAGGTCCTTCTCCCCATCTGTCATGGAATACTTGAGTTACATTTGTTTGAATACTCAGCAAGTATTGCGGATCCCAGATATATGTGCAAGTTCTACGGCCTTTCTTGTACAAGGTCCTTGTCCTTCGTTGGTCGTGAAGCGCGAACGGGTCTCCTGTTTGATTAAGCGCCATGCTCCACCACACTGATTCAAGAAGGCACGCATTGCCTCTTAGCCCCTTCTTACCTCTCCATGAGAGCTAGCTCATGCAAGTTTCCAAGGCCCGCACCAATCCTGCAACTAAGTCAGTTCCTACTATCTTGATCGGCTACCACAACAACACAAAGCAACTATAGACGTGCTTGGTAGATGCACAAAATAGCAGGCGTGTCTAAAGGCGTTGCTTTAGTAGAGAAATTACGGGCGCGTCTAAATGCACGGCTAAACGCTAGTCTATTTGCGTGTAAATCACCGCGTCTATTTGCGTGTTTGACCTGAGAAAATACGGGCCCGTCTAACATCCCATTTATTAGCGCGTCTATTTGCGCGTGTATTTGCGCGTTTATTTGCGCATTTACACTGAGACTCAGACGCGTATTTAGACGCGTAAATAAACGCGCTCCAGAGAATACAGAAAGTGAGATTTTGGTGTACATCATTGCTTTCCAAACATTGCCCATGATTACCAAAGCACATAATTTTTTGCAAGCCCACATATACAAGAATTAAGTGAAATGAGGAGAATGAGACAATATGTAAAATAGTTTTGCCAATATCAATTGTGGGGCTACGGTTCAATCTCATCCTCAATGAGATCAACCCTTGCCAAACTATCTACTTCAAAATCCAAACAAGTGTTTAGATCTACAAATACATTCAACCCACTACTACTTGTGCCACTCATGTGCTCATCGAAATCAGCATCTCCAATGGTAGGCTCGTCCTCACGGGTAATGCCGGCCTCAATATCTATATCTCCTATCTCATGATCATCCTCCTCTGTTGTATCACGGTCATCATCACGTCCATGGCCATGATCATCCTCCATACGCTCCATATTAGTAAATATACTATACATCACTTTGGAATGTGGCATAATAGGTATGACATGCCACCATCTATTATTATCCACCATTGGTTGATAGACAACCTAATTCAAACACAAATACAATCATGTTACTTTTCTTGCATCAAATATTTAAAAGCGAGTATTTTTATGTGTGTGCATAGTACCTATTCACATTGTTGCGGTAGTACTAGTGTGTCCTTCCTACTTTGCCAAAACTTTGTGGAGTCAATAGTTACAAAGCCACTTGCATGGCGTTTGATTGTTGCATTAGGGCCTCTTTCCACCACGTCCTTAAACCACTTTACATCCAAAACATACGCAAAGAAGCATCGAAAGTCAAGCATAATGATATCTTGGATTATGCCACAATAATCATCCATGGCTCCATTGGCTCCCTCAAAGCTAGCAATGATGCCACAATCTTGTGTGTTTCTCTTATCATCAATCCGTTGTGTTCGAAAATGCTTGCCCTCACACCATATAGCATTGAACATAGTGCACTACACCAAGAAAAAATCAATTAAATAAGCAATCTAAATTATAAAAAGCTCCTAACTTATGCATAACATTCTATATACCGACCTTGCTCATGCATCCCCTAGCATACTCCCATTCTTCCATTGTGATATGCATCCCCTCGTCTTTCTCTGCTTTCTCCATTTCATCAAGTAGCCTATCCACATGAATATCCTTTGGAAGTGCTCTTAGATGCTGAGGGTATGGCACACGAGATCCGTGGTGTGTACGAAAGAGGGCCCTTTCTTCTTGTCTTCTTGCCTTTGCATCCTCGTATCTCGTCACCCATCTGTTCATCACATCACTATTAAGCACGCAAAAGAGGTTGATACTATTATGCAACTCCGTGTCTATTACTTTGTTGCGTCCTTTTCCTTGAGGCACAATAGAGGTCATCCTTAGGTCTTCATCATCTCTCCATAGTCGTGGGAGAGAGCTATCCACATCAATAAGAAACTCAGAAATATATACAAGTGACTCTTGTACCAACCAACCCTCGGCCATGCTACCTTCGGGTCTTGCATTTTGTCTCACGAAGCCCTTCAAGGTCTTCATGAAGCGCTCGAGGAAGAACAACCATCGTGCATGTATAGTACCGCATATAGCAATCTCATCCACCAAATGTACTATGAGATGTAGTTGGCTTGTGAGAATAGAACGTGGAAATGTCTCCTCCACTAAACAAACCGCCTCCACTGACATAACTCGAGCATTCTCAAGCGTGGTGGGATCTATTTCCTTTGAGCTCACATACATCACAAGCTCGCCCATCTTGTAAATACAATCTTTCACGTCCTTTGATGCACTACGTGAAATGCTAGTAGGTAGTATGAACTGAACCCGCGAGGAGGTGGTTGATTAGTTGCTTATAGCTATTCACTCACAAATTTGAAAGGAAAAAGATATTATGCATATAAAATACTTACTTGGAGCATCTTGTGCCAATCATGAGATTTCAAGCCATATAATTGCTCTACACCTCTTTTCTTGCTCTTTGTAAAGGCTCCCTTCAAACAACATCCAGTGGGAGTACGAATTGTAGTAATAGCGCGCTTCACCGTCGCCATCTCTAGCTTTGATAACATCCATGGTGCTGCACGAGGTAAAAAAACACGCCCATTTGGTCTCTCTTGAGGCCAAGCTTCACGTATCCTCCCTGTGGTACGTAGATCCTCCCTTATGCCTGCCGAATCTCGTGTCCCATTCAAATGCTCCCAAATGGTAGATGCCACATTCTTGAAGATATGCATGGGATCGAGCAGGTGATTGATCTTGAGGTGGGACCAATATGGTAAACGATAAAAGATGGAGTATCTAAACAAAATAAAGTGTTAGCGTGCAATCTTTACTTTCAACCAATATAGCCAATCTTTACTTCCAGCCAGTAGTTACAAACCCTTACCGGCTCATGCCAAGTGGTGGAGGAGTCGTGGAACCGTCCCAAATTCTCATCCAATCTCCCGCGGTGAGTGATTGTGGGAGGACTTCATTCCAAGGGGCAACATATCTAGGATGATCAGGTGGGAGAAATCGATGGTGATTCTCATAGATGACCTTATTCAATGTGTCTGCTCGTGAGGCAACTAGCGAAGGACCACAAACAAGACATGCATGGTAACCCGATGTAGTGAGACCTGAACAATAGATGCAATTAAGAGTGGAAGGTGGGTTTAGGGTGCCACATCCTTTGCCTATTCATAATTAAAAAATGCAATGCTTACCTGAACACTCACCATAGCCTGGGAAGTCATGCATCGTCCACATCAAGATTGCTTTGCAGTTGAAGTCTCGTGACGAGGGAGGCCTGCTCACATCATGCACCTCGATACCTCTCCAAAGTATCTCTAGCTCAGCAATCAAAGGCTTCAAATAAACATCAGGGTTTTTGACTTTATGTTTCCCTGGAATTAGAAGGGACAGCATGACATGTCCTTTCTTAATAGCCATAGAGGGTGGAAGATTGTAATTCACCAATACCACTGGCCATACACTGTAAGACGTGCTTTTGAGACCAAATGGGTTCACACCGTCCATACCCAATCCAAGTCTCAAGCTCCTAGGTTCTTCCTTGAAGCTTGGCCATGTGTCTTCAATATGCTTCCACACAGGAGAGTCCACGGGAGTTCTCCACTTGCCATCAGTTGATCGATGGGAGGAATGCCATGACATGAGCTCTGCAATAGATTTGCACTTGAACATATGTTGGATGCGAGGGATTATGGGAAAATGTCGTAATACCTTACGAGGCACGTCCAAGGTTTTGAGATCTGCTCTATATCTTGCCTCTCCACAAGTAGGACACTCTCTTGCATCCTTATGTAGTCCACGAAACAAAACGCAATCGTTGACACATGCATGGATGCACTTGTAATCTAATCCTCCAAGAGAGATCACATGTTGCCTTGCCATATCTCTTGAGGTCGGTAATTTATTCTCCCTTGGAAGCATTTTACACAATAGCCTGCACGTGAAGACCATAAATGAGGAAAAGCATTCGAGTAATTGACCCACGCGCATAATTCACCATGTTTGCAAAATCGACTTTAAAGCTTACTTGAGTAATGCATTCAAACTTGCATTGCTCCATCCATAGATGGTTTGCAAGTTTAGTAACTCAAGGGAGGCACGTAGAATAGAGAATGTGCACCCCTCAAACAGTGGAGTCGATGCTGTGGTAAAAAGATCATCCTGCTCCATGCTATTATCCCTCCCTTGATGGACATATAAATCCCGCACCATATCATCAAACACCTCCTCCTCCACGGCTTCATGAGGTAATGGCGGAGGGCCACTATCACCATCACTCCATGCATCCGTGACGGTCCCTCCTGAAGATCCCACCTCATATCGCCGACGCTTCGCCTCCTCACGATGGGCATAGGGTAACATGTGCGGGTGTGGCACTGCATCCTGTATCAAATTAAAATGGGATCATAACTCAAACATATGAACACCCATAGGTATCTCAATCAACCTTAACTTACAAACCCTTACCCTGTTTACGGTCACATCCCATTCTCCATACTTTGAGATATGATTAAGCGTAATCCTGCGTGCACGATACATGTTTCCTCGACTTCGATCACATAGACATTTGAGTTTTTGCTCCAACCACATTTCGCGATGGTGGATACGAAGGGATTCATCCTCACTGGAGCTACTTGTTGAAGATGGAGACATCCTACAAACAAACAACCCACCAAATTTGCTCTTCTTCAAATGTTTAATTTAAACTCTGTGTTGCGTCTATCGCCGCGTCTATAATCACGTCTAACATCGCGTCTAACGGCGCGTCTAAATGCACATCTACTCTGTGTATTCAGACGCGCCTATAGACGCGCTAATAGACGCGACTATAGATGCGGCTTTTAAACCTGCTTTTCGGTGCGCTGCTCGCTTTGCTTTTCTTTTCATTACTTAAACTTCGCGAGCGGCTTCCTTCCTTCTTTATTAGTAGTTCCATAGATTCGAAGCTTAAGAGAGAGCCTCCCATACACAGTTCCAAGCTTTCACTCAAGAGAAAGGGACCGTACCTACACTTACTTCCAAGCCTAAAGGAGAGGAGGAGTACGAACAAGGAGAAGAAAAGAAAGATCCTTCCATACCTTTATCCAAGTAAGTCCTTTTGAAGTTGTTTTTGCTTGCTCTTTCCAGTTTTGTACTTTCTCGCATCATCCAGGAAACGCAGGATCTAGGTATGAGCATCACGTTCTTTTGTCGGGCGCAACGTCCTTTTCGACTTTTTAGTATTCTCGCATGTAGGAGCGTGTCTATAGGCACGTCTCAAGGCGCGTCTAAAAGCGCATCTACAAGCGCGTTTATCCGTGCATCTGGCTTGTTGCAGACACACACAGACGCGTCTGTAGACGCTCACACAGACGCCCTGTTAAATGCACTATTAGATGCCCTTTTAAACGCACTGTTAGACGCACTGTTAAACGCACTGTTAGACGGACTGTTAAACGCTCTGTTAGACGCATTTATAGACGCGCAAATCAGACGGGTCTATAGACGCGCTCTGACAGAGCCTCTTTTTTCTTCCCCTTTCTTCTCAGCTCCCAAAGTAATAGATTTGTTTCCTTTTTTCCAGTTCAACATGTGGCCAGGAAGCTCGGGGGGATCACTCATCATATGTAACCCTATCACGTGAGTTCAACAGAAGGATTTTTTTAATTTCTAAAATTTACAGAAATAAATATACATAAGGGACTATTTAAAATAGTTTTGGAAAAAATTTACAGATTTGTATAGGAAAGGGGTATATTTTATTAATGAAATTTTTTACAGATAAGGGACTTTAAATATAGGCCTTGAACGCACGTGATATAGAGGGTTTATACATAGTGACCCCCCCGAGCCAGGAAGTGCTTCTAGCTCACCTAATCCGTGGGAATCGATTTGGAAGGACTTATATAATCTTTTAGGGCATCCTCCTAGTCCTACGGAGTTATACGGGTATATGACGGGTACCCTTAACACTCCCTAGGAGTCGGCACTACAGACTCCGAGCCACCCCACACCGCCTGAGATCACCCCAGCGGAGTCAGCATAGCCGTCTTATGCCCCTTCTTATGCCCCTTCCCCCGTACTGTCTTATGCCCCTTCCCCCATGCCGTCTTATGTCCCTTCTGCCATCCCGTCTTATGCCCCTTCCCCCATGCCGTCAGGAGGTCCTTCTGTCTCGGCGAGCCGTCGACGTACTCCCCAGCCGTCAAGACTCGGTTCTCCAGCTACGAGTGGTCAGCGTAGTCCCGTGCAGTCCCCAGCTATGAGTGGCCAGCGTACGAGCTCGACACGACAGGGTAGCAGGCGTAGTAGCAGGGAGAGCGGTGGCGGATGCATGGCACAGTGCTTTGGGCCATGTGGCGGTGAGGAGGAGGATGATTCAGATGATTTAGATGTGCCTCTAGGTGATGGTACAATTTATTATGACATCACTCAGACAGGAGGCATCTTGATGGATGCGCAGGGGAAGGACATCATGGCCTTCATGCGCTCTGTAATTGCTAACAATTACAGAGATTGCTTTATCCACTATAAAGACCACCCAAAGAGGTTGGCTAATGAGACCCTCGCTATTGTTCGCTCTAGGTATCCTAACCCCCCCAATCGCCAGTTCATAGATAAATGGGGGAAGTCAAAGATTGTTACGATACTTAGCAATAAAAGATCTTCGCTTAAGAGGCAGGCACTAGCAGAGCTTGCCAGGCTTGAGGCAGGTCAACCTCTAAGGGGCCCACCCCACACCGCTCAGAAGTGTGAGTGGAAGAAGGCAATGAAGTCAGGGAGGGAGGAGCCCAGTCTGCAGCACGTGGAGGCACGGAGGATCCAGATGGAGGAATATGGAAGCGCGCATTTTGGAGAAGGGGGTGTTGAATCATGGGAAGCCCAATTTGTAAGTATCGATCTCAAATTATATTGCTTATGTAGTTTATTAGGAGGTTGGTTTTTTCTTTGTACTAATCCCTCCACAAAGTGTATCGCGGTCATGCAGCTTGAGATCGTGGGCAGATACCCTACTCCAGTGGAGACAGCCTACCACCGCCACCATCGCAGAGGAGATACATGGAGGCACTTCTATGATGAAGGGTTGATTACTGAGGAGCAGTATACCCGAGCTACTGGACAGGCCCCCTAGGTATTTGAAAGTAATTAAATAATGCCAAAATTATAAGTAAAGATTTGATTTTTTATACATTGATATATGTTGTCCCTTGTTTACAGGCCCATGCACAAGACGACGAGGAAGACGAGGAAGGAGGCGCAGAAGGGAGCGCAGAAGGGAGCGTGGAAGGTAGCGAGGATTAGTCGTAGAAGTAGTGCTACTATTCTTTTTTGTACTTAAAGCCACTGGCTTGGCTTCGTGCCTCTTGTATATAGACTCCTCTTATTTTTTGTACTTGAAGCCACATGACATGGCTTAGCTTCCTTATTTTTTGTACTTGAAGCCACATGACATGGCTTAGCTTCGTGCTATATGTATATACAAGCACTTTTTGAGCTTTCAATTTTATTGCGTTTTGGGGTTGTAATATTTTATTTGGAATTGTAATTAAAATGCGGTTGGCTGTAAGAATTGAATTATAGAATGTGGATATGGGATTCTTGTAACTATATAGCATACACAACATACACAGTATTCTGTAAAATTTTTTAAAAAAAAAAGCGCGTCTATCAGTGCGTTAAAAAACACGTTTATATTCGCGTCTATCTGTTCGACTTGCATTTATACGTGCGTCTATAAAAGCGTTTATAAGCGCATCTATTTATGCGTCTTTGTGCACGTCTATACACGCGTAAGTCTGATATATAGACATGCAATTAGATGCGGGTCTCCAGACGCGCAAATAGACACGCCCGTAAGTTTTTTATTTAGTTCATGAAACGCGTCTGTGCACGCGTCTATGGGTGCTTTGTCTTGTTGTGTACAAAGAGGAAAGTTTGCCATGCTAGGCCAAGTCGGGCCACGAGCCTGCTCCCCTACTCCAACAAAAGCTTGGCTGTCTCCATCCAAGGTACGCAGCCTTATTCTAAATAGGCTATTTACATTCAATTTGTGTGAACCTCATGGTGTCATCTGCTAACATTTGGCTACAAATGTGTCCTCCTAAGGGGAGATGCACCCCCTTCAGACATCCAGCCCTGAGCATAGTGAGAAGAGGTACCATAGGAAGTGCAAACAGAGATGGCGCCAGTGAGCAGCCCTGCCTGACAGACCTTTGCAATTCAAATCTTCTTACTGCACCCTCATTCAAGTAGAGCACAGCACTGGCATTGCCGAGCAGTGTAGAGGCTTCCTCATGAACCCAGAGCCGAACCCAAGATGCATCACTAGCTCTAGAATATAATCCCATCTCACTTTGCATGCCTTATCCAAGTCGATTCCAAAGGCCAGGATGTTTTAATCGGTATCCTTGGCAAAGTCGATAGTGGAGGCCACATTCAGGATATTCTCGATGATGTCTCTGCCTATGATTGACGAACCCATTTTGTTCTTGAACAATGACTGTGCTGCAGATGTCACCTATGCAAATTGCCAAGGCCTTAGCAATGATTTTATAGCAGGTGTGAAACATGGTTATCGGCCTCCAGTCGCCCACTCTCCTGATGTTTTGGGAAAAGCTTCATGAATCATCAGGCCCACATTCACATCTTCATCAGTAAGGAAACCCCTTGCTACATGCTGTGTTAGCCATGTTGGTGAGGTCATTGCCAATCAACACCCAGAAGGCTCGGTATAATTCCACTATCATGCCATCAAGGCCCGCAGATATGTCCTCAACCATGTCATTCAATGCTTCTTTCAGCTCATCCTTAGCTTGCCAATCTGGTTCTTTGGTTGTCTGAGACTCTGCAGCCCACCCCAATGAGGGCCTCGTTGAGGCTGGTGGCCCGCTAATCATTCTGAACTGTCGGCTCCCCTACAATTGAGCTCAGCTCACTTTTGAATACTTCCACCATATGCCAAAATTATGTCACTAGATTGTCTTGAGAATCGACCATCTTGTCCATCACAACTTGTGTCGAATGAGCCTCCACATGCACAAGGTTTGGAGTGTTCTCATGAGATTGAGGGGTGACCTTCCCCTTTCATCCCACAACTATCCATTCTTGAGTTGGACTGACGTGCATCTTATCTGATTCGTCTGGTGGTACTGGTAGAGTAGAGTGCATCCAATTTATCGCCTGCAGCCCGCCAAAGCTATATTAGCCGGTTTAAGGGGATAGTTCTCCTCGTAATGATTTGCTTTCTTACAAACAAAACAGGAGTCAGGGAACGGGCTAAATCTAACCCATAATGCAATCGGGGGTCCTTCTAAAAATCGCACATGGATGAACTTGGGAATTTCTTGGGCCCTGCCCCACAAAATCCAAGCCTTTCTGTGACCTGATGAAGACTGAGGTGATGCCAAAACCTGTGGTACTTTGCCAAGAGAAGATGCCACCTGGCCAATCTTGTCTTCCATCCATGAGGGGATATTTGAGAACTCCACCCATACCGCGCAATCGTGCATGAGAAAATGATCGATACTGAACTCAGGTCCCCAAGGGAAGGACTAGCACCAAAGAACCATTGAACATGAATGAGCAAGCCAACAACTCTTTGCGAATAGCCTCTGACACACATTGGACAAGGAAGAACCTCTTGCCCAAGAACTGACTTGAGTAGTAGTTCGCACGGAGCTCGCATTCAAAGACCATGATCTATTCCATCTCTTCCACTATAGGAGACCTATTGGTGAAAAAAAGGGAGACCATACCCCTAGCTAGACATTCCAAGTCCTGTTGCACATCATCGAGCAGTATCTCACACACCAGCCGATGATGCTTGCACGTCTCGAACCACGACTTGCATTCCACTTCCTTTACCCTTCTGATAGTTCCCGCCAAGAGTATTTTCCTTGCTTCTTCCTGCGAGAGGGGGGAGAATCCATTGCATAGTTTGAGTGGCTAGGGCATGTAGTGAAAGGTTTAGCAAACGGTCCAATCCATGCCTACAATTGCAAAAGTTTCTTGGTTGAAATTAGAAAGTTGATTCACTGAACTGCCAAGTGGAGTAGGAGGTCCTAGGTTATTTAATTCAAGACTCAAGAATTAGGATGGGCTTACCCTTTTGCTCAGTTTCTTGTTATGAGGTGAGCGTTAAAGAAAGTCCTATTGCTTTGCGAGCGGTTTGAGTCTTGATCCGAGGTGAGTGCATGCAAGCACAAGCACTAGTTATTGCACGAGCAGTGTTGAAGCCATGGTTTTTGTAATGGGCTGAGCCCCTTTTGCATTAATATAAGAGAGTTATAACTTGGTTTGTGATCAATTTATACAACATTTCTATTTCCCTTTTGCTCAATTGCTTGTTATGAGGTGACTGTTAAAAAAATTCCTATTGCTTTGCGCAATCGGTTTGAGTCTTGATCTGAGGCGAGTGCCTGATAAGCACAAGCACTACTTATTACACGAGCACCATTGAAACCACAGTTGTTTGTAATGGGCTGAGCCCTTTTGCATTAATATAAGAGAGTTATAACTTGGTGTGTGGTCAATTTATACTACATTGCCCATTGCATATGCTTTTGTCTCTTTTACCCATCTTCAGATCATTTTTGCTATGCAGCATAAACCCCAACATTGTGTTTACTTGACATCTTATTGTGCAACCTAAGCATTATGACTATCCAACATAACAAGTAGCCCATGGAGTGCAAGGGGTGTCATCTTACCAAGCACTAGCATGGTGTTTCCGAGCACTAGGTACATGGGTCAATGAGGGGTGAGTAGAAAGGACCGTCTACATTTAGCAATCTTGTTGGACCACACATGTGCTAAAAGTACGACTGGGGAATTGAATGGATTGAGTTTAGTGGTCCTTAAAACTGAGAGAAAAATGTTGCGTCATCAATTCCATTTCAAATCACCGAAATCTCTCCAACCTTTGATGAACATGACTGATATCTATCCTCGTGCTATATTACTCCCATCCATATGGAATCTGTTGTTTCTTTCTGTGTGAAGATTAGAGCAACTTGCAAATGGAAGGCTCGCCATGCCTTTTGACTCGACTATTCCGAGAAGGCATTACTTGCTACCTCCATCTAAATTTCATCGCCATACTCTCCTAGGAAGCTTGCTACTTAGTAGAATTTGTAGGGAGTGTCTTTGGCTACTAGAGACCTTTGCTTGGACTTGCTCCCCCTTGGCGACTTGATTTAGATTCTTCAACCTATCATTAGTAGTGGCCGTGAATTTTTGTTCATAGAATTTTTTCTTAACATTATCTTTCCAAGGTTTGAGGCCTTGTTTGGTTTTTTGACACATGGTAGGGTATTTGTTAGCCTTATCACTAATGTTCCTAAGGTTGATCTTATTACTGGTCAACCATTTGGTTTATTCTAGTTTTATAGGCTTCGTCGTGTTGATGGGCTACTTCAATGGGGCTGTTCAATGGCTTGATCTTTTGGCTAGTTCTTCTTGGGACTTAATGGCTCCATTAGCACATCTTCACCTCTTCTTAAAGAGGGAAAGTCCTTACACAACATCTAATATTTCTTTGTCTAGCAACAAACGATGTAGACATTTTGATAGCATTTTAGCAAGCCGCTACCTATTCGTCGCTTTAGCTAGAGATACTCCTATTGGGTAAGTGATATAAGAGCTTACTATCAACTTCATTCTTGATATATGAGTGAAGTCCCATCCAACACTACCCCATTGACTTTTGAAAAAGGTTCTTCAAGTTCATGGATTTATTATTAGTCTCGACCAATGGAACCTCCCCATCTTGCTCCTCAAATCGAGGAATTCTGTATTACAAGCTTTATGCATTGGCAGACAAAGGTACACCTCATGCTTATGTGGTATATTGTGTCGAAATTCATTAAGGGAACCAATACCAAGATTAAATAAAATGCAAATTCAGATGTGGTGATTGCATGGAATGACAAAAATGATCGAGCTCTCACCATTATTGGTCTCGGTCTTGCAGACAACTACATTCATCTCCTTGATCATGATAGTATAGCTCAAGATGTATGGATGAATCTAAATGATATATTTGGAGAAGATCTTAACAATTCCAAACTCTTTCTCAAGCAACCATTGTAAAAGATGTCCATTAAGGATACATCCTTGAAGTATTATCTTGACACAGACACATATCAATTTCTTAAGCCCTATTAGGGTTAATAAACCACAAGTATTAAAAGTCAACACTAACATATCTTTACTTAGAATTCTTGTTTATAATCTCTATTTTATGTCTAGGTCTAGGTATATCATCAATCACTCGTCCTTTTGAAAGACTTCTTTTGTTCATATATAATAGTAGCTATGTCCTTGAGCTAGACAACTATAACATATCTTTGTAGTGCACGTTCCAAATCTTGAGTTAGCATCTCCTTTCTTGAGTATTTCCCTCAACCTTGCCCATCATAAAAAATCATCTTTATTAATATCCTCTATACTTTTGTTGCGACCCTCTCTAATTTTCTTCAAGGTTTTTGATCATTATAGCACCATCCTTAATAATATCCTCTTGTGACTCTTTGCTCAACCTTCTCTAATTTTTGCATTTTGGTTGTCCTTACCTTCATCTTATTAATATGTCTATACCCTTCTATGTATTCAAAGTCCACATTCTTGTTTTGTCGTACATTTTGTAGAGCTCTATATGCAAATTTAAAGGCAATGAAAATAATATTGGGATTCTAGGAACATCCTTTTCAAAATATCAAAGCTCCTTTATGCTACATGTTCTGATTTTGATCTCATCTTCTAGTGTGTCTTTGAGCATATAATCCCCTCATAATCCCTTTCATCAACAGTGGCAAGGGCAACCATACTGGATTTCTAAGAACATCCTTTTGAAATATAAAAGATCCTTTATGGCACATGTTCTCATTTTGGTCTCATCTTCTTGAGTGACTTTGAGCACATAACCTCTTCATCATTGTCAAACATATTATTATGGCAAATTTTGTTTTTTAATCAACTTTGGGCACTCATATTTTAGCTAGGTTTTTCAACTTGAAGCTCATCGCCTCTCAACATTGTTGCTCTTGATTCTAAGGGCCACTATACTCATCCCACTCAATTTTCCACTCGTAATTTTAGCAAATCAATCCCTAGTAGGATTGCTAAACATTGATAGTCTTTTTCCCTCACCCCTCTTTGACTCATGCACCCGATGTTAAGAAAATACAATGCCAGTCCTTGGTTGAAGATGCCCTCTCTTGCATGTGCATGCACTTACTAAATGCAAGGTTTAGATGTCAAGAAGAACAATCAAAGGGCCTTGGTGTTGCATTGTCAAAACATACGGAGACAAGTGAAGGAGCATAAACAAATCGAAAAGCAATGAAATGAAATGATGATGCCTTAATAGTCTCAAAGACAATCCTAGCTATGTACATTAGGGATGTTTTTATCGAAGGTATAGAAATATAGTATTATAATATATTGGCAAAATTTTTCATAAATTATTTTTAAAAGTTTCAAAAAATTGGCGAATTATATCTTTTGTTATAATTTTTGTTTCAAAACTTGGCTAAATATTCTAGGGCATTTAAAAAACTTTCAATTTTCATAAATATACTAAAAACTAGTTATATTGAAAACTCTGTCTTTTCCATTTTACATAATTTCAAAATACATGAAATAGCTAGCATTTAGGATACTGTAGAGTATGCAAAACATAAAATTGTTTAAGGATAATGAATATCCTTCAAATCCAATGGGGGAAGAAAATTCGAAAGTCTAGTTCAAATAGTCCAAAAAAGCTAATTATAGCCTTTCCTTTTATAGCTTGACTTCCGGAGTGCTAATGCTCTATCATACGGAAAGCTACTAACATCATCAGAACAAGAGTATAATCTCAAGCTAAGATCTAAGTTATCATCTAGCTTATTACGAAGCTTATTCTTCAAGTAACTGAGAGTACTAAAACACCTTTCATCCTCAACTGAGCCAAGAATAAAGGTTTCACATAAATTTGCAAGCTTGAAGTACTCAGAAATGTTATCTTGTAGGAATGTACTGCGAGAGAGCTCATTCCAAAGCCAAACCATCAAACCTTGCATTTGTGCATGACTTCTCCAAAAAGGGAAGACTGTGAATAAAGCTTTCCAAAGTCCAACAAACCATTGTACTTTATATTGTCCATGTCAATGTCCCATCCAAAGTGTTTTTTGAGAGCATCCAAATGATTCTTTAGACCTGCTTTGATACTTTCATAAGAACCATTGATCCAAAAATGTGGAAATATGATGGTAAATGCTTCCATTAGGTCATTTCATGGAATGCTACTTCTGATCTCATCTACCATTGCACTTGCAACTTCACTAAGGGTATTTTTTACTGTTTGTACTTTCTTTAAAAAAACCTCTTTTTTAATGTATTGTAGTCTTTTGTGTCATTTGTTTTCTCTCGTCATCCTGAAAACCTATTTGTTTGCACGAAGGCAAACATATCCTTCCTAGTCACATGTTAAAAGTGAGGAATCCCCATCTAGGTCTATTAAACTTTTCCAATCTTTAAACAATTTCTCGTCTTGAAAACTCGAGCTTGACTTCTTATCGTATGCTGTTGTTATACTCAGATTAGTGAGTTTTATTGCCTTGACATATTCATTGATATAAATATCCTTCAATTGTGACATTTTACTCAACATATTCATTTTGTCTAAAAGTGGAATAATTCCACACAATCCCAATATCGAATCTATGTTGGTCAGTTTATGATATAAATATCTGCCTTTTCAAGCTCTTCTTCTGCCTCCATGTGCATTAAATAGACCAAAGTCTTGTATTCATCCCATAATCTTTTCACTGGTTAAACCAAAGGTATCCATCTAGTATCCACATTCTTCAAAATCTTCCTCCCTTTTGTACCCAGTGCTTCTGCAATAATCTAAATCGATTGTTTATTTTTGGACTCTTGCAAAAGTAAGAGTAGCTTTTTTTAACCAATGTCTTGATTCGTTGTACTGATGGAAATGTGGACACAAATTTGTAAGCTAGATTTGTGCGATGAGCCATACAATGTATCCCAACACAGTAAGGAGCATATTTTGTTCCTATTTGTACAGAGACACCATTCCGACAACCTTGCAAGACTGATGCAACATCACATGCAAAACAAACAAGTTTCTTGACCATCTCAAACTCTGTCATGCCTCCATACTCTTTTAAAGCTTGGATCAAAACTTGCACTAAGTTATTAGCATTGGATTCTGAATTAAGTTTGTGTACATCTAAAAAATATGGTTTTCTCTTATTGTTTTCTACCACGTACAAATGCATTCCCAACCACGATGTAGTATCCACAGCTGTGTACTCATCCAATGACACAGAAAAAAAGTCTGCAAGTTCTAAAGTCTCCTTTAAATCATGAATTATGATTTGGTTCATGTGATTAGCCATATCTATTGTGCTACTCCTTGACCAATGCATGCTTGCCAAATTAGGAACATCCAAAAATTGAAGATATGATTGGTAACCCGAGAAGTCTATTAGTGAGTGGCCATGCTTCAATATTTGCATGATAGTTGAGAATTGCACTATATTTTGTCTATCAACCTGATCATCGATACATTCCCAATGCTTTTTCAATGATCTTTCACTTTTATTTCTGCTAGACTCTTGTGCAAGCAAGAACTTATTTTACTCAATCTCATTTTTTAAGTGGTGGTTATTTCCTTGTCCCATTCTTTGATCACTTTCTTTTCATTACTTGTACCTTCTACAGTCTTGTAAACCTTCCCACAATGCTTCTCAATTGTACCAATCTTCACTTGTAACCGTGCCTTCTTTTTCCTTGCCCACGTGCATATTTTACAAATGGCCCACTTTGATGCATCCCCAGTGTCCACTTGTTCTACGTCTAACCAAGGATATTTGGCTACCTAATCTTATTGAAAATTCCTACAAATATCCCAAGCTCTCTTTCTCTTCTACTTACTTGAAGAGTTGCAATTTTGTGATGCATTCTCAATGGCTTCTTTAGTTGGTGTTGACATTGATGATACTGTTTCTGACATTTTTCCTCTTTCCAATGCAGTTAAATCCACTACCTCATTATTTGTCAATGATGTGCCTGCTGATAAATTTTTAATTCCAATCGCATTCCCTTGATTACAGTTTTTTGATCGTGTCTTCCCTGCTTCCAAGACTTGAAAACTCAAATCCCTGTTAAAACTATCATCGTTAAGCAGTGATCTAAAACATTGATTTCTAGCATGATGCATTGTGCCCAAAGCATGTTCAAGAGTCCCATAAATTGCTTCATGATTCATGGATGATGAACTTGAGAGTAAATTCTCTAGTGTACTTGATGTTGTAAACATGTTTATGTTAGTGCCCAATGATGTAGAAGGTAATAAGAAAGATGTCATTTTTGTATTTTTCTCTAGAGTTTGAACTTTCTTCTTTTTTCCCATGATAAGTACCTATTTAAAAAATTATGTCTTTATTAGTTGAGCATAAAATAGAACATAATTTCTTGTCTCTAAACACATGCTAAAAAAGAGCATAATAATTCTTATCCTTATAAAATTATGTGCACTTCAAGTGCGTTGCAAATCAAGTATAATACATCTTTCAAGAGAAGAAGTACTTTAATTTATTTTCATACAAATCTACTATATGAATACAAAATGAATACAAGTCCACCACATGAATACAACAACAAGATATTGCTAGCTTCAAAGCAACATTCATCTCATCAATGGGCCGCATTGCTAGACTTGCATTACATCCAAAGCAACATTCAAAGGTAGACTGAGTATATTTTCTATGTTGCTAGCTTCAAAGCAACATTCATCTCATCAAGGGGCTGCATTGCTAGACTTGCATTACATCCAAATGTTGATAGGATACTATAGGTATGCATAAGTGCTATTCTCTCTAAAGAATTCTCAGTCATCATCTTTTCAAAGGCATGTTTTTTTATACACTTTAATAGTGCACTATCAGGCATGTGGCGAGACTGTTCAAAATACCCAACTGCATCTTCCCAAAACTGTATAATCTCTGTAATTATCCATCCTAATGCATATATGTCTGACTGAGGGCTATACACACCTCTCCTAGAAAAACATTGAAGCTCAAGTGCAAACCACTTCTTTCGTGCATGCTCTTGCTTTTTCTTATGCTTCCTTTGTGTAAATTGTTGGTCAGTCTCTAGAGATGATTCTTCATATCCTTAAAAGCTTTTCTAGTCTGTGAAGAAACTAGTGCCATTCCCCAATCAATTATGCCAACTCTACATGCACCATTTGCTATAAAATCTAATAGAATGTTACCAGGATGTAAGTTTGTATGAATCCATTGACCCTTATGTAACCTTACTAATCCAGCAATGAGTGCATGTATAATGTGATGAACTAAAGTAGTTAATTTGCTCTATTTGCTCCCTTGTGCATACATCTTCCAATGTTCCTTGTGCCCTTGCCTTCATTTCTTTGCCTCTTTTTAGGACTATGTCAACATAGTGCCTAAACCTACCTTGCTCGTATAGTAAAGTTCTCATGAAGTGCATCAAGCTACCACCGTTAAAATATGGTGTGATATTCCACAAGGGCTCTTCTCGAGTTGTTGCAATAACACGAACAAGCACAGGATGCCGAATTTGCATTTGGCCCTCCTTCCTTGCCTCTCGTATACAATCCCCTATGTCACCCTTATATTGCTTTCCAGCATAGCATATATACTGTAATAATCCTGGAGCACCTGTGAGTTGTACTTTGTAGACAAATCCATATGTGCCAGAACCTATCTTTTCACCAACTTGGATCTCATTTTCAGTTATGTACATCATGAAGGACACATTGCTTATATGACTCGCCCTAATCTGTAGCTTTTGAAATCACTACCTTGCACTTCTTGCATTTTTCCATTCAAAATCCTTATTTGCAAATGTTGGGTTCCTTGTGCATGCTTCATTAAATCGAGCCAAGAGATTCCCAATGTTGCTCTCTACCCATAGCATAACATCAGTGTCCCATTTTGTGATCCCTATAAGGTGTTTCCTGTTAGGATCCAGTTCTACTTAACACCTTCTATTCAAAACAACTTTGCTCTTTAGAGTATGCAATCTAGAAGTGCTTTCTATGGTCATCTCCATCTCCTTTGTACTCATATTATTTATCTCTACAAGAAGCTCATCTTGAAGGACCTGATTGACATACTCTTGACATACTTCCATTGTCCTTTAGATAACTCAAAATCAATAGCCTTATGCTTAGATCCTTCCATCCCTAAACCATATGTAGGATCAAAACAAAAGAGCATTCAAAAATAGTTCTAAATCTAAGAAATGGAACAACTTTATCATAGCCCAACATACATGAAATTGGTATCAACTTATTAAAAAAAGAAGGATCACATCACATCATGCATACCAAACAACAATGCATATGCATATTCACAACATAAACTTTAAAAAAATAAATAAGCATATATTTCTTCAGGTTGTCAGCTAGAACTAAGGAACTTGGTCCTAGGTCATGGTGCCTCTTAGCCCCCTGCCTTGTGAGCACAAGAACCAGACACCACTTCTTGAACCAAGCCCTTCTTTCATGTTTGAAATCATAATACTACACTACATAAAGCATGCCAAACCAATTTCAACTTGCTTTATACAATGCACCAATAAATACATTAAAAAAGAAAGAGCACATCACAGACAATGATGCATATGCATATTCACAATAGAAACTTTTACAAAATAAATAAGCATACATTTCTTCAACTTGTTAACTTATTTTACTCAATCTCGTTTTTTAAGTGGCAGTTATTTTCCTTGTCCCATTCTTTGATCACTTTCTTTTCATTACTTGTACCTTCTATAGTCTTGTAAACCTTCCCACAATGCTTCTCAATCGTACCAATCTTCAATTGTAACCGTGCCTTGTTTTTCCTTGCCCATGTGCATATTTTACAAATGGCCCACTTTGGTGCATCCCCAGTGTCCACTTGTTCTACGTCTAACCAAGGATATTTGGCTACCTAATATTCTTGAAAATTCCTACAAATATCCCAAGCTCTCTTTCTCTTCTGCTTACTTGAAGAGTTGCAATTTTGTGATGCATTCTCAATGGCTTCTTTAGTTGGTGTTGACATTGATGATACTGTTTCTGACATTTTTCCACTTTCCAATCCAATTAAATCCACTACCTCATTATTTGTCAATGATGTGCCTGCTGATGAATTTTCAATTCCAATCGCATTCCCTTGATTACAGTTTTTTGATCGTGTCTTCCCTACTTCCAAGACTTGAAAACTCTAATCCCTGTTAAAACTATCATCGTTAAGCAGTGATCTAAAACATTGATTTCTAGCATGATGCATTGTGCCCAAAGTATGTTCAGGAGTCCCATAAATTGCTTCATGATTCATGGATGATGAACTCGAGAGTAAATTCTCTGGTGTACTTGATATTGTAAACATGTTTATGTTTGTGCCCAATGATGTAGAAGGTAATAAGAAAGATGTCATTTTTGTATTTTTCTCCAGAGCTTGAACTTTCTTTTTTTTTCCCATGATAAGTACCTATTTAAAAAATTATGTCTTTATTAGTTGAGCATAAAATAGAACATAATTTCTTTTCTCTAAACACATGCTGAAAAAAGAGCATAATAATTCTTATCCTTATAAAATTATGTACACTTCATATTGCTAATGATGGGCCTACCATAGGCTTAAGTTAGCCAAATGTATGCTGGATATAAGGGCACAAGTCTTCTTGATTGCACGTCTTCCTTTGGTGCCTAATTCTATAGATCTAGCCAAAATTCTAAATCGTATATATAATATGTTGGGGAATATATTTATTTATTATATAAAACTTTGGCAAATTTTCATGGACTTTATTTATAATTTTATAATCTTAAAGGCTAAACCTAGCTCTTTTTTTAATTTTAGTTTCAAATCGTGGCGAATATACTAAGCTTTTATTTTTATAAAAGCATATAAACTTTCACAAGCCATATAAAACTTTCACTTATTAATGAAACTAACGTGAAAAAACATCCCTGATGTACATGTTCTTGGTGTTCCTCATGTGCTTGTGAGATGAAATAAGAAGAAATGGTTGTTGTATTAATGGACAATAATCATCATTGCAACACACCCATGACTTTAAAGTTAGGAGAAATGAACACTAGAAGCAAGAGTAGCACTAATAAATACTTTGCTAGCAAACCGACCAGGTATACATACCAGAAGGAATCTAGAAATATGGCTAATTGATACTTTAGATGACTTGAAAAGATAGAATAAGAAGAAGCAAATCTCATGGAGGCAAAGTCTAAATAAGAAGCTAACAATCTAACAGCTAATGCTCTAACTATCATGATAGATCTTTCCATTCAGGGAATTAGGAAAAAAGGGAGCTCATTTTGGGGCCTTTTACGGTTTAGAAAAATAGGCTCTCAACCAATTCGACGAGGGCCGATGTAACATTGGAAAAATACCAAAAACCATGTAAAAAGATAAAATAAGTCATATTCAAAATCTTTTTCTTTTATTATGTCTGACATATGTGATCTTCAAAAGATGATTTTTTGTGCAGAATCTAACAATTTTGACATCGCCAGTGTGCCCAGAGTGGGCCAAAACCCCCCAATCGACCCTGGAGACATCGAAAACTGACTAAAAAGGTTACAAGCTCTTGTACAAATCACTTTGTTTAGGCCTCTATATATATCAAGTAAGGAATGGTTTGATCATCCAATGCACTCTAGATGGTTTCAGCGACATTCATGGATGCCAATTTCGACCAGATATGAGATGTATTGACTTATGAGTGGGCAGAGATGTGGATGGAAGCCTTTGTAGCTAAAAGGGGTTAAATTGGCCAATATCTCATAAACATGCGAGCTCCAACAATGCACCAACTACCATCCTATTTTGCACAAATATGGCACTTGGTAGAGCAGATGCTTGGAAATGTACCAATAGAGGTTGAAACCTACTTCAAACATATAGTAACACACTATGATAACCATTTTACATTAAATATTTAATGCCACTAGGCAATGTCATATGTAGATATAATACCATTTTTTGAAAGTTGAAAATGGCTTAATCTTGAGCTTGGCCTATTGGTGGTGAGGGATGGATTGATGCTTGCTAGAGGCATCCTTATGCTACCCCAATAGATATTAGATGGATTCACTCATGGCCTCTTGAGTCTCTGACCAGGAAAAAGAGTGATGGCAGGTACTAGCACTGTCCCCATGGAGACCAGAGCAATGACCAGTAGGCTGATGATGCCACTCAACTCGAGATTACGGCTTGGCCATTTCTAGACAATGAGTCTAAATTTTTAGGACAAGTAGTGCTAGCTAGCACAATAGAACTTTTACGAAGTTCCTCTTCATAGGAGATCCTCTACACCTGCATCCAACCAAATTTGTACCTTTAGAAGCCTCTTACATCTGAAAAAAGGTTAGAATAGGTTTAAGAAGATGAGCTGTGAGGACATAGCTTAGGCTAAGTCAAGACGAATTGAATGTTCGGTTTAAGAGGCCACTGCTATCAAGTCACAACTCAGATGGCATCGGCTTGGGTGGAGATCATTGAAGAATCATTTACCGATGCTATTCAATAAAGCGATGTACCACCTAAGATCATGAACGGACACAAGGCTGAGGAGAAACACTGGACCAATCCATAAAAGCGATCTAGGAAACAAGGAGTACGAGTTAGGAAGGTGGTTAACTCAACTGTTTCAGTTCAAGCAGTGACTTTAGATACATTGGAGAAAGAGGGTAAATCATAAAGGGATTCTAGCATATGTCAACGTTGCTATGGGAGGCCTACTTCCTCCAGTAGATCGCGTAAGTTGTTGCTCTTCTTGGGGTGTCTCTGGCAATTCTTGCTCTTCTTCATTAACCTTCTTTGTAGGTGACTAAGTAATTGATGTGTCTATCTCCTATGTAAATTTTTTATTTTTTCCATTTTGATTCCTCATCAAAAATTACATCTTTTAAAATTATGACTTTTCAGTTGATGGGACCATACAACTTTTATGCTTTGCTTTCTTCACTATAGCCAACCATGATGCATTTATGTGACTTAACATCCAACTTTTGCGAATGATCGTCATGTATGTGTGCATATGCTGTGCAACCAAATATGTAGAGATGCCCAATGCATGGCTTATATTGGTTTGGTCGAAAGCCGATTCAGTAGTTTGCAGTGGCAATTGCTTCTACCCCATACTGTTTCGGAAGATGCTTCTCATGGAGCATTGCTCTAGCACTGTCTACGAATGTCCCATCCTTCCTTTTAGGTACTATTGTAGGAGTATGAATTATCTTTGAATGCCATTAGTTTTGCAAAAGTTCATGAATGTTGAAGACATGTATTCACCTTCTCTATCTGATCTCGTGACTTTGATCTCCCTGCCCATTTAGTTCTCAACCATGGCTTTGAATTCTTGAAATTTGGAAAAGATTTCAAATTTCTCTTTTAGAAAGTAGACCCTACAATATCTACTTTAGACATCAATGAAAGTCAAGTAGTAAAGTGAACCATTGATGTTGTGGGTCTATGCTTAACCCCATACATCTACATGTATCAAATCATGAATAACTCTTTCTTGAGAGATGCTTCTTCCAAAATTGGTTCTCTTTTGTTTACGGAAGCAACGTGCTTCGCAAACATTTGCAAGAAATTTTAGTTTTGGAATTCCAAGTTCCATATTCTAATTTCTCAGTTGCATCAAGCTTTTGAAATTGAGATGTCCATATCTTTTGTGCCATATTGCAGAAAGTGGCATCGTTTGCTGCTAAACTGACATGGCATGCAAGTCTAATACTGAAGCTATCATTCTGAACAAGCTTCCTTCTTTGATTGCTTTTCCCACTAGGTGATATCCTCTAGATTTATCTCTGGTAGTGCATTCATCTCCATCATAGATGACTCTGTAATTGTGTCCTGTCATTTGCTCAAAACTGACAAGAGGTTTTTGCTAAGCTTTGGAACATAGTGTGCATCTTTCACCAATCCTTTTGTACCAGTGAAATTGTTCATAGGGACCCAACAATCCCCGAGACCTACAAGTCCAACAAGTCTTGGACCCAACAATCCCTGAGACCTACAAGTCCAACAACGCACCTGTCGTAGTCAGTAAAGGAGCTGCAACTCCACTAAGCACGGTCAAAGCTTCCTCATTTTCCCTTGTTAACACCAAGGTGATGCCTACCTCCTTCAATGACGATACCATCATGGCACCAAGAGGAAAAGCAAGAAGGCCAATAGCAGTTGTATCCACCATATTGATGGCCTCAACCCTTACCTCTCCCTTAAAAGAGAACCCCAGGATCCCTAAAGTTATGCTCCTAGTCAATTCTCTCCATATCCAGGTCAACTTCATCATGTAGCCATTCTCCCACCCCTACTTCCTACACTAATTTGGGTAGAAGCTGCCAAACCAAAGACATCTCGAAGAAGGAGACATGCATCAAAAAGAAAAAAGCAAAGAAGCTACCTCAGGTGGATTCTTAAGAGACTACTTGAAGCTTAGGGCTACTACGAGGGGAAAAATTATATTTGGGTGCCTAAGACTTGTCACACAGCCACTCTACCTTCCTTGGGAACCCCCATCAATACCAAGAAATCTTTGGTGTCATCTAATGGCAAGGCAACACTAGCACCACAAAAACCTGCCTCTAAAACACAGGTAGACCCACAAGAACCTATTGCTAGCCCCTCAAAGAAAATATCACTAAGGAAAAGTTGCAAGAAACTCCTTTCTACCCACGAATTTTTATGTTGCAAGGGAGGATGTTGTCGCCGTAGTAGTCTCACAACCTACTCCTAAAAAAGTAGAAAGAACCTACTGCATCGAAGGAAAAGTTTGACGCTCAATCACCTGGTGTGCCTGATGGGTTCCCAAAAGCAAACTTGTGAGTATTTCTTCTACTTCTACCTTGACATCAACCATTGGCACAGTAGCCCCACAAGAACCTGCTCCTAAAAATGGAGTAGCACCACAAAAACCTATAGCCACACCTATTCTGCAAGTACTAACTTCAGGCACACCCATTCAAAGGCCTTAAAGCCATACCTCACAGATAGACGCTGGTGCCAAGACCATGCAATTCAACAAGTCTAATGAGATGATAATGCCATTCGTTCATCACTCCAAGTCATAGCTCTTCACCCTCTTTATAAGTGCACTCAGCAAAAAATACACGGCTTGGAAGGAGGCTAGGTATAGTAAGTCCCTACAAATTTGATTTCATTAATCATCTCGGGTGAAAATCGCCAAATAGGTGAAAATAGGGAGTCTCTGTACTAAGTCTGACCTTAGGTGAAAATTGCACCCTCTATAAGCTGTGTTATATGTTAGATATCAATGCTCCACTCTCGTGTAACTACGCGAGAACCAGCTAACTCTACTTGTAAGCCCCCCATATGAGGAGAAGGCATTTGAGTATCTCGATTATCTGGTAGGTCCTGGTTTGGACACCAAATGGGGGCCATGTGTGGCCTAATGGCTGGACGGAGTTGGCACACTACCAACTAGGCTACATGCAAGTGCGGGAAGGCATCCCATGATTGACCGCATTGAGGGTAGATGGAGCATTTCCCAAGGCAGCCCACTCTTGGATTGCAAGGCCTGTTTGGAGCCCTAGATGATCCCGGATGGCTCTGGCCCGAACGGAAACCGTAGGTGAGTTGCTCTATTTTACGCACCGATTCTGTCGTGTGGTCGATGGCCTATTTTGGGACTGACCCCCAATCGGTTGTTTTGGGTGCATTGGGTCAGTCACCCAATTGAGCCTAACCGACTACGACTAGTGGGGCTATATAAGAGCAAGCCCGTGAAGCCCATTTTATCACTGGCTACAGCAACCCTGATTCCTTAGCATCCAGCCTCCGTCCTCTACTATTTCTAGATCACCATCAAAGCTTCTTTCACAAGAGCACATGGCTGGGAAGCAGTGCCATCTATTGTATCAGTTCTACAGTAATCAAATTTTTGATTCTCCATACTATCTGCTTTTCTCTCCTGCATACGAGATCCTGTTATCTGTTGAGCACAGACGTTGTATTGTTTTCTTACATGGTATCAGAGCCTGGACTCTAGCAAGAAGATTTGGTAGTGTGTTTCTGTTTGCGAGCAGATTGTGAGAGATGGCCCAGCCTGCAAGACTGCAAATCCCAACGTTCGACGAAAGAGAAAGTTGGTCGGCACTAACTATCCACTCTGGAAGTTCAAGATGAAGACCATCCTAAGTGCATACGAGCTTTGGGATATTGCTATTGGGGTGGACATGAAGCTGGATTCCGACCAATTTAGCACAACAGATAGTACCAACTGCGGATGAGATTATCGCGTGGACAAGAAGAAATGCAGATGCACTATGTTCTATTATCTGCAGTGTAAGTGATTCCGTCATGGCGTTAATTCAACATGTCACCACAATGGAGGAGGCATGGACGGTCTTGAAAAATCAGTATGAGACCACGAGTCAGATGCGGATTCGGAATCTGAAGACTCAACTCGCGAATGAGAAACTGTTTGAGTTTGAAGCAGCAGAGAAGTTCATCACCAGGGTGAAGAATCTACACGATCAGATGACTGCAATTGGTATCACCATCACCAACGAGAATCTAGCACGAAGGTGCATACGGATTCTCCCACCAAAGTATGATGGTCTTGTTACGGCACTGAATACGCAGAACAGAAATCGGCCCCTCAACTTTGAGGATTTGAGCGCGATGCTTCTGGAGGAGGAGATGCATCAAAAGACGAGGATTGGAGAAGATTCAGCTTTCTATGCAGGATCAAAGAAAGGTAAGCGTAAGGACTCTGGTAACCCATCTTCTTTTGATGGTAAAAAGAGAAAGAAGAAGATCAAGTGCTTCTATTGCAACAAGGCAGGGCACAAGCAGAATGAGTGCCGAAAGAAGATTGCAAATGAGAAGAACGGAGTAAAGAAAGAGTCTAGCAACAGCGCGCAGGCAGTACGAGTAGAGTTGTTCATAGCAATTGAGGAGATTTGCATGGAGGTAGTTCATGTACCTGTGGATGAACCTTGGATTATTTCAAGACAGTGGTGCATCGCGCCACATGACCAGTCGGAAGGATTGGTATACCTCTCTATAGCCGGTAGGGAATGACATCCTGGTAGCAGTCGGCGATGATGCAAACTGTCCAGCAAAAGGAAAAGGTACGATTGCTCTCAAGTCTGATGGAGTTGTAAAATAGTTGTCCGATGTTCTTTATAAGCCAGCTATCAAGAGGAAATTGTTGTCCATTTCTGCGATCATGGATCGGGACCTCAAAGTTCACTTCGATAAGAATGGCGCACAGATTTTGGATCTTCAAGGGAAGGTCATTGGTAAAGGTACACAGCATAACAACATTTACGAACTCTCAGTGGTTAGTGCTCGAGCCGACGTAAAGAAGACTAAGCTATGAAATGAGAGGTTTGGTCATCTAAACCTTAGTTCTTTCAAGGAGATGCATGAAAGTGGAATGATTGTAGACCTACCAGAAATTTCAGATTTGCCTGATGTATGTGAAGCTTACATGATGGACAAGCAGCATCGGCAGCCCTTTCCTAAAGAGGCCAGTAGGGCAAAGGCTCCTCTAGAGCTCGTTCACACGGACCTCTGTGGAAAGATGGAGATGGAGCTTTTGGTGGTTCCTACTACTTCATGACGCTGATCGACGACTACAGTAGAAGGATATGGATATACTTCCTGAAGACTAAAGACGAGGGTTGTAGTAAGTTCAAGGAATGGCATGTAATGGTCGAGAAAGAATCGGGGAGGAAGGTGAAGAAGTTGAGATTAGACAGAGGTGGAGAGTTCACATCAAGTGAATTCAAAAGTTACTGCAAAAGTCACGGGATCAAGAGGCAAAAACCCCCGCCACATACATCACAGCAAAATGGAGTAGTAGAGATAAGCATCATCTGCAAAATGGGCAGGAGTATGATGAAAGGGAAAGATTTGCCAAAGACTTTTTGGGCTGAAGCATGTAACACGACAGTTTACATTCTAAATCGTAGCTACACGAAGGCTGTGAATGGGATGACTCCACTGCAGGCCTTTTCTGGTAAGGAACCTTCAACTGCACATTTCAGAGTTTTTGGATGTGACTGTTTTGTGCATGTTCCTGATGCTAACAGGACCAAATGGGAACCGAAGAGCCGGAAGTGTATTTTCTTGGGCTACAGTGAAGAGGTGAAGGGTTACCATCTCTATAACCCTATTACCAAGAAGGTAATAGTAAGTCGCGATGTGGTCTTCTCAGAATAGCCGCATCAATTGGAGGAGGATGCTTCCTTCCCAAACAACAGGACCAGGATATCCATCCAGTACAACCACTAGCAGCAGATTGAACTCCCCCAATGGTGCTTGGGAGGATTCAAGATAAAGAAGAGGAAGAAGAGCCTGTAGAACCACAATGGCAACAGCCATTCCCGAAGTGGGTAAAGCAGCTTTTGGACGGCAGAGAACCTCCAACCATTGAAGAGGAAGCATCCAAACACTACTGGTCCAAGAGATTAGAGGAGCAAAGAAGGGCGCATGAACACTTGGTCAACTATGCTTTGATGATAGAGGTGATCCGTGCTGATGAACCCAAGTATCTTGAAGAGGCACAGGGTGATACAGTCGGAGTATGGCTCCATAATGAAGAATAACACTTGGGACCTTGTGGATCGACCACCAAAATGCAAGGTCATCGGCACCAAGTGGGTGTACAAGACCAAGTACAAGTCCGACGGCATGTTGGATAAGTACAAGGCTCGGCTCATGGCAAAAGGATTCGCACAGGTACATGGTTTTGATTATCAAGATACTTTTGCTCCCACAGCTCGACTAACCACAATTCGCAATGTTTTGGCTTTAGCAGCCCAGGGAAGTTTGCTTGTGTTTCAGTTGGTACCCCTATGGAGGTGATGTGAAGCTCTCAAACGAGGATTCATCACCACTAGTGGACGAAGCGAAGTACAAAAGGCTTGTGGGTAGCTTGATTTACTTGTGCAACACGCGGCCGGACACCCAAAGTGCGAGTCCTGTAGTCCTTCTATTCGGACTCGTATCATCTGGTGACATACTGCCTACAACAGCCCAAGGCCCTGAGAACTTGAGTAGTGGAACTACCTAATGTAAGTCGCCACTTGAAGCTCTTCTTCTACCAAGTATTTTGAGTTCTCACTCCTCTGTAGCCAAGTTCGACTACCTCACTATTTTGAGTCCCGTTGGTCGTGAAAAACCACTCCACTTAGAAATCACGACCCACAATACTTCATCGAAGCTGAAAAGCCAATCCCGGTTTTGATATTCGCAGAGCGCTTCACTTGGAAGGGGAATTGATAAATAGTACGGGAAACATTGTCAGGATTCTTCATTGGTGATATTCTTTAAGGTGCAAGGGAAAGAGATTAAATATGTTGACAATTTCTTCCTTGTATAATTATGGTCTAACCATGTAGTCGGCTATGAGCGGTCCTCGTTTGGACAAGGGGAATGTCTTTGCTTTCTTTTTACCTGCAAAAAATGGACCAGGTTTGGCTTCTTTTATGAGGCATTGAGTTTGACTTTTTGACATTGGAAAGTCCCTTGGACTTGGTTGGAATACCCAAATTTATGGTTTACTTGAGATTACCACTTATTACTTGGATTTCACTAACATTTCATGTGCATTTCTTCATATCTTTAATTGCCCACCTGTGATTACTATTGAGTAGTAAAATGCCAGGATTTGATTATGCTAATCTAGATCAAGTGACATGGATAACAACTGTGCCGCTGGCATTGAAGCCTACAGTCCCACAATTCATAGTGTACATGTTATAACGTGCTATGTTTGTGGATGGATGCAGGTGAGTTGGCATACCTCTCCATCAGGTTTGCATTAGGAAATCTAAGGCATGAAGACACGGTGTTGGCAACTTCGAGAAGCACTCTACAACGGATTTTCTCCAAGTATTGTTAAATATAATTGAACTCTTTATTGGAGACTAATCATCAGTATCATTGTACTTTTTGCAATGTACTGATATAAATGTGAGTATAATAATTGACTCCCACTTTGACACCTTGTTAAGAGGAATGGTATGATATGGATTATTCTCATTTATGAGGTATTGAGGTTGTTATTAATGGACTATTCTCAGTAGTTGTTTGAAAAGGGCAATAGTAGATGTTTGTAATTGATTTACTTTGACATTGAAAACTCGTCCAATAGTATAATAGGATAGATGTTTGATATGTTAAAACACACACTAGTATATCTATTGTAAGATAAGAAAAATCTTATGACTGATGGCTATACTTGGATTGACTTGTTTCGACTGATTGAAGTTTCAAGCCTGATTGTGGCACAAGGATTATGGGACCAACCCCTCCCCTCAGTTGCTATGCCATGATGTTTGGACCAACATCAAGTTATTGGACGCATACATTGCCCATGATATGGAAGATTTACAAGGAGATGCAATTCCTCTTCACATATTTGATATTCACAAGAAGTCTCCATATGGTCGAGGTAATCTTTCTAGAAGCTCAAAGTGTTAATTATCATTAGAAGCATGTTATTTTAATACTTGGAACTGATACCCTCGACAAACTCGTCAAGCGTGTTGTATTTGATACATTCTATGAATGTTCTCGACCTACTGGTCTAAGGACTCTTCCATGACTATGGAAATTTGACTGTCCTCCACCAACTGGTTAGAGAGGATTGATGCTTTTACTTACTTTTCACTTACTGGCTAGAGAGGATTGACACACTAGTATATCCATTTAAGTTTAAGTTTCAAGCTTGCTTAGGGCACGGGGACCATAGGACCAGCGCTTTCTCTTGGTTGCTAGGTGGTGATTGATACTTTTACATACTTTTCACTTACTAGTTAGAGAGGATTGAGACATTAGTATATCCATTTAAAGTTAAGTTTAAGTTTATGATTTAAACTAGGACAGTAGTCTAACCCAATCCATGGTGATGAGCGGATTGCTACCCTCACTTGGATTGTGTGTCGGACCTGCAGGAATGCGATATGTGAGAAACACACACACACAAATCCCCTTGGGTATAATGGCATTCTTTGGGGTTATCAACATTGTGATTGTCCATAAGAATATCGTGGACCTTTTTTTCATGATTATTTATTTATAGAAAGCAAGAGATGGATTTAACATCCATAACCATGATAAGGGAAACCGAGTTGGTATGGATGTGATTTATATATGTATAGACCCCAAGGATTTATATATGTTGAGACCTCTTCTTATGACCTTTATAATTAATATTATAGAAAGAAAAATGTCATTGGAAAAAGCTTGAAACAACTTGGACCTCCACATGGTGAAAAAAGAGGTGGCCCCTTGACCAAGTACGCACTGAACACTTGTCAGCACTTTAAGGACCCATTATTAATGAGTTGTATATTAACAATTTTTATATTTTTAAAAAAGATAGAAAATGGAAACTTGTACCATAGGTACTAAATGATGGAGGGTGAACCAAGGCATCTTGCTTAGACCACTAGTGGAATTCAATGGCTCTGGTTGGCATGTGATCCTTGAGGATTGTTTTGTAAGAGATTGTGTAAGAGAGCCTATGTGGGGACTAGTCTAAGAAACGTGCTCTATTAGGATTGGGGACCATGAGTTATGCATTGTTGTAAATTCTTCAATTGGACATGAAATGGTTACTCCTTCTAATTATCACTTTTTGATGGTAGTGCCATAGATGACCTTAGTTGAAGCAATGACTCCATGGAGTGACCATGAGAAATAGTTACTTAGATGAACATGGAATGTTTTTCCCCCTTAAGGTGAGTGATGGATATGGGCTAGTTCACATTGTTATCACATGCCTAACTACTAGTACATTAAGAAGTCACAAATGGGAACCATAAATGGGTAGGTCAAATAAGGAGAATGGTGGTGGGATACACACACCACAAGTAACCTTACTAGAAAGACACACCCTTTAATTATAAGTGCTTTACATAGGGTAAGTAACCCTATTGGAGATTATTAAAAATGCGGCATCTCCACATATCATACGAAGGGAGCTCACTATCCAGTAGCTTAATGACTGGCAGGGAAACTACAGCGTGCTCTATTGGTGAATTGATTCGCTTGGGAAGTACATCTTCCCTTCCCTTCCAACATTGGGGAGTGTACAAAGCCCACAATAATCGCCTAACTCCAGAATCTCGTGCAGTGAACACACTTCCAGTCCTGTAGCCCTTCTATTCTGACTCGTATCATCTGGCGATACTGGCTACAATAGCCCAAGGTCTTGAGAACTTGAGCGGTGGAGCTACCTAAGGTAAGTCGCCACTTGAAGCTCTTCTTCTACCAAGTATTTTGAGTTCTCACTCCTCTGTAGCCAAGTTCGACTACCTCACTATTTTGAGTCCCGCTGGTCGTGAAAAACAACTCCGCTCACGAGTCACAACCCACAATACTTCATCGAAGCTGAAAAGCCAGTCCCGGTTTTGATATTTGCAGAGTGCAAGCTTCACTTGGAAGGGGAATTGCAATGCCCGGTCAGCCTCCCTCATAATTGCGTCTATTGCGACTCCTTGATGTGATTTTCACCTTGTATATGGATGGTAGACTCTATGGCTCTCCTGCCCCCAGGAGACACTGCGCTTTTTCAATCGTAGGATCTTCTTAGCTCATGTCTGAGCACAAGCTTACTAAGTCTGGGAGATCCACTGGTGGATACTGGGAACCTTACGAGCTCACTAAGTTATGGCTACAGCTCTAATATACGAGAGTTCCCTGGCTCTTGGTACATGCGAGAGTTCTCTGGCTCACAGAGTCTGATAAGAAGATTACACAATCAGAGCCATTCACGGACTATATGTCCTCTACCGAGAAGTGTAGGATCTTCCTCACGAACATTTCTTCGTATTTGCTGCCAAGCTCCCCAATGGTCATAGTCTGGAAAAGTCGTTGCGTGAGATCGAGCAATGGTAGCTCTCTATAGCTACTGTATAGCAGCTCTCGATGGCCACTGTGCTTACTTGAGACCCGAATAATAGCTCTCTGTAGCCACTACAGAGATGATCGTGAAGTGCGAGATGATCGTGTAAGAACTACGTTTTACGTAACCACGATATCTGAGCTATGCCATAATGCGTGGAAGAACCTGAACATGAAGTTGGCTCCACTTACATTTACATTTTCGGTGATCTCTAGTTTGAGATTCTACAAGCGTTCATATTGATGGTCGTATTATAGGGCAGTTTGTGATGTTATGCCTCTACAAACGACGGAATACTTTGGACTTATTAATCTGGCTAGTTGCATGAGCATTAACGGCTCATTCCAAAAGCATTTGGACGTGTGTGATACCTTCTCCTTGTTGGGACTCCTGTTTAGTTTAACGTTGAGAAGACGTAGAAGATCTAGTTGCATGGTGGAGATGACATACTTGTGGTCTCCCTTGGTTTATGGGGATGGATCCCCGATAGTAAGAGAGCCTATGTACCTTGGAAGCCTCTAGAACTGTGGATTCACACCGAACTATGATTGTGACGCCCATTGTACCATTTCTTGCATAGAACATCTAGCTAAGGCATCGTTTCTAAAGTTTTAAAGTAGATAAAGTATCGTATGAGAGTTTTGAACAATAAGTCCACAAGAGAACTCTGCAATTTTATAGACTAGGTATGCATGTTCATTCTGGGAAATTCGGGACAGGAAAATCATTCTCATCTTCATTATAGTTGGAGAAGACATATTCAAAGTAGTTTGGGATGCTCAAAGCTTTAGATCTCCCTATCTCAGGGACCCAAGCCCATTCGCTCACTATCACGACTGGGCTTTGGCAACGTGATGATTTTTTATTTACCATTTACCAGCTTCTCGGTACTTTTGGAGGGTTTGACGGCTTGTTGGATTTCACTATGGGATCACAAATTGTCCATAAAACTTCAAAAGAGGAGCGCAAAATTTGGGAGGACTATGAAAGCTGGAAGGATTTCCATAGTAATTACTATGTGATGGATTTCTTTTGGTTTTACTTCTGCATCATAGGAAACTCTATAAGGATTTAATAGTTGACCACCTTTGAACATTTGTTGCATAAGGTCTTTATATTGTTCTTGATTTATGGTGACTATGTAGTTTATTTTATTATTTTTGAGATAAGGCCCCTTCAACTCAAGATGTTTAATAATGATGATACAAGAGAACATAGTAGTTCCTTTTCTAGTCCCTAATCATTTGAAGTTAGTTTACTCTGGACATGATAATAGAAAAAGTGTATAATGGGCCCTTTTCTTAGGATGGGATTTGAATCTTTATGGAATTTTTTTGGTGGAGAGAGACATTGCATATACTATAGAGAAAAGTGGTACTTTAAGTTGGACCTAACATCGTTTGCTTATCCTTTTATATGAAAGGAAAAGAAAGAAGCTTTTCCTTAGAACTTTATTTGAATTTGCAATTTAGATTGTATGATAAATAGTATGGAAAACATTCTCAAGAACCTCCATTGGTGATATTCTTTAAGGTGTAAGGGAAAGAGATTAAATATGTTGACAATTTCTTCCTTGTATAATTATGGTCTAACCATGGAGTCGGCTATGATCGGTCCTCGTTTGGACAAGGGGAATGCCTTTGCTTTCTTTTTATCTGCAAATGGACCAGGTTTGGCTTCTTTTATGAGGCATCGTGTTTGACTTTTTGACATTGGGAAATCCCTTGGACTTGGTTGGAATACCCAAATTTATGGTTTACTTGAGATTCCCACTTATTTCTTGGATTTCACTAACATTTCATATGTATTTCTTCATATCTTTAATTGCCCACCTTTGATTACTATTGAATAGTAAAATGCTAGGATTTGATTATACTAATCTAGATCGAGTGACATGGATAACAAAACTGTGTACCGGCATTGAAGCCTACAGTCCCACAATTCATAGTGTACATGTTCTAACGTGCTATGGTTGTGGATGGATGCAGGTGAGTCGGCATACCTCTACATCAGGTTTGCATTAGGAAATCTAAGGCATGAAGACACGGTGTTGGTAACTTTGAGAAGCACTTTACAATAGATTTTCTCCAAGTATTGTTAAATATAATTGAACTCTTTATTGGAGACTAATCATCAGTATCGTTGTACTTTTTGCAATGTATTGATATAAATGTGAGTATAATAACTGACTCCCACTTTAACATTTTGTTAAGAGAAATGGTATGATATGGATAATTCTCACTTATGAGGTATTGAGGTTGTTATTAATGGAGTATTCTCACTAGTTGTTTGAAAAGGGCAATAGTAGATGTTTGTAATTGGTTTACTTTAACATTGAAAACTGGTCCAATAGTATAATAGGGTAGATGTTTGATAGGTTAAAACACACACACACACACACACATTTGCTTTGTTAAGACACAAGCCATCCTTCTTAAGGCATCCTCATCTTTATTGAGTTCACCATGTCGAGCTTATTTTGCTCTTCAATTTGGTTTAGAAATCTCTCTATTATCATTTGTGGAGCTTTAATTATGTCATTTTGAGTTATTTTGTTGACTTTAGGACAACCTATACTCAACTCGAGTCCTTGATGATCAGGCACAGCAGTGAGGTGGCCACGGCATGTAGCGAAAGGTTTAGCAAGCGGTCCAATCCATGCTTGTAATTGTAGAAGTTTCTTGGTAGAAATTAGGAAGTTGATTCACCGAATTGCAAGGCTGAGTAGGAGGTCCTACGTTATTTAATTCAAGACTCAAGAATTAGGATGGGCTTATCCTTTTGCTCGAATTCTTGTTATGAGTTGTTATGAGGTGAGTGTTAAAGAAAGTCCTATTGCTTTGTGAACAGTTTGAGTCTTGATTTGAGTCAAGTGCCTACAAGCCCAAGCATTGTTATTGCATGAGCACTATTGAACACAACAAGACAAAGCACCTACAGACGTGCACACAGACACGCTTCCATAACTTAAAAAAGAACTTACGGATGCATCTATTTGCACGTCTACAGACCCTCACCTAAAGGCGTGTCTATATAATAGATAGACGTGTCTATAGACACGCAAATAGATGCTCTGCTAGAAATTTAAAAAAAACAGAGATGCATATATAGACGCATCTATAGACGTGCAAATAGACATCCTCTTGAACAGAGAGATGCGTACATAGACGCATTTATAGAGGTTCATATTTTTTGTTAATAAAAGCAGAATTTTGTGTGCTTAAACAGAATGCTGTGTATGTTGTGTATGCTATGTAGTTACAAGAATCCCATTTTCACATTGTGCAACTCAATTCTTACAGCCAACTGCATTTTAAGTAGCACTCTTGCAAGCACGTCTATAGCCGACGATTACAGAATGAATAAAATATTACAACTCCAAAACGTGTAGTTCACAAGGCATTAATTTGATAGAACGTTGCACAAGAAAATTGAAAGCCAAAAAAATAAAAAGAGTGTATATTAATTTATAGCTCAAAAAGTGCTTGTATGTACATATAGCACGAAGCCAAGCCACGTCCTATGTCTTAAAGTACAAAAAATAAGGGGAGTGTATATACAAGAGGCACGAAGCCAACAAGCCAGTGGCTTTAAGTACAAAAAAGAGTAGCTAGTACTACTTCTATGACTAATCTAAGTTCTCCGCGTCCTCGCTCCCTTCTTCGCCTCCTTCACCATCTTCTTTCTCATCTTCTTGAGCAGGGCCCTGTAAACGAGGGACATGTATCAATGTATGAAAAATCAAATCTTTACTTACAATATTGACATTATTTAATTACTTTCAAATACCTGGGGGGCGCTCCAGTAGCCTGGATATACTGCTCCTCAGTAATCAACCCGTCATCATAGAAGTGCCTCCATGTATCTCCTTTGCGATGGTGGCGGTGGTAGGCTGTCTCGACAGGAGTAGGGTACTTGCTCACAATTTCAAGCTGCAAGATGACACAATTTGCGGGGGGGTTAGTACAAAGAAACAACCTCCTAATAAACTACATAAACAATATAATTTAAGATCAATACTTAGAAATTAGGCCTCCCATGATTCAACACCCCCTGCTCCAAAATGCACGCTTCCATGCTACTCCATTTGGATCCTTCGTACCTCTATGTGCTGCAGATTAGGGTCCGCCTTCACTGCCTTCATTGATTTCTTCCACTCATGCTTTTGAGCAGTATGGGACGGGTCCCTTGGTGGTTGATCTCCCTCGAGCATGACAATCTCCGCTAGTGCCTACCTTTTAAGCGAAGATCTTTTATTGCTAAGTATCGTAACAATCTTTGACTTGGCCCATTTATTTGTGAATTGAACATTAGGGGGATTGGGATACCTAGAGCGAATAGCAGCGAGGGTCTCATCAGCCAACCTTTTTGGATGGTCTTTGTAGTGATAAAGCAATCTCTATAGTTGTTAGTAATTACACAGCGCATGAAGGCCATGATGTCCTTCCCCTGTGCATCCATCAAGATACCTCTTGTCTGAGTGATGTCATAGTAGATCGTACCATCACCCTCTGGCACGTCTGCATCATATGAATCATCCCTGTCCCTACCACTACCCCTCCCAAAGCACTGTGCCATGCATCCCCCACTACTCTCCCTGCTACTACGCCTACTACCGTGTTGTGTCGAGCTAGTACGTTGGCCACTTGTAGCTGGAGAAGCGACTCTCAACTGCACGGGACTACACTGACCACTCGTAGCTGGAGAGCCAAGTATCGACTGCACGGGAGTACGCTGACGGCTCTATGAGGTAAAAGAAGCACAATGTAGCAAAATCTCTCATTATGGAGGGTCCAGATGTTATGGTCACTACCAGTTGATACAAAATCCCAAATACCATACTCTTCTCAGATGTTGAGGGTTTGTACGAGGAATAAGACAATGAAGAAATCACCGAGAATCCGTACGAGGAAGAAAACAATGAAGAGATCAGTGAGAACCCACATGAGGAAGAGGGATAGCTACCACAAGAGCCCATGCCAAACCACAACACATGGTATCACCATCACATCATTACGTGTGATCGTTGATGAGTTTAGCATCAATAGGCGAACTCTGTAATTTCCTAATTGAGTCGTCAAGATATGATGGAGGTGCATGTCCTTACAGAGCTAATACAAAAGAGTTTCGAAAATGGCAGTGAGAAAATTCAAGGGACACCAGAGGTAGCTACAAGTGGTCAAATCCCAATCATGTGCCTACAACATATGCAGACACACGGCTCCGACCTTAGTAGCACAAATATTGTTTCTAAAGCACGAGGCTTTCTGGCAAACCCATTGTCTAGTAAGCATCAACCGACATGTCGATCCTACCAATATGCCTATGCGATGAAGATGGCCATGGAAAGATTTTGAAACTATGAAAGCCTCAGATCCAAACACCGCATATAATTTTCCACGGCTTGATTTTTTGACTGTGGCTGCCTCCTATGTGCTGGCAGCACAGATGGAGGAATTCAATACATCTATTGTTTTTGAAGCACGAGGCTTTTTGGCAAACCCATTGTCCAGTAAGCATCAAGCGACATGTTGATCCTACCAATATGCCGATGCGATGAAGATGGCCATGGAAAGATTTTGAAACTATGAAAGCCTCAGATCCAAACACTGCATATAATTTTCCACGGCTTGATTTTTTGACTATGGCTGCCTCCTATGCGCTGACAGCACAGATGGAGGAATTCAAGACATCTTTTGTCACGGTGCTTGATCTAGCAGTCATAGCGACTGCATTTTTTATTATTGCTAATCATTTTGTTATGGGAAATACCCACCCAAGAGGCTACTACAAAAGAGAACTTTCAGAGGCTACAGTCTGAGCTAGTGTTCGACCTCAACACCGGCCCCCAGTTTCTACAAGTCATGTGGCTATTTCTACATGTCTGAAATCTTTACGCTCACCATATAATACAGACCTTTGAAGATATGTTTGAGACACCATTTTGGAATCCTATACATCCATTTACCAAATCTCCCACAAACTCTTCAATCGGCATCATAGCATGTTTAGTGTCCTCAAGTCTGACATAATGCGCCAAACCCGATCCACGGATGGAATATATCGAAAGCAAAAAGGGGACATGTTAACTGCCGTGATTAACAATTCATGCAAGCACCAGATGTTTTGCAAGATAGAGTGGAGAAGTAAGACAAGATGAGAGGTAGACAATATGAGATCAACCTTGGAGCCGTATGGGCCCAAGTCCTTGTAAAAAGAGAGAGACAGAGAGAGAGAGAGACGTGAGAAAGAACGAACAGGTTTGACCCTCCCTTCAAAAGGTGGGGTGTATAAAAGGCCAAACGTTTGACTTTGGTCTTCATTATGTATTGCAACTTTTGGGAATACAAGCTCTCTCGTTCTTTCCATCTTCTTGTTGAGTTGAGACTTCTTGCCTTTTCATTATGTGTTGCCTTGTAATTGCCACTTTCTCCCTTCCTCTTCTCCATTACTCCCTCCCCTCCCTTCTCTCCCCCTCCTCCATCTTCACTCTTGTGGAATCACATTGTCACAATCCAGTAGGCACTTGCATGACACAATTGATAGGTTCGTGCTTTGCAAAGCTCTCACAAGGAATTATTCGGGACAGGAGACTCCATCTGCATTCTTGCAAGTTCCCCACAACAAGTGAGTTACCACCGAAGTACACAATGGAATTTTATTTGGCAAATAATTTGATGAGAGGATGGTGATTGAGAGGAGACGATGGCCTCTACATAGAAGATTTTTATATGAATTTGTTTATTGGATAAGAATTGCAAAATGGTATGTAAAGTGGCATGCACATTTATCACCACAATGGTCTAATTGGATCAAACATAGCTTTTTAATGTTTGTACTGATAGATATTTTTAAGTGTAATTTAGCAAAAATAATTCACTTTGTGGAGGAGTAGGGTAAGAAATTCTATATAAGAGTATCTAAATCAACTATTGGACATATAGAATTTACGCATTTCAACATAAAGAAATTATAAGACCTATGATTCAATAGAAATAATAAGACCTATGGAATTTCCTTCCACAAAAGCTAATGAGGGAGTAAGGGATCCCATATCTCTTTTCCTTTTGGTTGTTGAGAAACTACATAAGGCAACCAAACTTAAAGGTGGAAAAAGGAAGCGTTATATTCAAGGATTAAACCAATATTAACTTGGTGAGATTATATGCATATGTTGATCTTGAATTTGAAGATATTGGAGAGAAAATAGAATTACTTCCTTTTTTTATTGCTTCTAAGATATGTGTACTACCACTTCAGTTCGAGTGAAGTTCTTTCATAAATAAATAGTCTGCCCGGGTTCGTAGTCTATCGTTCGTAGATCATCGGCAATCTTGTTGGGCTCTTTCATTCGTCAAACCTCAGCAAAGATTCGAACATCAGCAAACTTCTGTAGCTTTCTGAGACAGCCTTCCACCCTGCATGCGTCGGATGCACCCCGTCCCAAAAGAAGGCATCTTCCGGACTTGAACATACCGTGTAAAGGGCGTTCCCTTCTGTGTCCACGTCTCCGCAGTTGTAACTGCTGTTGACTGCTTGGCAGCATGGCTCCAAATAATTTCCTATAATGGGCCGAGCAACGTCGGAATGCAACACAAAACAAGATCAAATATACACTAGCGCTGCACAGTGCAAAAACAGGCAACAACTTCGAGAACCTAATCAGGTGCACAAAATTTGACGAAATGGACGAGTAGAAGTATAACAGAAATAAGAATCTCAAGCTTTTTATGACAAGAAATAGGCGGGAGGGCAGCGGCGAATGAGAGAGAGAGAGAGAAAGAGAGAGAGAGAGAGAGAGAGTACCGAAGTTTCCAAAAGTATCCAAGAACGTGTTGTACTGGTCCATGGAGATAATCTCTATTTCAGATAGATTGCTAAGATTTGCAATTTTTCCGGATAGAAGGGTGTTGTGTAATCTAGTCAACGCATTAAGATCTTCGTAGCAATTCGTGTAATTGTTTGTAGATGTGAGAATTGGAAGACAACCCGCGGGCTCTAAATTCGGAAGGGCAAATGTGCGAAAACCAAGATCATAAATTGCTAGGACGGACTGTTCAATCTGATCTACTACTTCGGGGATGAAACTTACTAACCCCTGAGAATCCCAAAGACCAGTATTGGATTGTTAGAACTTAGAATGGAAAGACCGTACGTTCTACTACGAAATCGAAAATGAAGCGGAAAACATTTCAAGACACACTTATCCACGCGCGGATGTTGCTGGAAATAAGAAAAGATAAGGAGAAAAATATAGGCATGGAGCTGAAGGGTCATTATGTCTTTTGTACCTCAGTACCGTTGTTTTTTTCCATGTACGCTGTGTAGTCGTTTCCGGCGACTACAAGAAGGACCAAAGAAGTGCCGATAGGCAGTTTGTTTTGTGAACAATTGTCCAAGATCGATTCGAGCTGGTGGATCTGTTGCCCAACGGTGGGATATTTATCTCCTTTTGTGTCAAAAACGCCGCTTCCTCCAAATGCGAAATTGATTCCAGAAGGATAGTCACATGATTGGAGGTCCAGCTCTCTATAGGTCAAAGGAAGGGTAATGTTGAGGACGGAAGCTGCAGTAAGAGAACTGTTATGGGAATCAGTTGAATAAAAAGGATTACATTTGCCAGTGTTTGCAGTTAGGATTAGTCAGCAGTTGAACAGATGAATCACCAATATGATCTGTCAAAAGCTCTCCATCTGTAAATCGGCCCGCAGGCTCTCCGGGCCAAGTCTGTCCGTAGGGAGGTTTCCAAGGTTGATTTACGCTTGCATCGTTTCTGTCATGGTTCCCCGTGTCTGCATAAGAGTCGCCAAATGCAAACAGGGCAGTAGGCGTCGTGGCTCCATTCACGCTGCCTGCTCGAGGTGATCACAATCCAAATTATTAATTTATTGGAGCGCAGTTTTCTGATATAAACGCATACATGTGGAGATATCCCATAGAAATCTACACGGGTCTGTATCAACGATACGACAGAAAACGAATCCTTGCTAATTCTAAAAGGAAGAAACACAAAGTAGCTACGATTCACGACAATGTAGCTATATTGTATATATATATATGTATATATATATATATATATATTGCAGACAGAAGTAAGAGGGACCGACCCATGAGAGAGAGAGCTGCGAGCAAGAGAACCAGAGCGGAGGAGGCAAAACGTGCTATGCGAATCATCTTGAACACGTGTGGGAGCTGGAAAAGGAGGAAGATAAGGTAGTAGAAAATTGTGGCGAGACGGAGAAGGTTAAATAGATGTATAACATGGAGGCGTCAGGAGTGGATGAGAATGGTGCGAATATAATGATAGTGGCATGGATCTCGCCTTGTAACGTGCATGAGCATATTCGAGGGAATTTGGAGCATAGTACTTTGACCATCGTGGACTCTGCTTGGTAGTCGGGACAGAGTGTTGAAGGTGAAAGTCCCTTGCTGTAGAACGGATCACGAATCACGATCCTTCAATATGTTTCATAGGGTACGTGAGCTCTGCAACAATCTGTGACCCATCAATCTTTTCATTAGATACGCGAGCGTAAATTCACAGGGCAATGATCATAGTAACTCATTGATCAACGATCTTACAATGAAACTTGGAATTTGAACTTACTGATCAATCATCTTAACAATGCAAAATTGCAATTTAAAGTAATCAATGATCATACAATGCAAACTTGCAGATAAAACTCACTGATCAATTGCAAACCTGCTCAGTGCTGTAAACATTCCTGAAGACGAACGTGATACACGTGATATCGGACAAAGTCATCCGAGTCATGACTGCTACGCACAGTACACAACGCGCATGCAATCTGTGATGTTGTTGCACGTATTTTCTATACTCTTTGCTATTTCGTCTGCATCTTCCACTGATCATACATCTTTCACTTTTAGAAAATTGCAGATCCTGCGGGCTGGGGATCTCTGGAGAGCATGCAACTGTTGTTGGATTTGCTTGAGCTCGAGAGCTACCTTGGGTAAGAATGATGTACATTGTTTGTTGCTTTATTTTTTTGTTAAAACAAAAGGTTTTTTTTCGATTATATGTGAGTGAGAAAACATGGTATTGTTTGTCTTTTAGGATTGTTCATGATTCAAGGTTTCTAATGAAACTCCACGCCCATAGTCGTTTGGATGGACGAGTCCATTTGGGATATTACACTGTTCTAGATTGCCGGCTCAATAATTATAGTTCCCAAATTATCTTTCTGTGTGATGCTGGCCCAGATACAATTGTTGGTACCCCGTTGTATTTTCATAGCCATGGTGAATGTGGCGAATGTCGCAGGCTTTTCCCTACAGTACATGGCCGCAGACTTTTCCCTTAGGGATGTTTGTGTGTTTGTTGTAGATTTTGTATGTTCAGTTATGACTTTATTTGCGGCTGTGTATTTGGATATATATCAATCAGTTGTTTGATGTAGCTATTGCATGTTCAGACATGTGATTGCACTTTTGGATGTGATATTTTTGAAGTACTCTGTCATAGAGAAATTTTTTTTTGGACATGGCAGATGTGGAGTACATGGTCGGCGCAGGCTTTTTCCCTATAGTACATGGCCGCAGACTTTTCCCTTTAGGGATGTTTGTGTGTCTATTGTAGATTTTGTATGTTCAGTTATGACTTTGTTTGCGGATATGTATTTGGAAAGAGTTTCACACGAAAGTGTTAGAAGTTGAAATCATTACTGGTACCAATGCTGGTGATAGAACGTTTATTCGAAGGATAACATTCATTCCGACCAACCTTAAACTCCCATTCGACATGAGGAGACACGATTTTTTCTATCGAGGGCAAAATGGGGACTACACGTACACCTATGTGAGCATTGTTGATAGCCCTTTGTGTCTGAGTAAGTACTCTAAAGAATGAGTTGGGTTTTACCAACATACATGTATAAAAGTTTTATGGCTCAATAATTATAGTTCCTCAATTATCTTTCTATGTGATGCTGGTACTTCGTTTGTATGTTCGTAGCCGTGGTGGATGCGGTGGACATGGTGGACGTGGAGTGAATGGCCGTCGCAAGCTTTTCCGTGTAGTACATGGCCGTAGACTTTTCCCTTAGGGATGTTTGTGTGTCTATTGTAGATTTTGTATGTTCAGTTATGACTTTATTTACGGTTGTGTATTTGGATATATCAATCAGTTCTTTGATGTAGCTATTGCATGTTCAGACATCTGTCTACACTTTTGGATGTGATATTTTGAACTACTCTGTCATACAGAATTATTTTTTTGGACATGGTGGATGTGAAGTACATGGTTGACGCAAGCTTTTCCCTATAGTACATGGCCGCAGACTTTTCCCCTTAGGGATGTTTGTGTGTCTATTGTAGATTTTGTATGTTTAGTTATGACATTGTATGGGGATGTGTATTTGGACATATCAATGAGTTCTCTGGTTTTACTTTCGGATGTAATATTTTGAAGTACTATGTCATAGACATTTTTTTTGGTTAGAATATGTTGCTGGTTTCAGACATTTTAGCATCTTGAGACCCGGCGGAGCGGGTCACTAGCCCGTCGTAGACGGGTCAGGTTACTCGTCTTAACAATGCAAAATTGCAATTTAAAGTAATCAATGATCATACAATGCAAACTTGCAGATAAAACTCACTGATCAATTGCAAACCTGCTCAGTGCTGTAAACATTCCTGAAGACGAACGTGATACACGTGATATCGGACAAAGTCATCCGAGTCATGACTGCTACGCACAGTACACAACGCGCATGCAATCTGTGATGTTGTTGCACGTATTTTCTATACTCTTTGCTATTTCGTCTGCATCTTCCACTGATCATACATCGCCACCACCCAGTCGATCGTACTGCTTGCTTACTCTCCGCACCTCCTAACGTCGCTCATGTATCCCTGTGCTTTTTTGCTGGATCAGACGTGGATTCCAATCGCTCTGAACCGCCGCGCCTTTCCGTGGATCAGAAGCACCACTCTGAATAACGCATGCCCCACTGTCCAGGGATCACAAGCACCTGTTGAGATTCAGCATCTCCAGGCGTGGCGGGCGTGGCCAGCCGACCAGCCCCCATGCAGCAAGGGGGGCCAGAGGGGGTAGGCTGGCCGACCACCAGCTGGTCGGCCCTGTTGGCCTGACCGACCAGGCTGGTCGGTCCAGCCAGACTGGCCGACTTCCCCCCTGGCCTGCCCTATAAAAGGGCCTCCTTCTCTTCACTTCCTATCACTTCTTCCAGCAGCTCCTCAAGGCTTTTGTCTCAGCCTGCTCCTGGCCATCTTCACCGGAGCCTCCCTTCAGCAGTTCTGTTGGCTGCCCACGCTCCCTCTGCAGATCTTCTGGTGCAACTCCTCCAGCCTCCTCGCTCCAGGCTCCTCCTGCCTCCTCGTTGCAGGCCCCTCCAGCCTTCTTGCTCCAGGCTCCTCCTGCCTCCTCGTTGCAGGCCCCTCCAGCCTTCTTGCTCCAGGCTTCTCCTGCCTCCTCGCTGCAGGCTCATCCAGCCTCCGTGCTCCACGCTCCCTCAGCCTCCTCGCTCCAGGCTCCTTCAGCCTCCTCGCTCCAGGCTCCTTCAGCCTCCTCGTTCCTAGGCTCCAGCCTCCTCACCTCAGGCTTCTGCCTCCTCGCTCCAGGCTCATCCAGGCTCCTCGTTCCAGGCTCCTCCAGCCTCCGTGCTCTCAGGCTCCAGCCTCCTTGTGCCCAGATCCTCTGCTCCAGTTCAGCCCCTTCTGCAGCTCCTGTTTCTATGGGCTAAGTTACAACAGATCTGTTTGTGGCACATCTTGTTGTCTCTAGTATTCTCTGTGTGATTATGTAGCTTCAGTTTGCTTACATCTTCCGCTGCCACTCTTGACATGGTATCAGAGCAATAGGTGCTCCCCATCCTCTTGGTTACTGAAGCTTCCACCAACACCTGGCCTTTGTTCCTCCTGCCCCGAAGCCAGGCACCAGTCGGCATCTTGAAAATCGGTCAGAGCAATAGGTGCTCCCCATCCTCTTGGTTACTGAAGCTTCCACCAACACCTGGCCTTTGTTCCTCCTGCCTCGAAGCCAGGCACCAGTCGGCATCTTGAAAATCGGTTTTGTGAAATTTTGTTTCCGTACCCCGGACTATCAATAGCAGCCTACTGCTTCATCAAGAGCCTCTCCCCCCCTTCCTTCATCGCGCATCGGGTCGGCTCCCGTCTTCACCCGTACGACTTTATTCAGGGGTTTCTGGCAGAACTTATTGGCTCTTGATCTTTGGGTTCGATTGTTCTCTGTTTGGTATTGAAACACATGGGGGGCCTCAGCCACTCAAGAAATCATCAGTCCTGTCTAAAAAGTACGGATCTCCACACCTAGATACAGATCCCAATCCTTCCCCACTTCTCCGAAACTCAGAAGTTTGATGGTACTAACTATGACACCTGGAAGGATAACATCGTCGCAGTTTCAGAGGGGGACAGACATCCTCTTCTCCATTTACTCTCTCGTACAGGTTCCCATCTACCGGATTCTCTTCACCGACAAACCTTCCTCATTTGCATTACACTCCGAGTCTTGGATTGTTTCTTTACATGGCCCCAACCGGAAACATACTCTCGAGGGGGACTCTCCCGTTCACTATCCTTCAACAATCCGGTCTTTCATGCTCGGACAAAACACATTGAAATTCAGTACCACTACACGCGAGAGAAGGTTCTTGACGGTACCATTGTGCTCCTCTTCAGCACCACTTCCGACAACGTCGCCGACATATTTACCAATTCTGTTTCTCCTCCCCTTCTCCAACGTCATACCAGCTCTCTGGGTCTTGTGCCACACCCTGGAGCTGAGAGGGGGTGTTGAGATTCAGCATCTCCAGGCGTGGCAGGCGTGGCCAGCCGACCAGCCCCCATGCAGCAAGGGGGGCCAGAGGGGGTAGGCTGGCCGACCACCAGCTAGTCGGCCCTGTTGGCCTGACCGACCAGGCTGGTCGGTCCAGCCAGACTGGCCGACTTCCCCCCTGGCCTGCCCTATAAAAGGGCCTCCTTCTCTTCACTTCCTATCACTTCTTCCAGTAGCTCCTCAAGGCTTTTGTCTCAGCCTGCTCCTGGCCATCTTCACCGGAGCCTCCCTTCAGCAGTTCTGTTGGCTGCCCACGCTCCCTCTGCAGATCTTCTGGTGCAGCTCCTCCAGCCTCCTCGCTCCAGGCTCCTGCCTCCTCGTTGCAGGCCCCTCCAGCCTTCTTGCTCCAGGCTCCTCCTGCCTCCTCGTTGCAGGCCCCTCCAGCCTTCTTGCTCCAGGCTCCTCCTGCCTCCTCGCTGCAGGCCCCTCCAGCCTTCTTGCTCCAGGCTTCTCCTGCCTCCTCGCTGCAGGCTCATCCAGCCTCCGTGCTCCACGCTCCCTCAGCCTCCTCGCTCCAGGCTCCTTCAGCCTCCTCGCTCCAGGCTCCTTCAACCTCCTCGTTCCTAGGCTCCAGCCTCCTCACCTCAGGCTTCTGCCTCCTCGCTCCAGGCTCATCCAGGCTCCTCGTTCCAGGCTCCTCCAGCCTCCGTGCTCTCACGCTCCAGCCTCCTTGTGCCCAGATCCTCTGCTCCAGTTCAGCCCCTTCTGCAGCTCCTGTTTCTCATCCTGTTCAGGACTCCTTGTATTACAGTTGCTGCCCTGGTTTATGGGCTAAGTTATAGCAGATCTGTTTGTGGCACATCTTGTTGTCTCTAGTATTCTCTGTGTGATTATGTAGCTTCAGTTTGCTTACATCTTCCGCTGCCACTCTTGACAGCACCACCCTGTCAACCTCTTCCATCTTTGCAAGCTTTACAATGGGACTGAAATTGAAGGACACACCTTTTCCATTGGCTATTTGGCTCTCAATGTCCCCATTATGACAACAATAATTCACGAAGTACTTCCTCACACTAAAACTACAAAAGGCTGCTATCGTACTTTTCCGTGGTAAAGTTTAATGTATTAAAAGGAAAGAAATAATTACAATTCACCTTAAGTGTGGAGGTACTAGCTTTAAACCCACAGCCTTGACAAGGCATTACAAGCTTCATTTTTTTCTCCAAAAAGGGTAGTGAGTGCCCGCAATTCCTCGAAGCTTTTTTCCATTGGGATCCTAGATCTAGGTGCTCTGTGGAAGACGATATCGTTCCTATGCTTCCAGATGGTATCTAATACTAGGACTCTAATCACTTGGAGCATCTGATGAGTTAGGTCGTTGTGCTTCTTCTTGTCTCCCAATAAGGCAGTTTTCCATTTGATCTTGACCTGCACATTCATTCTTGCTAATCTTGCCTCTATTTCCTTCCACAGTTCCCGGGCAATTGGGCATTCCCACAAAAGGTACATGTGGGTCTCCCTGAAGTTGTTACAGAGCGGGCACAGTGGTGAAATTCTCGGGTTCCACTTGGCAAGTCTAGCTCTAGTTGGAAGCTTTCCCATTAGAACTCTCCAGACCAAAAAGCTTAGTTTGGAGGAACGAGTCGCTTTCCAGCTTCTCCTCAGCCTCATTAACCATGTGTTTTCTCTGTCCATCGGTGCATGGAATTTCTAGTGGGTTTTTGCTGTCAGCGCAACACCGCTGCCTCGTTTTTCTTTGAAATCTTGCAGAGTTAATTTAGGATATTATTTCCCTGTCTGCCATAAAAATCCCTTGAAGTCTTGTGCCTCTGTGAAAGCGAGGCTCATTGGCCAATCCGGTTTCAAGTTGTTGATTAATCCTTGCATGAACCTCCCTTCTGCTCTGGACAATTGGTATCTTCTGGTTAGCTGCTCCACATCCATCCATTGTGCTCCTCCTGGATCCCAAATTTGCTTGAAGGTAATCAGTCCTTTACCATACAGCCTAGTTGCCATTCTTGAACTGGCTGCTGCATACACAGGTGGATCTTTTAAAGAACAGTCTGTCAGCCATAGGGATCTTCCCAGTGAGGCATCGCCCTGCAATTTTTTGCATCCACCCCAGTAGCTTCCCTCTGCTTTAGTCTTCCACAGACGAAGTAATTCTGACAGTATTGCCGATGAGGGGATTCTGAGCTTTCTGTCCGCCAGTATCAGATCTTGCCAAGGTGTTCTGATCCCTCGTGGGGCATTCCTGCCAATGAGGTGTAGTGCCATTTTTGCCCATGGTTGATCACTTCCCAACTGCATTAGTGTCTTTATGCATAGGGCATTATTCTTGTCTTTCATTCGCCTTAGCCCCACTCCTCCTTCCTCTTTTGCTGTGAAGAGCAGGTCTGCACTAAAGGCATGCCATCTTCCGTCCCAAATGAAATTCTTTATGCCTCTGTCAACTTTTTTCAGACAGTTGTTTGAGAAGGGCATTAGAGATAGAACGTAGACTAACACTGATTCCAAAACATGCTTGGCAACTGTTAGCCTCCCTGTGAGTGAAAGTGTTCTACTCGACCACTTGTCAAGCTTTGTTGATATTTTTTGGAATGCCCACTCAAATTGGTCTTTTAGGGTCACTCCTACCCAGATCGGGCAGCCAAGGTATCTGATTATACGGCCTTTTGGGACCCAGTTGAAGTCGAATCTATCCGCCCACTGTGGGTGATCTGTCCATGAAAGTTAAAGGGCTTCTGTTTTGCTGTTGTTAATTTTTGACCCCTGACACATCTGCAAATTCATTAAAGATCTACATGAACTTTACAATGTTATCCTCGGTCCCCTCTAGGAGGCTTGTGTTGTCCCCTGGAATACTACTTTATTCATTAGACAATCATAAATATAGTGCTTAAAATACGACATACAACTTTGTAACATTGCAAGTTACTTCTTTTTTTAAAGAAATAACAAAATGCCAAGTATATTAAGAAAGGTCCCGAAGGAGGGAGAGAAAGCAAAAGAGTACAAAACTTGGTCTATGAGTGGGCTAGCCGCCCTTGACCTACACAACGTACAGCTACTACATAGTAAAGAAAAAGTGTCATACACCGCTTTTTCTACTTTCGCCCATAGCTCCCTTGCAATCGGGCAGCTCCAGAACAAATGTCAGACAAATTCAATCTCTTACCAAACATAGAGGGACATTGGCTTCACTTGCATGAACCATCTGGCAATTTTACCTCTTACTGGAAACTAGTTATTGATCACCTTCCATAGGATGAATCTTGCCTTGCCAATTGTGCACCCCCGCCACATCTCTTGGAACCTTATGCTCCATCATATTGAGTCCCCATCCGGTGTTTAGCTCCATCGATCTAGGCGAACTCTCCAATAGACATTCATAGATATGCTTGGCGGTCAGTTTCCTTGGGCCACGATTCAGGAATTCTATCCACCACCAATTGCACAAGGTCCTTCTCCCCATCTGTCATGGAATACTTGAGTTACATTTGTTTGAATACTCAGCAAGTCTGGCTATTGCGGATCCCAGATATATGTGCAAGTTCTAAGGCCTTTCTTGTACAAGGTCCTTGCCCTTCGTTGGTCGTGAAGCGCGAACGGGTCTCCTGTTTGATTAAGCGCCATGCTCCACCACACTGATTCAAGAAGGCATGCATCGCCTCTTAGTCCCTTCTTACCTCTCCATGAGAGCTAGCTCATGCAAGTTTCCAAGGCCCGCACCAATCCTGCAACTAAGTCAGTTCCTACTATCTTGATCGGCTACAAAGAAGAAAGTTTGCCATGCCAGGCCAAGTCGGGCCACGAGCCTGCTCCCCTACTCCAAAAAAATCTTGGCTGTCTCCATCCAAGGTGCGCAGCCTTATTCTAAATAGGCTATTTACATTGCGTGAACCTGATGGTGTCATCTGCTAACATTTGGCTACAAATGTGTCCTCCTAAGGGGAGATGCACCCCCTTCAGACGTCCAGCCCTGAGCATAGTGAGAAGAGGCACCGTAGGAAGTGCAAACAGAGATGGCGCCAGTGAGCAGCCCTGCCTGACAGACCTTTGCAATTCAATTCTTCCTACTGCACCCTCATTCAAGTAGAGCACAGCACTGGCATTGCCGAGCAGTGTAGAGGCTTCCTCATGAACCCAGAGCCGAACCCAAGATGCATCACTAGCTCTAGAATATAATCCCATCTCACTTTGCATGCCTTATCCAAGTCGATTCCAAAGGGCAGGATGTTTTAATCGGTATCCTTGGCAAAGTCGATAGTGGAGGCCACATTCAGGATATTCTCGACGATGTCTCTACCTATGATTGACGAACCCATTTTGTTCTTGAACAATGATTGTGCTGCAGATGTCACCTATGCAAATTGCCAAGGCCTTAGCAATGATTTTATAGCAGGTGTTAAACATGGTTATCGGCCTCCAGTCGCCCACTCTTAACTAATCCTGATGTTTTGGGAAAAGCTTCATGAATCATCAGGCCCACATTCACATCTTCATCAGTAAGGAAACCCCTTGCTACATGCTGTGTTAGCCATGTTGGTGAGGTCATTGCCAATAAACACCCAGAAGGTTCGGTATAATTCCACTATCATGCCATCAGGGCCCGCAGATCTGTCCTCAGCCATGTCATTCAATGCTTCTTTCAGCTCATCCTTAGCTTGCCAATCTGGTTCTTTGGTTGTCTGAGACTCTGCAGCCCACCCCAATGAGGGCCTCGTTGAGGCTGGTGGCCCACTAATCATTCTGAACCGTCGGCTCCCCTACGATTGAGCTCAGCTCACTTTTGAATACTTCCACCATATGCCAAAATTATGTCACTAGATTGTCTTGAGAATTGACCATCTTGTCCATCACAGCTTGTGTTGAATGAGCCTCCACATGCACAAGGTTTGGGGTGTTCTCATGAGATTGAGGGGTGACCTTCCCCTTTCATCCCACAACTATCCATTCCTGAGTTGGACTGACGTGCGTCTTATCTGATTCGTCTGGTGGTACTGGTAGAGTAGAGTGCTGAGAAGTTCCCACCCATCCCCTGTCTACGAAGGCATAGCATCCCTTACATCCAATTTATCGCCTGCGGCCCGCCAAAGCTATATTAGCCGGTTTAAGGGGATAGTTCTTCTCCTAATGATCTGCTTTCTTACAAACAAAGCAGGAGTCAGGGAACGGGCTAAATCTAACCCATAATGCAATCGGGGGTCCTTCTAAAAATCGCACATGGATGAACTTGGGAATTTCTTGGGACCTGCCCAACAAAATCCAAGCCTTTCTGTGACCTGATGAAGACTGAGGTGATGCCAAAACCTGTAGTACTTTGCTAAGAGAAGATGCCACCCGGCCAATCTTGTCTTCCATCCATGAGGGGATGTTTGAGAACTCCACCCATACCCCGCAATCATGCATGAGAAAATGATCGATACTGAACTCAGGTGCCCAAGGGAAGGACTAGCACCAAAGAATTATTGAACATGAATGAGCAACCCAACAACTCTTTGCGAATAGCCTCTGACGCACATTGGACAAGGAAGAACCTCTTGCCCAAGAACCGACTTGAGTAGTAGTTCGCACGGAGCTCGCATTCGAAGACCATGATCTGTTCCATCTCTTCCACTGCAGGAGACCCACCGGTGAAAAAAAGGGAGACCATATCCCTAGCTAGACATTCCAGGTCCTGCTGCACATCATCGAGCTGTATCTCACACACCAGCCGATGATGCTTGCACGTCTCGAACCACGGCTTGCATTCCACTTCCTTTACCCTTCTGACAGTTCCCGCCAAGAGTATTTCCTTGCTTCTTCCTGAGAGAGGGGGGAGAATCCATTGCACATTTTGTTGGCTAGAACATCCACAAACAAGGGGAGCGCTTGACTCGCACTTGACGGGTGGGGGGTTTTCATTTGTGGGGATCTCTTAGAGGGCATGAGTCTCCACCTCCATGTTTTCCACAAGTCCATCATCATCGTTGCTCATCTCCTCATCACTCTTAGTATCGAGCAAGGGTCTAGGTATCTTCAGGGAGGGCATTGCACCCCACTTCGCACTAGGTGTTCTCCACCACCACCTCGATGATTTAGTAGCGCACTTCTTTGATCACCATTACTAAACCGACCTAAATGTATAGTGCTTATAGTTAGTAGTACCTTGTAATTTGCTAAAATCACAATAAAATGTTCACTCAAAGAGGTAAATGACCAATACTTCCCCCAAACCATTCCCATGTATCCAAATCACTCCCATAAGTACATACAACCTTTTTAAACTTATAATACTACATATTACTATGAGAAAACTCTATAAACAAAATAATAAAATAGATTACCTTCAATATTTCAAGTTCTTATTTAACTTCTGAGTATTATTCATTACCAAATAACATATTAAACACTACTTACAAAATAGTCTATGGAGTAATTTTCAAACATGATGACTTATACAACATATCAAACACACCCAAATACCACAATATGGACCATAATTAAACAATATAATTACAACGACATGTTTAACACTTTGTACCATAATTTTTACAATATAATTACAACGGCATGTTTAACACTTTGTGATAATCAAAGTAAGAGAGCAACTTTACTTGTATGAATTGAGGTAGCTTCCAATTTACAAAGACTACATAGCAACTTATGCTCACATGCAAGCGCCCGTGCATGCGTGCAGGCACACGGATGCACATGTGCACACACACATTTTCTCTGCTAAGACACAAGCCCTCCTTCTTGAGGCATCCACATCTTTATTGAGTTCACCATGTAGAGCTTCTTTTGCTCTTCAATTTGGTTTAGAAATCTCTCCATTATGATGTGTGGAGCTTTAATTATGTCATTTTGAGTATTTCTGTTGACTTTGGGACAATCTATACTCAACTCGAGTCCTTGATGACCAGGCACAACGTTACATCTCCAAGGAATCAATCAACGAGTTTGAGTGGCCAGGGCATGTAGTGAAAGGTTTAGCAAATGGTCCAATCCATGCCTACAATTGCAGAAGTTTCTTGGTAGAAATTAGAAAGTTGATTCACCGAACTGCCAAGTGGAGTAGGAGGTCCTAGGTTATTTAATTCAAGACTCAAGAATTAGGATGGGCTTACCCTTTTGCTCAGTTTCTTGTTATGAGGTGAGCGTTAAAGAAAGTCCTATTGCTTTGTGAGCGGTTTGAGTCTTGATCCGAGGCGAGTGCATGCAAGCACAAGCACTAGTTATTGCACGAGCACTGTTGAAGCCATGGTTTTTGTAATGGGTTGAGCCCCTTTTGCATTAATATAAGAGAGTTATAACTTGGTTTGTGATCAATTTATACTACATTTCTGTTTCCCTTTTGCTCAATTGCTTGTTATGAGGTGAGTGTTAAAGAAAGTCCTATTGCTTTGCGCAATCGGTTTGAGTCTTGATCTGAGGCGAGTGCCTGACAAGCACAAGCACTACTTATTGCACGAGCACCATTGAAACCACGGTTGTTTGTAATGGGCTGAGCCCTTTTGCATTAATATAAGAGAGTTATAACTTGGTGTGTGTTCAATTTATACTACATTGCCCATTGCATATGCTTTTGTCTCTTTTACCCATCTTCAGATCATTTTTGCTATGCAGCATAAACCCCAACATTGTGTTTACTTGACATCTTATTGTGCAACCTAAGCATTATGACTATATCCAACATAACAAGTAGCCCATGGAGTGCAAGGGGTGTCATCTTACCAAGCACTAGCATGGTGTTTCCGAGCACTAGGTACATGGGTCAATGAGGGGTGAGTAGAAAGGACCATCCACATTTAGCAATCTTGTTGGACCACGGATGTGCTGAAAGTACGACTGGGGAATTGAATGGATTGAGTTTAGTGGTCCTTAAAACTGAGAGAAAAATGTTGCGTCATCAATTCCATTTCAAATCACCGAAATCTCTCCAACCTTTGATGAACATGACCGATATTTATCCTCGTGCTATATTACTCCCATCCATATGCAATCTGTTGTTTCTCTATGTGTGAAGATTAGAGCAACTTGCAAATGGAAGGCTCGCCATGCCTTTTGCCTCAACTATTTCAAGAAGGCATTACTTGCTACCTCCATCTAAATTTCATCGCCATACTCTCCTAGGAAGCTTGCTACTTAGTAGAATTTGCAGGGAGTGTCTTTGGCTACTAGAGACCTTTGCTTGGACTTGCTCCCCCTTGGTGACTTGATTCATATTCTTCAACCTATCATTAGTAGCGGCGGTGAATTTTTGTTCATAGAATTTTTTCTTAACATTATCTTTCTAAGGTTTGAGGCCTTGTTTGGTTTTTTGACACATGGTAGGGTATTTGTTAGCCTTATCACTAATGTTCCTAAGGTTGTTCTTATTACTGGTCAACCATTTGGTTTATTCTAGTTTTATAGGCTTCTTCGTGTTGATGGGCTACTTCAATGGGGCTGTTCAATGGCTTGATTTTTTGGCTAGTACTTCTTGGGACTTAATGGCTCCATTAGCACATCTTCACCTCTTCTTAAAGAGGGAAAGTCCTTACACAACATCTAATTCTTCTATGTCTAGCAACAAACGATGTAGACATTTTGATAGCATTTTAGCAAGCCGCTACCTATTTGTCGCTTTAGCTAGAGATACTCCTATTGGGTAAGTGATATAAGAGCTTACTGTCAACTTCATTCTTGATATATGAGTGAAGTCCCATCCAACACTACCCCATTGACTTTTGAAAAAGGTTCTTCAAGTTCATGAATTTATTATTAGTCTCGACCAATGGAACCTCCCCATCTTGCTCCTCAAATCGAGGAATTCTCTATTACAAGCTTTATGCATTGGCAGACAAAGGTACACCTCATGCTTATGTGGTATATTGTGTCGAAATTCATTAAGGGAACCAATACCAAGCTTAAATGAAATGCAAATTCAGATGTGGTGATTGCATGGAATGACAAAAATGATCGACCTCTCACCATTATTGGTCTCGGTCTTGCAGACAACTACATTCATCTCCTTGATCATGATAGTATAGCTGAGGTATAGCTCAAGAGGTATGGATGAATCTAAATGATATATTTGGAGAAGATCTTAACAATTCCAAACTCTTTCTCAAGCAACCATTGTAAAAGATGTCCATTAAGGATACATCCCTGAAGTATTATCTTGACACAAACACATATCAATTTCTTAAGCCCTATTAGGGTCAATAAACCACAAGTATTAAAAGTCAACACTAACATATCTTTACTTAGAATTCTTGTTTATAATCTCTATTTTATGTCTAGGTCTAGGTATATCATCAATCACTCGTCCTTTTGAAAGACTTCTTTTGTTCATATATAATAGTAGCTATGTCCTTGAGCTAGACAACTATAACATATCTTTGTAGTGCACGTTCCAAATCTTGAGTTAGCATCTCCTTTCTTGAGTATTTCCCTCAACCTTGCCCATCACTAAAACATCATCTTTATTAATATCCTCTATACTTTTGTTCCAACCCTCTCTAATTTTCTTCAAGGTTTTTGATCATTATAGCACCATCCTTAATAATATCCTCTTGTGACTCTTTGCTCAACCTTCTCTAATTTTTGCATTTTGGTTGTCCTTACCTTCATCTTATTAATATGTCTATACCCTTCTATGTATTCAAAGTCCACATTCTTGTTTTGTCGTACATTTTGTAGAGCTCTATATGCAAATTTAAAGGCAATGAAAATAATATTGGGATTCTAGGAACATCCTTTTCAAAATATCAAAGCTCCTTTCTGCTGCATGTTCTGACTTTGATCTCATCTTCTGGTGTGTCTTTGAGCATATAATCCCCTCATAATCCCTTTCATCAACAGTGGCAAGGGCAACCATACTGGATTTCTAAGAACATCCTTTTGAAATATGAAAGATTCTTTATGGCGCATGTTCTCATTTTGGTCTCATCTTCTTGAGTGACTTTGAGCACATAACCTCTTCATCATCATTGTCATCATTGTCAAACATATTATTATGGCAAATTTTGTTTTTTAATCAACTTTGGGCACTCATATTTTAGCTAGGTTTTTCAACTTGAAGCTCATCGCCTCTCAACATTGTTGCTCTTGATTCTAAGGGCCACTATACTCATCCCACTCAATTTTCCACTCATAATTTTAGCAAATCAATCCCTAATAGGATCACTAAACATTGATAGTATTTTTCCCTGACCCCTCTTTGACTCATGCACCCGATGTTAAGAAAATACAATGCCAGTCCTTGGTTGAAGATGCCCTCTCTTGCATGTGCATGCACTTACTAAATGCAAGGTTTAGATGTCAAGAAGAACAATCAAAGGGCCTTGGTGTTGCATTGTCAAAACATACGGAGACAAGTGAAGGAGCATAAACAAATTGACAAGCAATGAAATGAAATGATGATGCCTTAATAGTCTCAAAGACAATCCTAGCTATGTACATCAGGGATGTTTTAATCGAAGGTATAGAAATATAGTATTATAATATACTGGCAAAATTTTTCATAAATTATTTTTAAAAGTTTCAAAGAATTGGCGAATTATATCTTTTGTTATAATTTTTGTTTCAAAACTTGGCTAAATATTCTAGGGCATTTAAAAAACTTTCAATTTTCACAAATATACTAAAAACTAGTTATATTGAAAACTCTGTCTTTTCCATTTTACATAATTTCAAAATACATGAAATAGCTAGCATTTAGGATACTGTAGAGTATGCAAAACATAAAATTGTTTAAGGATAATGAATATCCTTCAAATCCAATGGGGGAAGAAAATTCTAAAGTCTAGTTCAAATAGTCCAAAAAAGCTAATTATAGCCTTTTCTTTTACAGCTTGACTTCCGGAGTGCTAATGCTCTATCATACGGAAAGCTACTAACATCATCAGAACAAGAGTATAATCTCAAGCTAAGATCTAAGTTATCATATAGCTTATTACGAAGCTTATTCTTCAAGTAACCGAGAGTACTAAAACACCTTTCATCCTTAACTGAGCCAAGAATAAAGGTTTGACATAAATTTGCAAGCTTGAAGTACTCAAAAATGTTATCTTGTAGGAATGTACTGCGAGAGAGCTCGTTCCAAGCCAAAGCATCGAACCTTGCATTTGAACATTTTCCATTAAATTACTTTGCTGGTGCATGACTTCTCCAAAAAGGGAAGACTGTGAATAAAGCTTCCCAAAATCCAATAAACCATTGTACTTTATATTGTCCATGTCAATGTCCCGTCCAAAGTGTTTTTTGAGAGCATCCAAATGATTCTTTAGACCTGCTTTGATACTTTCATAAGAACCATTGATCCAAAAATGTGGAAATATGATGGTAAATGCTTCCATTAGGTCATTTCATGGAAACCTACTTCTGATCTCATCTACCACTGCACTTGCAACTTCACTAAGGGCATTTTTTACTGTTTGTACTTTCTTTAAAAAGGCCTCTTTTTTAATGTATTGTAGTCTTTTGTGTCGTTTGTTTTCTCTCGTCATCCTGAAAACCTGATTGTTTGCACGAAGGCAAACATATCCTTCCTGGTCACATGTTAAAAGTGAGGAATCCCCATCTAGGTCTATTAAACTTTTCCAATCTTTAAACAATTTCTCGTCTTGAAAACTCGAGCTTGACTTCTTATCGTATGCTGTTGTTATACTCAAATTAGTGAGTTTTATTGCCTTGACATATTCATTGATATAAATATCCTTCAATTGTGACATTTTACTCAACATATTCATTTTGTCTAAAAGTGGAATAATTCCACACAATCCCAATATCGAATCTATGTTGGTCAGTTTATGATACAAATATCTGCCTTTTCAAGCTCTTCTTCTGCCTCCATGTGCATTAAATAGACCAAAGTCTTGTATTCATCCCATAATCTTTTCACTGGCTGAACCAAAGGTATCCATCTAGTATCCACATTCTTCAAAATCTTCCTCCCTTTTGTACCCAGTGCTTTTGCAATAATGTATATTTTTGGACTCTTGCAAAAGTAAGAGTAGCTTTTTTAAACCAATGTCTCGATTCGTTGTACTGATGGAAATGTGGATACAAATTTGTAAGCTATATTTGTGCGATGAGCCATACAATGTATCCCAACACAGTAAGGAGCATATTTTGTTTCTATTTGTACAGAGACACCATTCCGACAACCTTGCAAGACTGATGCAACATCACATGCAAAACAAACAAGTTTCTTGACCATCTCAAACTCTGTCACGCCTCCATACTCTTTTAAAGCTTGGATCAAAACTTGCACTAAGTTATTAGCATTGGATTCTGAATTAAGTTTGTGTACATGTAAAAAATATGGTTTTCTCTTATTGTTTTCTACCACGTACAAATGCATTCCCAACGACGATGAATGACACAGAAAAAAGTCTGCAAGTTTTAAAGTCTCCTTTAAATCATCAATTATGACTTGGTTCATGTGGTTAGCCATATCTGTTGTGCTACTCCTTGACCAATGCATGCTTGCCAAATTAGGAACATCCAAAAATTGAAGATATGATTGGTAACCCGAGAAGTCTATCAGTGAGTGGCCTTGCTTCAATATTTGCATGATAGTTGAGAATTGCACTATCTTTTCTCTATCAACTTGATCATTGATACATTCCCAACGCTTTTTCAATGATCCTTCACTTTTATTTTTGCTAGACTCTTGTGCAAGCAAGAACTTATTTTACTCAATCTCATTTTTTAAGTGGCGGTTATTTTCCTTGTCCCATTCTTTGATCACTTTCTTTTCATTACTTGTACCTTCTACAGTCTTGTAAACCTTCCCACAATGCTTCTCAATCGTACCAATCTTCAATTGTAACCATGCCTTCTTTTTCCTTGCCCATGTGCAAATTTTACAAATGGCCCACTTTGGTGCATCCCCAGTGTCCACTTGTTCTATGTCTAACCAAGGATATTTGGCTACCTAATCTTCTTGAAAATTCCTACAAATATCCCAAGCTCTCTTTCTCTTCTGCTTACTTGAAGAGTTGCAATTTTGTGATGCATTCTCAATGGCTTCTTTAGTTGGTGTTGACATTGATGATATTGTTTCTGACATTTTTCCACTTTCCAATCCAATTAAATCCACTACCTCATTATTTGTCAATGATGTGCCTGCTGATGAATTTTCAATTCCAATCGCATTCCCTTGATTATAGTTTTTTGATCGTGTCTTCCCTGCTTCCAAGACTTGAAAACTCTAATCCCTGTTAAAACTATCATCGTTAAGCAGTGATCTAAAACATTGATTTCTAGCATGATGCATTGTGCCCAAAGCATGTTCAAGAGTCCCATAAATTGCTTCATGATTCATGGATGATGAACTCGAGAGTAAATTCTCTGGTGTACTTGATGTTGTAAACATGTTTATGTTAGTGCCCAATGATGTAGAAGGTAATAAGAAAGATGTCATTTTTGTATTTTTCTCCAGAGCTTGAACTTTCTTCTTTTTTCCCATGATAAGTACCTATTTAAAAAATTATGTCTTTATTAATTGAGCATAAAATAGAACATAATTTCTTTTCTCTAAACACATGCTGAAAAAAGAGCATAATAATTCTTATCCTTATAAAATTATGTGCACTTCAAGTGCGTTGCAAATCAAGTATAACACATCTTCCAAGAGAAGAAGTACTTTAATTCATTTTCATACAAATCTACTATATGAATACAAAATGAATACAAGTCCACCACATGAATACAACAACAAGATATTGCTAGCTTCAAAGCAACATTCATCTCATCAATGGGCCGCATTGCTAGACTTGCATTACATCCAAAGCAACATTCAAAGGTAGACTGAGTATATTTTCTATGTTGCTAGCTTCAAAGCAACATTCATCTCATCAAGGGGCCGCATTGCTAGACTTGCATTACATCCAAATGTTGATAGGATACTATAGGTATCCATAAGTGCTATTCTCTCTATAGAATTCTCAGTCATCATCTTTTCAAAGGCATGTTTTTTAATACACTTTAATAGTGCACTATCAAGCATGTGGTGAGACTATTCAAAATACCCAACTGCATCTTCCCAAAACTGTATAATCTCTGTAATTATCCATCCTAATGCATATATGTATGACTGAGTGCTATACACACCTCTCCTAGAAAAACATTGAAGCTCAGGTGCAAACTTGCTTTTTCTTATGCTTCCTTTGTGTAAATTGTTGGTTAGTCTCTAAAGATGTCTTCTTCATATCCTTAAAAGCTTTTCTAGTCTCTGAAGAAACTAGTGCCATTCCCCAATCAATTATGCCAACTCTACATGCACCATTTGCTATAAAATCTAACAGAATGTTATCAGGTGTAAGTTTGTATGAATCCATTGACCCTTATGTAACCTTGCTAATCCAGCAATGAGTGCATGTATAATGTGATGAACTAAAGTAGTTAATTTGCTCTATTTGCTCCCTTGTGCATACATCTTCCAATGTTCCTTGTGCCCTTGCCTTCGTTTCTTTGCCTCTTTTTAGGACTATGTCAACATAGCGCCTAAACCTACCTTGCTCATATGGTAAAGTTCTCATGAAGTGCATCAAGCTACCACCGTTAAAATATGGTGTGATAGTCCACAAGGGCTCTTCTCGAGTTGTTGCAATAACACGAACAAGCACAAGATGCCAAATTTGCATTTGGCCCTCCTTCCTTGCCTCTCGTGTACAATCCCCTATGTCACCCTTATATTGCTTTCCAGCATAGCATATATACTGTAATAATCCTGGAGCACCTGTGAGTTGTACTTTGTAGACAAATCCATATGTGCCAGAACCTATCTTTTCACCAACTTGGATCTCATTTTCAGTTATGTACATCATGAAGGACACATTGCTTATATGACTTGCCCTGATCTGTAGCTTTTGAAATCACTACCTTGCACTTCTTGCATTTTTCCATTCAAAATCCTTACACTTTCTTCTCCTTTTGCTACTTCCTCTGTTCTGCGATCATGGATCGAGACCTCAAAGTTCACTTCGATAAGAATGGCGCACAGATTTTGGATCTTCAAGGGAAGGTCATTGGTAAAGGTACACGGCATAACAACATTTACGAACTCTCAGTGGTCAGTGCTCGAGCCGACGTAAAGAACACTAAGCTATGGCATGAGAGGTTTGGTCATCTAAACCTTAGTTCTTTAAAGGAGATGCATGAAAGTGGAATGATTGCAGACCTACCAGAAATTTCAGATCTGCCCGATGTATGTGAAGCTTGCATGATGGGCAAGCAGCATCGGCAGCCCTTTCCTAAAGAGGCCAGTAGGGCAAAGGCTCCTCTAGAGCTCATTCACATGGACCTCTATGGAAAGATGGAGACGGAAGCTTTTGGTGGTTCCTACTACTTCATGATGCTGATCGACGACTACAGTAGAAGGATATGGATATACTTCCTGAAGACTAAAGACGAGGGTTGTAGTAAGTTCAAGGAATGGCATGTAATGGTCGAGAAAGAATCGGGGAGGAAGGTGAAGAAGTTGAGATTAGACAGAGGTGGAGAGTTCACATCAAGTGAATTCGAAAGTTACTGCAAAAGTCACAGGATCAAGAGGCAGAAACCCCCGCCACATACATCACAGCAAAATGGAGTAGTAGAGCGCAAGATGCGCATCATCTGCGAAATGGGCAGGAGTATGATGAAAGGAAAAGATTTGCCAAAGACTTTTTGGGCTGAAGCATGTAACACGGCAGTTTACATTCTAAATCGTAGCTACACGAAGGCTGTGAATGGGATGACTCCACTGCAGGTCTTTTCTGGTAAGAAACCTTCAGCTGCACATTTCAGAGTTTTTGGATGTGACTGTTTTGTGCATGTTCCTGATGCTAATAGGACCAAATGGGAACCGAAGAGCCGAAAGTGTATTTTCTTGGGCTACAGTGAAGAGGTGAAGGGTTACTATCTCTATAACCCTATTACCAAGAAGGTAATAGTAAGTCGCGATGTGGTCTCAGAATAGCCGCATCAATTGGAGGAGGATGCTTCCTTCCCAAACAACTAGGACCAGGATATCCATCCAGTACAACCACCAATAGCAGACTGAACTCCCCCAATAGTGCTTGGGAGGATTCAAGATAAAGAAGAGGAAGAAGAGCCTACAGAATCACAACAGCAACGGCCATTCCCGAAGTGGGTAAAGCAGCTTTTGGATGGCAGAGAACCTCCAACCATTGAGGAGGAACCATCCGAACACCACCGGTCCAAGAGATTAGAGGAGCAAAGAAGGGCGCAGGAACACTTGGTCAACTACGCTTTGATGATAGAGGTGATCCGTGCTGATGAACCCAAGTGTCTTGAAGAGGCACAGGGTGATGCAGTCGGAGTATGGCTCCATAATGAAGAATAACACTTGGGACCTTGTGGATCGACCACCAAAACGCAAGGTCATCGGCACCAAGTGGGTGTACAAGACCAAGTACAAGTCCGACGGCATGTTGGATAAGTACAAGGCTCGGCTCATGGCAAAAGGATTCGCACAAGTACATGGTTTTGATTATCAAGATACTTTTGCTCCCACAGCTCGACTAACCAGAACAACGATATAGAGATCACTTGCAGGGTGAGCAAATACTGATAAAGGTCTTGAGACGCTTTCCCATCATTGCAAGAATACAACACATGTTCCGATGCAAATCCATAGCGGAGTTGATGACATGGCATGCATCTCATCGGTCCAACAATGACACATTGAGGATTCCCGCAAATTGTGCAGCTTGGAAGCACATAGATAATCAGTGGCCGAACTTTGCGAGGGAGCCACGCAACTTACATCTTGGGCTTGCCATGGACGGCATGAATCCTTTCGGGTTACGCTCGACATCTTGGTCGACATGGCCCATAGTCGTGGTGAATTACTATATCCCACCATGGCTAACAATAAAAAAGGGACACCTCATGCGTGCACTACTTGTGCCAGGAAAGTATAAGGCAAAAAATATGGACGTGTACATGGCACCTTTGATAGAGGAGTTATAGATATTATGGAGAGGAGTGCAGGTCTTTGATATTTCCAGAGCTCCTAGACATACCAATGATATTTTGGTCAGGGGTATCTTGATGTGGACCATGCATGACTACATAGGATATGGAGAGTGCACAGGTACGTGGTTGTGTCTCTACATGTATAATGAGGGATTATGCTTTTATGACTCTCTTTCGCACGCATGTCTTATACTAATACATTCATGCACACGTGCAGGACTTGTTACAAGTGGGTACCATGCTTGTCCTGTTTGTGGACCGGGTTTGAAATCGCTTGCACGCTACTCCAAACATATGAGGAAAAATGTTTATGAAGGTCATGCTCGATACCTTCCGCTCGACCATCTCCAAGTGGAGGTTAGCTTAATCCACCACCATCATATTTGAAGGCAAGTGACTGGATTCAAGCTTGGAGGGCGAATGGAGAGGAACCTCCTCCTAGTATGAAGAGGCTATCAATCTTTCACGAGCTTCCTTATTGGGGCCAGTTACAAATCAATCATCTCTTGGATCCCATGCATATCTTCAAGAATGTGGGGGCTACTATTTGGGCACACTTGGTTGGTTCCAAAGACTCGAGAGGAGTGCGAGAAGACTTGCATGCTATGAATAGGATGTCTCGTTTGTGGCCCCAAGTGCATGCTTCAGGAAAAGGGATTGAAAGAAAGATGAGTGAAGAGCAAATGGAGAAATTCAATAAGTTTTGTATCCTCAATAGCCCTGAGATGCAGAAGTGGATTAAGAGATATGAAGTGGCCAAAGCAAAAAGAATAAATGCAAGGACGAGATTCAGAGTAATGTATAGGCGATCGTAACCATATCCACGAGAACTGGCTCTTCTCCCCACTCACATGTCACTTGATTGGCTACAACTGGCTCTACGTAAAGCCGAACGTGATGGAGAGACAATAACGAGCGCGAGCGAGAGTTATCATCTGGATGTATGGTGCATGTAAGTTTCTTACCTCTTGACGTAATTAAGTAATTATTTGTGGCAATATACACTATAAAATAGATGCATCTTCATGTTTTAATTATGCTTTTTTACAGTACAAAAAGTACAGTGCATTATGGTCATATGGACGACATTTTTGCGTGGAACACATCGATTCAAAGAGAGTCATGTATGATTGTGGAGTCATGGCTAACTTCACACAAGATAGCCGAGCAAGTGCTTCGGATACCAATCTTCTCTCCTCACAGTTAGATTATTGTGGAACCATACGCGACATCTATGAAGTTGATTTTAAACGATTTAGTATTTTCATTCTTGATATAAAATGGTTTAGAACTATTTACAACGGTCCCCATGCGACAGTGAGAAAAGATAGTAGCGATTTCTTTGCAATAGATTCTACGAAACATTGGACCGATGAAAGTGATACTTTTCGAGAAGGCTAGGGTGGAATCCATCGAAGCCGTATGCTTGCTTAAGAAGCACTTTTCCTCGAGCATTATGACAATTCAAGTCCACTTGCTTGTGCACATAGTTGATGAGATGGCTATTGCAGGTACCATTCATAGTCGATGGATGTTTTTTCTTGATCGGTTTATGAAAACTTTAAAGGGATTTGTAAGACAAAGAGCAAGACCAGAAGCAAGCATGGCAGAGGGATGGCTTGTGCAAGAGTCATTAGTATATATCACAGAGTTTCTTGCATCCACGGATCCCGATATGCCACAAACTTGGCATAACAAGGATGATGATCGCATCATTGGCGAGGTTCCCCAAGGAAAAGGGATTGAAAGAAAGATGAGCGAAGAGCAAATGGAGAAATTCAATAAGTTTTGTATCCTCAATAGCCCTGAGATGCAGAAGTGGATTGAGAGATATGAAGTGGCCAAAGTAGAAAGAATAAATGCAAGGATGAGATTCAGAGTAATGTACAAACGATCGTTACCATATCCACTGGAACTGGCTCTTCTCCCCACTCACATGTATCATTATTAAACATCTTGAGTTGAAGGGGGCTTATCTCAAAAATAATAAAATAAACTACATAGTCACCATAAATCAAGAAAAATATAAAGACCTTATGCAACAAATGTTCAAAGGTGGTCAACTATTAAATCCTTATCGAGTTTCCTATGATGTAGAAGTAACACCAAAAGAAATCCATCACATAGTAATTACTATGGAAATCCTTCCAGCTTTCATAGTCCTCCCAAATTTTGCGCTCCTCTTTTGAAGTTTTATGGACAATTCGTGATCCCATAGTGAAATCCAACAAGCCGTCAAACCCTCCAAAAGTGCCAAGAAGCTGGTAAATGGTAAATAAAAAATCATCACGTTGCCAAAGCCCAGCCGTGATAGTGAGCTAATGGGCTTGGATCCCTGAGATAGTGAGATCTAAAGCTTTGAGCATCCCAAACTACTTCAAATATGTCTTCTCCAACTATAATGAAGATGAGAATGATTTTCTTGTCTCGAATTTCCCAAAATGAACATGCATACCTAATCTATAAAATTGCAGAGTTCTCTTGTGGACTTATCGTTCAAAACTCTCATACGATACTTTATCTACTTTAAAACTTTAGAAACGATGCCTTAGCTAGATGTTCTATGCAAGAAATGGTACAATGGGTGTCACAATCATAGTTCGGTGTGAATCCACAGTTCTAGAGGCTTCCAAGGTACATAGGCTCTCTTACTATCAGGGATCCATCCCCATAAACCAAGGGAGACCACAAGTATGTCATCTCCACCATGCAACTAGATCTTCTACATCTTCTCAATGTTAAACTAAATAGGAGTCCCAACATGGAGAAGGTATCACACACATCCAAATGCTTTTGGAATGAGCTGTTAATGCTCATGCAACTAGCCAGATTAATAAGTCCAAAGTATTCCGTCATTTGTAGAGGCATAACATCACAAACTGCCCTATAATACGACCATCAATATGAACGCTTGTAGAATCTCAAACTAGAGATCACAGAAAATGTAAATGTAAGTGGAGCCAACTTCATGTTCAGGTTCTTCCATGCATTATGGCATAGCTCAGATAGCGTGGTTACGTAAAACGTAGTTCTTACACGATCATCTCGCACTTCATGATCATCTCTGTAGTGGCTACAGAGAGCTATTATTTGGGTCTCAAGTAAGCACAGTGGCCATCAAGAGCTGCTATACAATAGCTATAGAGAGCTACCATTGCTTGATCTCACGCAACGACTTTTCCAGACTATGACCATTGGGTAGCTTGGGAGCAAATACGAAGACATGTTCGTGAGGAAGATCCTACACAAGGAACTTTTGACTAATATCTATATAGGAATTTGGTGTTGAACTAGGAAAGTTGAGCATATTTCCTAGGTAGAAAGATGGATTTTCTCCTCTTAATCTAGGAAATTCTTTTTCCTATATAGACAACCAATGCTATCTAGGAAATTTGACTTCTTATATGGAGAATCAAGTGGATTCTATGTTTTCTATCTAGGAAATGACGTCTTTTTTTCATAGCAAATTATGTTTCCTATATAGATCAGTCAATGCTATCTAGGAAATGTGACATCTTATATGGAGACTCAAATTAATTTTCTATTTTCTATATAGGAAATATGGTTTTTTCTAGGAAATATGTAATTTAATATGATAAATTAAGTGTTTCCTATATTGGAAATTAGAAAGAATGTATCTTTTGTATATGGTGATTGCAATTAACTACATAGGAGGAGTTTTTTGTGTACTAAGCAAGAATGTTAAATATTTCATATATAAAAATATTTTTATATAAAAAATGAGCATATACTTAACAAGTGTGTATCATTGTAATTTTAATAAGATATATGTTGTAGGCTAATTATATTTTCTTTAATATTAGAACATTATATTTCTTCTATATGTAGTCGAAATAAAAGTGAAAATGAGAAGTACATGCGCTTATTTTTCTTCCAAAAAATTTCATGAGAATTTGAAATGAAGGTTTCTCCATTTTGTAAGTGAAAAATATAATAAAATCTAAATTGTCAAACACATAGACAATTATAATATGCTATGTAATTCCAAATTAATGTTCTAATTAGAAGTATATGCACAATGTTAAGTTCACAAATCACAATTTTGTCTCACGTTTTCTAGGGTAAAAGTATATCTCAAGGGAAATATTTACCAATACAGGGTAAATAATTCCTTGAGCCTTGAAATACAAAATGTGTGATGTCAAATGTATTGTTTTGGTATAAAAATCAACTATCTCATGCTCCCAATAATAAAATTATAACTCAAAATAAATGCTCTCTAACATAAGATAAATATTGTTTACCAACAAATATATGAAGTTTATTAAATTAATTATGAATGAGATGTTGATTTCCTGTAGTGCACATCTTTTCACTTAGGTATGCAAAGCTATTATGTTGTCATGTCAACTACATTCGTATTTTGGTACTTTGAACATCTATGTACATTTGTGAATACGTCCAAAATAAACCGCTAGGTTGAGTGACTTCTTGACCATATAAAAGTCTTTCATCTAATATGAACATAATCTTCTTCCCTCCCATTGTGTTGTTCCCTTACATTCTCGTATTCAGCTCATACACATTATACATTTTGGAGTATTATGTTGTGATGCTAGTGCATCATCACTCCATTAACTTTTTGATGCCGTTTATCCAAATACATTTAAAACTAAATCGAAAAAGACTTGTATGTTTCTTGCTATATTATCAATCCAAAAGGAAACCATCTAGACTAACATAAGGTGCTTCACTCCCATTTTCCCTCTACATCTTTGTATTCTACTCATATACATTCTACTTTTGTAGTGCAAGAATAGTAGAATGTCCAACAATGGTAAAATACCTCCACTAAACACACATAGTTTTCATAAAAAGATGATGGTTGAAGAAAGTATATATGAATTGAAGAAAAAAATATTGAAAATGTCGAATAAGAACCAAAAACATGCTTTAGGTGATGTAATAGTAACAATAAATGTTACCACATGCAATTGGCACAAGATAAATCTATCAAGACAATAGAAATGCATTCTTAGATATGCATTGTTTAGATTTAAACTACCAAAGGGAAAGTATTCCCATTGCGATCATGATATGATCATTTACCATTCTTGGAGTGCACATATATTATTTTTCAAAGACCAAAGAAACTGTACTATATGATCTAGTGGAATTATTTTATAAATCATAAAAGCATGGCCTTCCTTTGTATCACAAGTCAAAGTTCATGGCTTCCTAGTCAAGTTTAACATTTGTTAATTATTGTACTATGTTATATGCCTTATTGTTATGCTTAGGGATTAATTTTTCTCATTGGATGTCTATCATAGCAATTCTATACTTTATTGCAATTGTGTGTGCTTACTATATCAGAGATAAAAGCTAATCCTTGAGCAGTAATTAAATTCTCTTATCAAATACTACTAGAATTTTATAATATAAGTTTATTTTTCAAAGTATATGCCCTCAGTCTTTCAGTGAGAGGCCAAAGGATGATTTAATAATTCCAAACTAGTTGTTACAATTCGATGTAATCATTGCATTTCTAGAGGGAATAGTGAATCACTTTAGTTTGGAACCTCTCCATTGTTTAACTGGTACCTTTATTATACATATATGTGGAAGGAAAATTTTGACACATGTCTCCACGAGGGGGTAGTAACTAAAATGATGCACCAATTTTGCATTTACTTGCAAAGTTCCATCTCCTTGCAAAGTTCCAATGTTTATCAAATACCGAATGTGTGGCTAGGAAGGAAGAATATTCCAAATTTTCATGTGAATCTTATTATGTGAACAAAAATTATGTAACAATCATCAACAATGATACCTCCCATCATCCACCAATTATATTATTGGTAATAAACTTTTCATAGGTCTTGAGTAGTTTCCATATCCCTACAAAGTTTTGTTTTTATTGATGGTGCTTTTCGCATTCGAGAGTACATCCTTGGAGATGGTGTATATGCACTTACACCATGGTTCATCAGTCTGTATGAGACCCTTAGCATGGACCTCCAATGCAAGTTTAACTTCTATCTATTTTCCACGTACGTTGTTTTGGAGCATGCATTTGATTGATTGGCAGTATCTCAATAATAAGTTCCTAAATTCTAAGCCCAAGTTGGTCGCAAGGAGTATAGTGGCATGTTGCATTTCGCACAATACGCTACTCGTAGATGGGAATGTGCCATAACATGAAGATTGCTTTGATAGACCACATGATGAGGATGTATCACATCGAATAGTTGAACCTATTGGTCATTCTCACAGGGCTGTAGTAGCAGCTTGGGCAAGTGCACAATGAGATGCTTTTGCTCGATATGTTATGGTACTACATTCGAAACTTGTAATGCCACTTCGAGATACTTTGTAATGTTTTGGGGATGGATGATCCCATAAACTCATCAAATGATCCCAATATGATGGATGCATGTAAGAAAGTTGGGATTCCTGAACTTGTGGGATGATTCCTAGCTTGGTGGGTCTATGCATGAGAAATCTGGGTCCATCAAATGATACAACTCTTTGCGTTGCACAAAAACCACTAACATGAACTCATCAAATGATCTGACTCTTGGGTTTGCACATAAGCCACTATACATGAACTTATCAAATGATCCCACCCTTTGCATTGCACACAAGGCACACACATGAACTCATCAAATGATCCGAGTCTTCACATATATATTTTTTTCATCTCTCATCGGTTATAAAGCTTAAATTATAATTTGTGAGTTAAATACTAAAACATGCCTTGTATGTCATGACTCATTAATTCTACATTTGCTCTTTGTTATAACTCTAAATCTAGGACATATATATATAGCTTATGCACACTACCAACAACCCACTCCATTTGCTCTTTTCCATCTATGTATGCCTATGCCTATGTCTATGTATGCCTATCTATGCTAGCATGTGACTTATGCTTTATGTAAATGCTCATTCTTGTAACTCAAGAGCACACTGAAGGATGTATATCTTAAAGCAGCTCTCATCTATAAAGATTAAATTATAATCTTTTGCTTCTCTATTATGCCTATGTCTATGTATGCCTATCTATGCTAGTATTTGATTTATGTTTTATATAAATGCTTTAACCCGTATGCTAGTATATTATGCTTTATGCATTATGCGAATGCCTATGTTTCTATAAAATAACGAAACTAATTGCCTAGAAGAAATCCCCCCAAAATCTAATCTCAATCTAATCCTCTTTGACCTTCAAAATCTAATATGTTGGAAATAAGACATGCGATTTCTCATGTTCTTCCCCTCCATGACATAAGGCCGTTAATCGTAGCTGAGGCTTGGGAGGCCGGGGATTGGGTCGGTGAAGCTTGAGGGCAATCTATGTGCCCGCGTGTTGGTTGTGGGATGCTGGGGAGGCCGTGGATTGGGCAGGTGAGGCGTGAAGGCAATCTGTGTCTCTGCATGTTAGTTGTGGTACCGCGGACCGCGAGTAGGTGAGGCGTGAAGGCAATCCGTGTCTCTGCATGTTAGTTGTGGGGCTGCGGACCGGGCAGGTGAGGCATGAAGGCAATCCCTATCCCTGCGTTTTGGTTGTGGGATCAAGCCACTTTCATAGAGGGAAAGTGGCCCCAAATTAGAACCTTAAACTAATCGGCCCACCATTAGACAGATTCGACTAGCATAAGACACATAATTCTAACTAAACCAGCCCACAATTAAAACTAGCCCAAATGGGTTGAATATATGGGAGAAGGGGGCTAAATATATGTGAGAAGGAGGCTGAATTTACGGCATGTATGTTTATGCTTTTGGATGTAAGGGAGGGGGCTGAATTTATGCATTTGGATTTAAGGGAGAAGGCTGAATTTATGCATTTGGCTTTAAGGGAGAAGGCTGAATTTTTGGGTGAAGAGAACAGTTTTATGAATTTATGGGCTATATTCATTGCATTTACAGAAAGAAAGGGCTGATTTGTAAGCATGTATGTTATGCACTTGGAGAATCTAGGTGGCTGAATTTATATCATGTATGTTTTTGCCTTTGGATGTAAGGGAGGGGGCTGAATTTATGAGAGCAAGAGGCTGAATTTATGGCATGTATCTTTATGCATTTGGATGTAAGAGAGGGTGCTGAATTTATGGGAGAAGGAGGTTTAATTTATGGCATGCGTGTAGATCCATTTGGAGAATGCATGTGGCTAACTTTATGGCACGTATGTTATGCACTTAGAGAAAGAAGGTGGCTGAATTTCTGGCATTTATGTTTTTGCATTTGGATGTAAGAGGGGGGGCTGAATTTATGGCATGTATGTTTTTGCATTTAGATATGAGAGAGGGGGCTGAATATATGGCATGTATGTTTTTTATATAGGAAAAATGCCTATGGGAGATGAATCAAAGGATGTGTCCTTCAAAGAGAACAAGGAGCGTCTCTCTTTGCAAGATAAATCTCAAGTTTCTGTTCCTCCGATCTCAGGGACAAGTTTTACACCTACATATGATGAGGTGTTTAAACCACCCAAAATGATCTATAGGGATAAGAACAAGCTATATGGGAAAGAGCTCCTAGAAAAGTGATTTAGAGACCAGCATTCTCTATTGTTAGAAAACTACCGTCATGTACGAAGGTGGTTCGAGGGAATAGAGACTGTTATAGATCTACGGCATAAAAAGGAAGAACAACAGCATATTAAAGGCATCATCCATGAGCGTCATCATGAGATAGTGCCTCGAAAGTTTAGTGGAGTTGAATATAGTTGGAGAGAGGAAGATATATACAGGTGGTGGATCTCCTCAAAGCAGTCTAGCAGGAAATACTCGAAGAGGACCCTTGTAAATAATGTGAGTTGGCCTTTCAATTATGTGATATTTTATAAAACTGTATATTTGTAATATAGATATGATCTAGTCAATGTATTCTATTGTGTTTCAAAGGACGAAACGAGCAAAGCTCAAAGAAATCAGGAGCTTGAAGCAACTAGTCCTTGTATTGACAAGTCTCCACATAATTCAATTTCAAAGAAGGCATGTTCAATACATTTGATGGTTCTCTAGCATGCAGTAAAAATTTGTATTTATTTGCATAATTTGTGCCTCTTCTTACTTGGATTATTTAACTCTTTAGCAGTCTATTGGAGATTCTATTTCTATTAGAGAGGAATTTCATGAACAAGGATATTCAACATCTCAGGTTGTTGATGCATTTGAAAGATATATTTTTTTAAGAAAAATTAAGAATATCGTATACCAATTGAACTAAGTTCTCATTCCTTTGGATTTCAAAATGATCTATAAGAGTTTAATAAAATTTTGTATGTCTATTTGAAACTTTTCAGAGATATATGGAGCCTCAAGCAACTACTCCTTGTATTGACGAGTCTCCATGTAATCCAATTTTAGAGAAGGTATGTTTATATTAATACCTTGAATGGTTCCCTACTTTTAGTAAAAAATTATACTTTTTCGTGTAATTTATGTAACATCTTACTTGGATTATTTAATTCATTAGCAGTCTATTGGAAATTCAGTTTCTATTGGAGGAGAATTTTATGGACAAGGATGTCCAACATCTGAGGTTGTTGAAGCATTTCCAATAAAAGATATGTTTTTAATTTTATAAAGAATACAAAATGTTTTCTTTAATAAAATCATATGGAGCCTCAAGCAACTACTCCTTGTATTGACGAGTCTCCACGTAATCCAATTTTAGAGAAGGTATGTTTATATTAATACCTTGAATGGCTCCCTACTTTTAGTAAAAAATTATACTTTTTCGTGTAATTTATGTGACATCTTACTTGGATTATTTAATTCATTAGCAGTCTATTGGAAATTCAGTTTCTATTGGAGGAGAATTTTATGGACAAGGATGTCCAACATCTGAGGTTGTTGAAGCATTTCCAATAAAAGATATGTTTTAAATTTTATAAAGAATACAAAATGTTTTCTTTAATAAAATCATATGTTCTTTTGTGTAGATAGATAAGTTCATGGCGAAGAGATTCGAAGGGTTTGAGTGTTATCACTCTGACCAGGTGTGTAAGTCTTCTATTTTGAAAAACTATTATTAACCATTCAATTATTCACAATTCATCTATCTTGAATATTTTATGTCAGGATTCTTATGGTGAAGCGAATGCTGATATGAATGAGATGACATTTTCTAAGATGCTTCATGGTGACATCACTACAAATGAAGATAAGGTATGAATTGCCTTTATTTTTTTAGAATGCTTATGATTGAAGCTATTTTCTTTGATTCAATTGTAATCAGCATCTTCTTTTTAGACAAGTTTTAATTTAATTTTGTCATATTTTTAGGATCCAATATCAAATGTGATTGATTCTACGAATGAAATGTCTAGAAAAAGTGAACGAAAGAGAAAGGTAAAAGTTTTCATTTATGCAATACCCTTTTTAAGTAAAGCAAGTACTTTGTATGCTTGTATTCTTTACATAATTCTTTCCAATGGCATTAACACTACTTGTTGTTTATCATTCATAGGTGTGTGAAAAAATGAGAGATCACTTAGAACAGAAGACCGTGCAAAGAAGTGATAAATCCCAAGGAAAGAGATTCAAGGTATTCTTATATTCAGAATTTATTTTCTATGATTTGAAGTCTTTATACCTTGATTTTAATCTCAATTTTTTATTTGAATTAGAACTTAAAAGATATTCAAGGTACAGACATGGAGGTGACTACGATTTCAAGCGAGTATAAAAGAGTATGTAACAGCCTTTTACATTAGGCTTGATTATTTAAATCATTTGCTTCAAATTTGTTAATATATTGTCACTTGTTTTGTTATTATGCCCTTAGGTGGATGACATTTCAGAGGAAAATATGGAGACGATACTTTTGAAATACATGGGAGTCCACACAATTCATGATATGTACTTTTCCTTAAAAAGTACATATGTGAAGCTTAAAAAGATGGAGAGTGGCTTCAAACAGTACTCTACATACATCAAGAAACCAGCCAGTAACATTATGATAAGGGACATTGTGCATTGGCTTATTGAAAGTCAAAAAGTTAGATTCATGGAAAATCTAATGTGCTTAGTTTAGAAGATATAGAGATTTTGATATGACATTTAGCTTGATTCAAATAAGTCTTCAAAGATGTTATGTAGAGCTCTTTTAGCTCTCTTTGGTTGTCTTATATTTCTTATAGTAGAAGTTTTTTGCTTTTTCTTTTGAATATTGTAATAACGAATGGATTTTTTACCTTCTTATTATTTGTAGAAATATTAAAGAGAACTCCATAATCTTTTTTATGCTTTTGTTGAATCTTAGTGTAGATAATGTGAGTTAAGGTAATTATAGTAACAATTGCTTATTGCTCTAGGTACTTTAAAAGTTCAAATTGCTACGTATAAAAATGTGAAACATGAGTGCTTCATTTCTTAAATGATATAACTTAGACAAAATCACTTATTTCGCGTTCTCCCTATAAAGGGAAATAGAAGATTCTCAATATTGTTTACTAGTTCATAACCAGGAAGTTTGCAAACTATGAAAAATGGGGCATTTCCCAGTTTGTCTTACAAAGAAAAAGAGGATTCTCTATATCATTTACTAGACTATAACTAGGAAGTGTGCAAACTAGGGAAAATGGAACATTTCCTACTTAGACTATGTAGGGAATTACTAATGAATTTCACTATCTAGGATAATTTTCCTATATGGTGAAATTCTCTAATGATTCCCTGCATTGACTTGCATAGGGATTTTTTGATTGATTCCCTAGATAAGGTAACTAGGAAGTGTTCCATTTTCTCTAGTTTGCACTCTTACTAGTTATGTTCATTTCAAACTAGTAAATGATATAGAGAATCCTCTTCTTTTCCTATACAGAGAACGCCTCAAAGTTCCTTGTGCTACACTTCTCGGTAGAGGACATATAGTCCGTGAATGGCTCTGATTGTGTAATCTTCTTAAAGACTCTATGAGCCAGAGAACTCTCGCATGTACCAAGAGACAGGGAACTCTCGTATAGACCTGTAGCCATAACTCAGTGAGCTCGTAAGGTTCTCAGTATCCACCAGTGGATCACCTAGACTTAGTAAGCTTGTGCTCAGACATGAGCTAAAAAGATCCTACGATTGAAAAAGCACAGTGTCTCTTGGGGGCAGGAGAGCCATAGAGTCTACCATCCATATACAAGGTGAAAATCACATCAAGGAGTCGCAATAGATGCAATTATGAGGGAGGCTGACTGGGCATTGCAATTCCCCTTCCAAGTGAAGCTTGCACTCTGCAAATATCAAAACCGGGATTGGCTTTTCAGCTTCGATCAAGTATTGTGGGTTGTGACTCGTGAGCGGAGTTGTTTTTCACGACCAGCGGGACTCAAAATAGTGAGGTAGTCGAACTTGGCTACAGAGGAGTGAGAACTCAAAATACTTGGTAGAAGAAGAGCTTCAAGGTAGCTCCACCGCTCAAGTTCTCAAGACCTTGGGCTATTATAGCCAATATGTCGCCAGATGATACGTGTCAGAATAGAAGGGCTACAGGATTCGAACTTTGGGCTGCAAGTGTGTTCACTGCACGAGATTCTAGAGTTAGGCAATTATTGTGGGCTTTGTACACTCCCCAATGTTGGAAGGGAAGGGAAGATGTACTTCCCAAGGGAATCAATTCACCAATAGAGCACGATGTAGTTTCCCTGCAAGTCATTAAGCTACTGGATAGTGAGCTCCCTTCGTATGATATGTGGAGATGCCGCATTTTTAATAATCTCCAATAGGGTTACTTACCCTATGTAAAACACTTATAATCAAAGGGTGTGTCTTTCTAGTAAGGTTACTTGTCGTGTGTGTATCCCACCACCATTCTCCTTATTGGGCCTACCCATTTATGGTTCCCATTTGTGACTTCTTAATGTACTAGTAGTTAGGCATGTGATAACAATGTGAACTAGCCCATATCCATCAATCACCTTAGGGGGTAAAAAAATTCCATGTTCATCTAAGTAACTATTTCTCATGGTCACTCCATGGAATCATTGCTTCAACTAAGGTCTTCTATGGCACGACCATCAAAAAGTGATAGTTAGAAGGAGGTAACCATTTCATGTCCAACCGAAGAATTTACAACAATGCATAACTCATGGTCCCCAATCCCATAATATGCACGTTTCTTAGACTAGTCCCCAGATAGGCTCTCTTACACAATCTCTTACAAAAAGATCCTCAAGGATCACATGCCATCCAGAGCCATTGAATTCCACTAGTGGTCCAAGCAAGATGCCTTGGTTCACCCTCCATCATTTAGTACCTATGGTACAAGTGTCCATTTTCTATCTTTTTTTAAAATATAAAAATTGTTAATATACAACTCATTAATAATGGGTCCCTAAAGTGCTAACAAGTGTTCTTTACATACTTGGTCAAGGGGCCACCTCTTTTTTCACCATGTGGAGGTCCAAGTTGTTTCAAGCTTTTTCCAATGACATTTTTCTTTCTATAATATTAATTATAAAGGTCATAAGAAGAGGTCTCAACATATATAAATCCTTGGGGTCTATACATATATAAATCACATCCATACCAATTCAGTTTCCCTTATCATGGTTATGGATGTTAAATCCATCTCTTATTTTCTATAAATAAATAATCATGAAAAAAAGGTCCACGATATTTTTATGGACAATCACAATGTTCATGACCCTAAAGAATGCCATTATACCCAAGGGGATTTGTGTGTGTGTGTTTCCCACCGATCGCATTCCCGCAGGTCCGACACACAATCCAAGTGAGGGCAGCAGTCCGCTCATCACCATGGATTGGGTTAGACTACTGCCCTAGTTTAAATCATAAACTTAAACTTAACTTTAAATGGATATACTAATGTCTCAATCCTCTCTAACTAGTAAGTGAAAAGTACGTAAAAGTATCAATCACCACCTAGCAACGAAGAGAAAGCGCTGGTCCTATGGTCTCCGTGCCCTAAGCAAGCCTGAAACTTAAACTTAAATGGATATACTAGTGTGTCAATCCTCTCTAGCCAGTAAGTGAAAAGTAAGTAAAAGCATCAATCCTCTCTAGCCAATCAGTGGACAGTCAAATTTCCATAGTGATGGAAGAGTCCTTAGACCAGTAGGTCGGGAACATTCATTCAATGTATCAAATACAACACACTCGACGAGTTTGTCGAGGGTATCAGTTCCAAGTATTAAAATAACATGCTTCTAATGATAATTAACACTTCGAGCTTCTAGAAAGATTACCTCGACCATATGGAGACTTCTTGTGAATATCAAATACGTGAAGAGGAATTGCATCTCCTTGTAAACCTTCCATATCATGGGCAATGTATGCGTCCAATAACTTGATGTTGGTCCAAACATCACGGCATAGCAACTGAGGGGAGGGGTTGGTCCCATAATCCTTGTGCCACAATCAGGCTTGAAACTTCAATCAGCCGAAACAAGTCAATCCAAGTATAGCCATCAGTCGTAAGATTTTTCTTATCTTACAATAGATATCCTAGTGTGTTTTAACATATCAAACATCTATCCTATTATACTACTAGACGAGTTTTCAATGTCAAAGTAAATCAATTACAAACATCTACTATTGCCCTTTTCAAACAACTAGTGAGAATAGTTCGTTAATAACAACCTCAATACCTCATAAGTGAGAATAATCCATATCATACTATTCCTCTTAACAAGGTGTCAAAGTGGGAGCCAGTTATTATACTCACATTTATATCAGTACATTGCAAAAAGTACAATGATACTAATGATTAGTCTCCAATAAAGAGTTCAATTATATTTAACAATACTTGGAGAAAATCCGTTGTAGAGTGCTTCTCGACGTTGCCAACACCGTGTCTTCATGCCTTAGATTTCCTAATGCAAACCTGATGGAGAGGTATGCCAACTCACCTGCATCCATCCACAAACATCGCACGTTAGAACATGTACACTATGAATTGTGGGACTGCAGGCTTCAATGCCAGCAGCACAGCTGTTATCCGTGTCACTCGATCTAGATTAGCATAATCAAATCTTGGCATTTTACTATTCAATAGTAATCAGAGGTGGGCAATTAAAGATATGAAGAAATGCATATGAAATGTTAGTGAAATCCAAGTAATAAGTGGGAATCTCAAGTAAACCATAAATTTGGGTATTCCACCAAGTCCAAGCCTCATAAAAGAAGCCAAACCTGGTCCATCTGCAAGTAAAAAGAAAGCAAAGACATTCCCCTTGTCCAAACGAGACCGCTCATAGCCGGCTACATGGTTAGACCATAATTATACAAGGAAGAAATTGTCAACATATTTAATCTCTTTCCCTTGCACCTTAAAGAATATATCAATTCCCCTTCCAAGTGAAGCGCTCTGTGAATATCAAAACCGGGACTGGCTTTTCAGCTTCGATGAAGTATTGTGGGTTGTGATTTGTAAGTGGAGTTGTTTTTCACGACCAACGAGACTCAAAATAGTGAGGCAGTCGAACTTGGCTACAGAGGAGTGAGAACTCAAAATACTTGGTAGAAGAAGAGCTTCAAGTGGCGACTTACCTTAGGTAGTTCCACCGCTCAAGTTCTCAGGACCTTGGGCTGTTGTAGCCAGTATGTCGCCAAATGATACGAGTCAAAATAGAAGGACTGCAGGACTCGAACTTTGGGCTGCAAGTGTGTTCACTCCACGAGATTCTGGAGTTACGCGATTATTGTGGGCTTTGTACACTCCCTGATGTTGGAAGGGAAGGGAAGATGTACCTCCCAAGGGAATCAATTCACCAATAGAGCACAATGTAGTTTCCCTGCAAGTCATTAAGCTACTGGATAGTGAGCTGCCTCCGTATGATATGTGGAGATGCCGCATTTTTAATAATCTCCAATAGGGTTACTTACCCTATGTAGAGAGCACTTATAATCAAAGGGTGTGTCTTTCTAGTAAGGTTACTTGTGGTGTGTGTATCCTACCACCATTCTCCTTATTGGACCTACCCATTTATGGACCTACCATTTATGGTTCCCATTTGTGACTTCTTAATGTACTAGTTGTCAGGCATGTGATAACAATGTCCACTAGCCCATATCCATCAATCACCTTATGGGGAAAAGACATTCCATGTTCATCTAAGTAACAACTTCTCATGGTCACTCCATGGAGTCATTGCTTCAACTAAGGTCTTCTATGGCACGACCATCAAAGTGTTATAGTTAGAAGGAGGTAACCATTTCACGTCCAATCGAAGAATTTGAAACAATGCATAACTCATGGTCCCCCAATCCCATAATAGAGCACATTTCTTAAACCAGTCCCCACATAGGCTCTCTTACACAGTCTCTTACAAAAAGATCCTCAAGGATCACATGCCAACCAGAGCCATTGAATTCCACTAGTGGTCCAAGCAAGATGCCTTGGTTCACCCTCCATCATTTAGTACCTATGGTATAAGTGTCCATTTTCTATCGTTAAATATAAAAACTATTAATATACAACTCATTAATAATGGGTCCCTAAAGTGTTGACAAGTGTTCTGTGCGTACGTGGTCAGGGGGCCACCTCTTTTTTCACCACGTGGAGGTCCAAGTTGTTTCAAGCTTTTTCCAAGGACATTTTTCTTTCTATAATATTAATTATAAAGGTCATAAGAAGAGGTCTCAACATATATAAATCCTTGGGGACTAAACATATATAAATCACATCCACACCATTTCGGTTTCCCTTATCATGGTTATGGATGTTAAATCCATCTCTTGTTTTCTATAGATAAATAATCATCCGCGATATTCTTATGGACAATCAAAGTGTTGATAACCCCAAAGAATGTGATTATACCCAAGGGGATGTGTGTGTGTGTGTGTGTGTGTGTGTGTTACCTACTATTTCAATGAATCTAAATCTCCACTACTCAATATCCTTAGTCATAGCTTCAAAAGGCCCCTGGCAGCCATTGTTTCATCATGACTATAATTACATTTATGTTAATGTTTAAGGGTGCAGCAAAGAGAATCCCTGAGCAAGAAGAATTCTATCTAATTACTCTAATCAAGAATCCAAGAAAATTTCTAGTTGCATCTCTTATTGAAAATCTAAGAGAATAACTCCTTATCAATTTCCGCCATAACATAGTTTCTAAATTCTTTTTGTCTCTTTGTGCTTGCTTGAGCATTACTCTATACGGTAGTCCTTTCACCTCGTATGTAGTTTCAAGAAACTCTTTTGTCATTGAAGGATGCGGAGCGGCTAGATGCTGCCATTCTACACTTGGACTTTGAGAAAGCTAATGACAAGGTAGACTGGGGCTTTTTGGAGGGCATTGTGGGACTGCAAACTTCAATGCCGGCACACAGTTATTATCCGTGTCACTCTATCTAGACTAGCAATATCAAATCTTGGCATTCTAGTATGCAAAAAAGATCAGAGGTTGGCTTTTAAAGAGTTAAAGAAATGCGCATAAAATGTTAAAGTAGTTCTCAAGGGAATATATGGAATAATCGCAAGCCCTGTTGTGCTTTATTCTCAATTCTTATCCGATCATAATGTTGAATCATCTTAGACCTGCAAAACAAGAACCCTGAAAAAATGATGCATAGAAAATTGCATATAGAACACAAGGGTAAATCTGTCTTGACTCAGCTCATACCCAAGACAATTCCATGTTTCACTTACCAATCATATCCATGAAGTTCTAGAGGGAAGCTAAAGAAATCTTGGAGGAGCCCATACTTCAAACCTTGGCATATTTTATTAAAGGGTGGAGTATAGGAAGACCCAAAAATAAGCAAAAGGTAATCAATTTGACAAAGGACACCCTTCTCAAGTAGTGGCAAAAATTTGAGGACAGCCATATTGTATGCTGCATATCTTAGGAATCACAGTCTGACTTGAACTGAGAAGTTGCAGATCTCTGGACAAGCTATAATTTTTCTTTTGGAAGTATATCCATCAGACATTTGTATCAAGAGTTATACCCTCTACAAAACAACTAAAAGCTACAGCCAGTAAATTACTGCCTTCTCATGTAGTGACAGAAAATTGTGGATAGCCATATTGCAAGCTGGATATCTTCTAATACATAAGGAATCGTATTCTAACTTGAACTGGGAAGTTTCAGATCTTTGGACAAGCTATAATTTTTATTTTGGAAACGTACCAGTCAGGTTATGATCTCTACAAAACAGCTAAAAGTTGCTGTTGTTACAGCCTGTAAATTACTGCAATTAGCCAGTTCCCAAAAGTGAAGTGTAAATAATGAAACCGACTAAAGAGCATTAGTGCTTGCTTGACTAGCATCCTTTCTCCTTCATCTGTAGATTATGAGAAACATAACCAATACATAGACTCCATAATGTATGGGCACCACTAATTAAGCGAGAAAAGTACTAATCTTTGTACTCAAAGGAGAAGTACTAATCTTTGTATGGTTCTCAAGGGAAAAGTACTAATCTTTGTGCTCAATATTTCTATCTTCAATGTGATATAGTAGCTTTTCCGAACATTCCTGTAATATGTTCCTTACAGTAAGGTTGGTCTCGGTAGGAGCCAACTACTGCAAACCATGAACCACTTGAAGGCCATCTTGGCACTAAGAAAATTAATATATAACTTTAAAAGATTCAAAATATGTTCTCAAAAGGCTATGTTAGTATAGAACAATGTAGTACCAATTTAAATGGCAGTCATAAAAGAAATGTTTCTAAATTACATGGTCGTAAAATAGAGTTAGACATCCACATCATGAGTCCTTTATACTATATGCTATGAGTCTCTTTTTCTTCCAATTAGTAATGAAAGTGCTAAAGGAACCAGAGAAGATTTCGATATCATGGGTCTCCTGCTGCTCTGCAATGAGTCCCCTTCACTAAGGATCAGCTAAAGCTCGAACGAAGCCAAGGAAGGTGGCTAAGTAATAGTGAAGGAGTCATGGATAGTGAAACAGTGATTCCTTGTCTGGGGATCCAATAGATATTGTGAAAGGGGAGCGATGGCAAACTTTGCTCCCCTTCATGTCTCTAACCTTTACATTATTGAACAGGGCTTCAAGAAGCCGTGCTGATGTTTCCTCACATTGATGGCATCTCAAGAGTTCAAGAAGTGCTTCTACAGCACCAGCCTGAGCCATTTCCTCTGCACTTGATGCATCATCCCTCTCTAAAACAAGCAAGGCATTGAGAGATATCACCACAGTAGCTTCAGAGGTTGACTTCAACAACCTAACAAGCACAGGAAGGCACTTGCAGGAAGGTGCTCTGGCTATGCTCGTAAGGTTTCAATAGATGTCCAAGTCTGCTCGTAAGGTTGCAATAGATTTCCAAGTCTGCGATACTTCTGAGATCTAGATCGTTCAACATTAAAGAGTTGGGAAGAAAATCCTTCAAAGAGACCAGCCATCGCCTGGCTACGTGATAGGGCTCTGGCCCAAGCTTTATAGTTGAGTGTGCTGGTTGATATGTTCCCTCAATGAAAGCATCGAATGTAAAACAAGTGTGAGAAAGTAAGTTCTACTCTATTGCGGAGAACGCCGTCCGTGAGCAATGGCATAATTCGAAAGGAGACACACAATTTTAAAATGATCAAGGGTGCCATGATCCAAGGACATATGAGTCACTACGCAAGGAATAAGGTAAGAAAGCCATCGTGCTTGTGCTTCCAGGAATAATGTTTCCGAAATAATTCCACGACATAATGCGACCTGAGGTCTACGCACGTAAACATAGAAAGAGAGAAAATTGAAGGATAGAGCGGAACCATTGAAAGGAAGGGAGGTAAGGCCACTGGAAGGGAGGCCAATGTCGAAGCCAACGAAGGTGACGCCGATGCTGAAGCCAAGGCCACAGCCACCACCGACGAATCCAACAGAGGCAGGGCCAAAGCCAAGACCCCAGCCTAAGCCAATGCCAAGACCCCAGAAAGCTCCATTCCTACCGCTACTCGAGCTCAAGCTCGAGTCAGTCACCAATACCCTTTAAGCCGCCTTCCCGTTCTGATCTTAAGGCAGAGTTTCAATAAATATGTAGAGAACTAGTAGAGGGCAGAGTTTCTGTTGCCGATCGTAAGCTGTGCAAACTATCCTTTCTCAAAAAGTTATATGGTTCGACATAGCTCTCTTCAGATGCAGGAGGAGGGTCTGGCCATTTGGCGCAGCAAAAGGAGGGGAAATCATCGGGCTTTCGCACCTGAGGGGAGCATAAGTACTCGTACAAACTGATGGACCTAACAAGAGAGATCGGGTTTACTGCTCAAGATAGAACTGCGCATAAACAAACGAACCAAGTAGCCAGTAAAAGACAGTGGCGTAGGCATCCACTAGTCTTTGATGGCTCACCGAATCGCACGCTAGGTCCAAGTTCTGTCGTAAACTCCCTGGCACAGAGATCCGTCTCTATGTAGTCTAAGAGTTCCCTTGTTTCGTGGGCAAATGGTTCCTTAAGAATACGCAGAATATGGTGAGTCGAGATTGATTGAGGCCAGCCAAGGTCTACCGTCGCCTGCGCTTCCTTGCTCTCATATTTTAGTCACAGCGCCTCGTATCTCCTTTCTTCCACCCAAACGCAGCGAAGGGCAACTGCCTTGTACTAAGCTCCTTGAGCCTTGTACTCAGCTGTGAGTGTGAGTACTCCCTTTTCCCCCAAAGGGCATCCAAGGTACCTTGTCCCAATTGGGCACTAAAGCATTCGTGTGTAATGAGGCGTGCACTAAAGCTTGTTGGTGGCCATCTCATTCATCAATGTATAGTCTCTATATTACGTGGATAAACAATAAAATTTAAGAATTAAAAATTACTGGTCCATGGTCACATATTCCACTCCATAGCTTCATATATACATCGTCTAGGGTGTTATCCATAGCTTGATAATTCACTTCATTTCCCATGGTCCCCACGGGGATGGAGATGTGTGTGCGTGTGGCCCATGTATAGTACTAATAGCACATTAGATGAACTTAGTGGTCCTTGCACCCCTTAATCACAAGGGTCCCCAAGGGGAGGAGAGTGTGTGTGTGTGTGTGTGTGTGTGTGCGCCCATGCGCATGTGCATGCGTGTCCACACACATGCACGTACGTGTGCATGTGAGCACATGTCGCTATGTAGTCTTTGTAAATTAGAAGCTACCTCAATTCATACAAGTAAAGTTACTTACTTTGATTATCACAAAGTGTTAAACATGCCGTTGTAATTATATTATTAAATTATGGTACAAAGGGTTAAACATGTCATTGTAATTATATTGTTTAATTATGGTCCAAATTGTGGTATTTTTGGGTGTTTTTGACATGTTGTATAAGTCATCATGTTTGAAAAGTACTCCATATATTTGTAAGTATTGTTTAATATGTTATTTGGTAATGAGTAAGACTCAGAAATTAAATAAGAATGAGAAGTTAAAATTTTGAAGGTAATTATTTTGTTTACAAAGTTTTCTCATAGTTTTATGTAGTATTGTAAGTTTAAAAAGGTTGTTTGTACTTATGGGAGTGATTTGGATACATGGGAATGGTTTGGGGGAAGTATTGGTCATTTAGTATTTGGAACATTACCTCTTTGAGTGAACATTTTGTTGTGATTTTAGCAAATTACAAGGTACTAGTAACTATAACCACTATACATTTAAGTAACTGCAATGTTGAACATTGGTCATTTTAGTAATGGTGATCAAAGAAGTGCACTTGTGCGGAGTGTCTTTAGACAAGTGAAAAACACAAACAAATCTATACTCCTGACAACAAGGTGCCAGCAGTCGGAGTATAGTCGGAAAGTAAGCAGACTATAAAAGACTATCACGAGATGTAAAGAGGACAGAGAGGAAATCTTGCAAAAGGTAGTATGCTTCTTGTATATTATGTTTTGACAGAGAATACATCAACTCAACAACTCAAACTCTCAACAGGAGATGATACAAGTTTTTATAGCCATCCGAGATCAGTCCGACTGTTGTAAGGCAACAGTAAGTTTCAAAATGTAACAGTCCTAGTCAAAAACATTATGTGGTGGATCAGGCCACTAAGGAGCGTTGTTAGGGATAGTTACAACTCTCCCTACAGTTACAAAATGATCCCACTACCTTGTTCAAATAACTCCCTCTTACCAGAGGTGTATTTAACCTATCCCATGGTTAGTGTTCACGTGGGTGGAGGCTATGCCTTCATCACCTGGCACTTCCGGTGGAGAGGCTTTTTCTCAAAAAGTCGGGGACACGGACACTTCTTCGCTGAAAATACTCCTTCAAGTGCACCTTGAAGGTATGTGAAGCATTGAGATCAATGAGTGTTCCCCGGGTGATAACTAGATCCACAATCTCGGTTTCTTCTTTCTATTCCTAAGTCTCTGGTGTTGATTCTGCTCCTTCTGGCTATTCATTGGTTTTGTTGGGGCTGGCACACCTGGAGTGGCTGGGGGTAGCTCTGACTTCTGTGCTGGCATCTTCCTCGGGTTGTTTGGCTATAAGCTTAGGAATCTGGGTTATGAATTCTAGATTCTTACCACTGTAAGCCTCATGTGTTGTTTTACCTTTGAGTGCCTTTGCATAGCTGCGATAAGGGATGTAAACCACAGTATTGACAACCTCAGCCCAAAAGTGGTTTGGCAGTCCAACACCTTTCAACATACACCTCCCCATCTCCACCGTGGTCCGCATTCGGTGTTCAACAATTGAATTTCACTGAGGTGTATGTGGTGTCGTCGTTTGTCTCTTGATCCCTTTACTCTTGCAAAAATCTCCAAACTCTATAGAAACAAACTCACCACCACCATCCAATCTGATTTTCTTCACTTTTCTCCCTGTTTCATTTTCAACAAGCTGTAGCCATTCTTTGAATTTACCAAAAGCTTGAGCTTTTTTTCAAAGAAAGTGCACCCACATCTTCCTACTATAGTCATCGACAATAGGGTCATTGAAAGTTGTAGAAGTTCCTACTTTCTCTGTGTCAAAGATTGTGAGATGGTCCTCCAATGGCATTTTCTTTTTCTGGGTATCCTTTGATTTTTCCCTTAAATTCTCCAGCTCATAGGCCATGGCCTCGTAGGCATATGTAGCTGATGCGAAAGCATCGTATGGTCGCTTTGCTATAATAAGCAGTCTGCCCTTCAAGGTATTCCACATCTGTTGGGATGTCCGGACGAGCTAACTTTTCAACTCAGAAAATTCATATTTGCTAAGGAATATGCCGTCTACCTCGTTGGCCATTTCCTTGAGTTGTTCTTAGACATGTTGGAGTGCATGAAGCTGTTGCTATAACAAAAGATTTTTTATTTGAAGATCATTTTGATTTGCTCCCATACAGTTGAGTTGAACAAAGAATTCATCTTTCATCTCTTGGAGCCATGCTGTCACAGTCAGCATGCAATCTTGTTGTACCTTGACCTGTGCTGTCAGCTTTGCAATATGTCTGATGTGTTGCTCTATAGACCTTGCATATTCATCTTGAAGTTTTGAAATTCTAGCATGTGCAGTGGCAAGCTATTGCTGCAAGTCAGAATGCTGTGATCATGAATTCTTGTGCTGCCTCCTTTTCTTTCTGGAGCTGTTCGACTTGTTGCTGTAGTGTAGCTTGTTCTCTCTGTTGTTGATCAACATGCTGTTGGAGTACGAGCAGGGCATTACCAGCTTGCATGCTTGACACCTCTGTGTGTAGTGCAAATCCGGGTTTGTCCTTCACACGAGTTTCCAACAAGTCGAGCTTGCGGATTGGAGACAAATTCTCAAATTGGGACTTAGGAGGTGAGTTGAGGAACATACAAGCCACATCATCCTCGGACTTGAGCCATGTTTCCTTCAGCATTTGTGCTTTACTGTGTTGATTGAACTTGAGCAAAAGACCAATCAGAGAAGGCGCTACTGTCTTGGAGCCTCAGATCCATGCGGTAGAGTTGTCCATATGGCTTAGAGACACTGAAAGCCCAAGAAGTGAACTGATAAAATTTATACATGTCGTCTGCATCTAGCCACCTTGTTGTCTTGGAGGCATTGTTGAATTTATCCTCCAACAAATCCACCACCTAACAAAGATTTAAGTGGCATGGGAACCTATCCACCACCAATTGAAGGCCCATGGCCTAAATGACAGGGCCCACTTCTAGGTCCTAGGGCACCTGGTAGCTCACAATATTGTGATAGTATAGCTGAAAGTCCCTAGTGTTACACTAGTGAGAGCATGGGGGTGGTGTGCTGATGTTTCAACCATGAACCAAAATGTCATGTTGACTTAGAATGTGATAGGGTGATCTAGGGACCCTAGAGATGGAACTTATATAAACTTCAAGACCCTAGTAACCTAAGCTAACTTATGCTGAGTTGACTTCCTTAGTGTATAATGTAAGAAAACAATACAACATCTGTGCTCAATAGATAACAGGATCTCGTACGCAAGAGAGAAAAGCAGATAGTATGGAGAATCAAAAATTTGATTACTATAGAACTGATACAATAGATGGCACTACCTCCCAGCCGTGTGCTCCTGTGAGAGAAGCTTTGATGGCGATCTAGAAACAGTAGAGGACGGAGGCTGGATGGTAAGGAATCAGGGTTGCTGTAGCTAGTGATAAAATGGGCTTCACGGGCTTGCTCTTATATAGCCACTAGTCGTAGTCGGTTAGGCTCAATTGGGTGACCGACCCAGTCCGCCCAAAATGGTCAACTGGTGGTCGAAATAGGCCACCGACCACACGACAGAACCGGTGCGCAAAAATAGAGCAACTAACCTACGGGCTCCATTTGGCCCAGAGCCATCCGGGATCATCTGGGGCTCCAAACGGGCCCCGCAACCCGAGAGTGGACTACCCCGAGAAATGCTCCATCTACCCTCAATGCAGTTAGTCATGGGATGCCTTCCCGCACTTGCATGTAGCCTAGTTGGTAGTGTGCCAACTCTGTCCAGCCATCAAGCCACACATGCCCCCATCTGGTGTCCAAACCAAGACCTACCGGATAACCGAGCTACTCAAATGCCTTCTCCTCATATGGGGGGCTTACAAGTAGAGTTAGCTGGTTCCCGCATAGTTACACGAGAGTGGAGCATTGATATCTAACACCCCCCCTCAATGTCCACCCGCAAGTGAACTTACTTTTTCGGTCGATGAAGATGCCTCTCCAACAAGTCTCTTCCAAGAGCCTTCATGAAGATGTCCGCAGCATTCTCTGTAGTCGGACAGTACACCAAGTCGACCTCTCCATCCATGATGAGCTCGCGTACAAAGTGATATTGAATCTCAATGTGTTTTGTGCAAGCATGGAACATAGGGTTCTTTGCAATCGCCATGCAACTCTGATTGTCACATGATAACTGCGTAGGCTTGTTCTGCACTGCACCCATGTCCCCTAAAATCCTCCTCAACCATATTGCCTCGCAAGAAGCAAAGCATGCTGATTTGTACTCAGCCTTGGTAGAAGAAAGAGCAACTATGGGTTGCTTCTTGCTGACCCATGACACAGCTCCAGATCCAAGTGAGAAATAGTAACCTGTCACTGATCTCCTGCTGTCCACGTCTCCTGCCCAATTCGAGTCACAGAATCCAGTCAAGATATTGCCCTTGGTATAGGTGATGCCATAATCAAGTGTGCCTTTGATGTATTTCAGCACCCGCATCCCTGCCCTCCAATGGTTCTCCCAGGGCTTATTGGAAAACCTGCTTAGTACACCAGTTGCAAAGCTGATGTCTGGCCGCGTGTTGCACAAGTAAATCAAGCTGCCCACAAGCCTTCTGTACTTCGCTTCGTCCACCAATGGTGACATCTCCTCGTTTGAGAGCTTCACGTCAACCTCCATAGGGGTACCAACTGTCTTGCACTCAGCCATGCCAAATGCCTTCAGTATGTCTCCAGCATACTTCAGCTATGAAATGAAGATCTGTTTTGGCTCTTGCCAAACTTCAATCCCCAAACAGAAATGCATCTCTTCCTAGCAAATGCTTTGTCTGCGAGATCTTCTCCTCATGGTTCCCTATTATGACAAGGTCGTCCACATAAAGGACCACGATCATACACCTGCCTCCTTCTCTGAAGATCTACAAATTTGCATCAGATGGGCTCCTCCTGAACCCGTTTTGCAGAAAGTAGGCATCAATTCGCTAGTACCACGCTCGTGGGGCCTATTTCAGCCCGTAAAGTGCCTTCTTTAGTTTATAGACTTTACCTTCTGAACCGGGGATCACAAAACCTGGTGGTTGCTCCACGTATACCTCCTCCTTGAGATCTCCATTCAGAAAGGCAGATTTTACATCCATCTGAAACACGGGCAAACTTCCTTGGGCTGCTAAAGCCAAAACACTACGAATTGTGGTTAGTCGAGCTATGGGAGCAAAAGTATCTTGATAATCAAAACCATGTACCTGTGTGAATCCTTTTGCCACGAGCCGAGCCTTGTACTTATCCAATGTGCCGTCGGACTTGTACTTGGTCTTGTAAACCCACTTGGTGCCGATAACCTTGCGTTTTGGTGGTCGATCCACAAGGTCCCAAGTGTTGTTCTTCATTATGGATCCATACTCCGACTGCATAGCCTCCATCCACCTATCATCACCCTGTGCCTCTTCAAGACATGGGTTCATAAGCACGGCTCACCTCTGTCATCAAAGCATAGTTGACCAAGTGTTCCTACGCCCTTCTTTGCTCCTTTAATCTCTTGAACTGGCGGTGTTCGGATGGTTCCTCCTTAATGGCTGGAGGTTCTCTGCCATCCAAAAGCTGCTTTACCCACTTCAGGAATGGTTGTTGTCATTGTGGTTCTGCAGGCTCTTCTTCCTCTTCTTTATCTTGAATCCTCCCAAGCACCGTTGGGGGAGTTCGGTCTGTTGTTGGTGGTTGTACTGGATGGATATCCTGGTCCTGGTTGTCTGGGAAGGAAGCATCCTCCTCCAATTGATGCGGCTGTTCTGAGAAGACCACATTGCGACTTACTATTACCTTCTTGGTAACAGGGTTATAGAGACGGTAACCCTTCGCCTCTTCACTATAGCCCAAGAAAATACACTTCCGGCTCTTCGGCTCCCATTTGGTCCTGCTAGCATCAGGGACATGCACAAAACAGTCACATCCAAAAACTCTGAAATGTGCAGCTAAAGGTTTCTTACCAGAAAAGGCCTGCAGTGGAGTCATCCTGTTCACAGCCTTCGTGTAGCTACGATTTAGAATGTAAACTGCCGTGTTACATGCTTCAGCCCAGAAAGACTTTGGCAAATCTTTCCCTTTCATCATACTCTTGCCCATTTCGCAGATGATGCGCATCTTGCGCTCTGCTACTCCATTTTGCTGTGATGTATGTGGCGGGGGGTTCTGCCTCTTGATCCCGTGACTTTTGTAGTAACTTTTGAATTCACTTGATGTGAACTCTCCACCTCTCTCTGATCTCAACTTCTTCACCTTCCTCCCCGATTCTTTCTCGACCATTACATGCCATTCCTTGAACTTACTAAAAGCCTCGTCTTAGTCTTCAGGAAGTATATCCATATCCTTCTACTATAGTCAACGATCAGCGTCATGAAGTAGTAGGAACTACCCAAAGCTTCTGTATCCATCTTTCCACAGAGGTCCGTGTGAACGAGCTCTAGAGGAGCCTTTGCCCTGCTGGCCTCTTTAGGAAAGGACTGTCGATGCTGCTTGCCCATCATGCAAGCTTCACATACATCGGGCAGATCTAAAATTTGTGGTAGGTCTGCAATCATTTCACTTTTATGCATCTCCTTTAAAGAACTAAGTTTGAGATTACCAAACCTCTCATGCCACAGCTTAGTGTTCTTTACATCGGCACGAGCACTGAAAGTTGACAGTTTGTAAATGTTGTTGCGTCGTGTACCTTTACCAATGACCTTCCCTTGAAGATCCAAAATCTGTGTGCCATTCTTATCGAAGTGAACTTTGAGGTCCTGATCCGTGATCGCAAAAACGGACAACAAGTTCCTCTTGATATCTGGCTTATAAAGAACATCGGACAACTGTTTTACAACTCCATCTGACTTGAGAGCAATCGTACCTTTTCCTTTTGCTTGACGTTTTGCATCATTGCCAATCCTACCAGGATGTCATTCCCTACTGGCTATAGCAAGGTATACCAATCCTTCCGACTGGTCATGTGGCGCGATGCACCACTGTCAATAATCCAAGGTTCATCTGCAGGTACATAAACTACCTCCGTGCAAATCTCCTCAATTGCTACGAACTGCTCTACTAGTACTGCCTGCGCGCTGTTGCTAGACTCTTTCTTTACTCTGTTCTTCTCATCTGCAATCGTCTTTCGGCACTCATTCTGCTTGTGCCCTGCCTTGTTGCAATAGAAGCACTTGATCTTCTTCTTTCTCTTTTTATCATCAGAAGAAGATGGGTTACCAGAGTCCTTACCCTTACCTTTCTTTGATCCAGCATAGAAAGCCGAATCCTCATCTTTTGATGCATCTCCTCCTCCAGAAGCATCGCGCTGAAATCCTCAAAGTTGAGGGGCGGATTTCTATTCTGTGTATTCAACGCCGTAACAAGACCATCGTACTTTGGTGGGAGAATCTGTATGCACCTTCGTGCTAGATTCTCACTGGTGATGGTGATGCCAATCGCAGTCATCTGATCACGCAGATTCTTCACCCTGGTGATGAACTTCTCTGCCGCTTCAGACTTAGACAGTTTCTCATTCGCGATTTGAGTTTACAGACTCTGAATCCGTGTCTGATTCGTGGTCTCATACTGATTTTTCAAGACCGTCCATGCCTCCTCTGCTGTGGTGACATGTTGAATTAATGCCACGACGGAATCACTTACACTGTAGACAATAGAACATAGTGCATCTACATTTCTTCTTGTCCACGCGAGAATCTCATCCGCAGTTGGTACTATCTGTTGTGTTGCATTGGTCAGATTCGGTCTTGGGACTGGCTTCATGTCCACCCCAGTAGCAGTATCCCAAAGCTCATATGTAGTTAGGATGGTCTTCATCTTGAACTTCCAGAGTGGATAGTTAGTGCCGTCCAACTTTCTGCTTTCGCCAAACGGTGGGATTCGCAATCTTGCGGGTAGGCCATCTCTCACAATCTGCTCGCAAACAAAAACACACTACCAAATCTTCTTGCTAGAGTCCAGGCTCTAATACCATGTAAGAAGACAATACAACGTCTGTGCTCAACAGATAACAGGATCTCATACGCAAGAGAGAAAAGCAGATAGTATGGAGAATCAAAAATTTGATTACTATAGAACTGATACAATAGATGGCGCTGCCTCCCAGCCGTGCACTCCTGTGAGAGAAGCTTTGATGGCGATCTAGAAACAGTGAAGGACAGAGGTTGGATGCTAAGGAATCAGGGTTGCTATAGTCAGTGATAAAATGGCTTCATAGGCTTGCTCTTATATAGCCACCAGTTGTAGTCAGTTAGGCTCAATTGGGTGACCGACCTAGTCCACCCAAAACGGCCGACTGGGGGTCGGTCCCGAAATAGGCCACCAACCACACGACAAAACCAGTGCGTAAAATAGAGCAACTAACCTATGGCGTTCGGCCCAGAGCCATCTGGGATCATTTGGGGCTCCAAACGGGCCCCGCAACCCGAGAGTGGGCTGCCTCGAGAAATGCTCCGTCTACCCTCAATGCAGTCAGTCATGGGATGCCTTCCCGCACTTGCATGTAGCCTAGTTGGCAGTGTGCCAACTCCGTCCAGCCATCAGGCCACACATGGCCCCCATCTGGTGTCCAAACCAGGACCTACCGGATAACCGAGCTACTCAAATGCCTTCTTCTCATATGGGGGGCTTATAAGTAGAGTTAGCTGGTTCCCGCGTAGTTACACGAGAGTGGAGCATTGATATCTAACATATAACACAACCCATAGAGGGTGCAATTTTCACCTAAGGTCAGACTTATTACGAAGACTCCCTATTTTCACCTATTTTGTGATTTTCACCCAAGATATGATTAATGAAATCAAATTTGTAGGGACTTACTATACCTAGCCTCCTTCCAAGCCGTGTATTTTTTGCTGAGTGCACCTATAAAGAGGGTGAAGAGCTACGACTTGGAGTGATGAACGAATGGCATTATCATCTCATTAGACTTGTTGAATTGCATGGTCTTTGCACTAGCATCTATTTGTGAGGTATGGCTTTAAGGCCTTTGAATGAGTGTGCCTGAAGTTAGTACTTGCAGAATAGGGGTGGCTATAGGTTTTTGTGGTGCTACTCCATTTTTAGGAGCAGGTTCTTGTGGGGCTACTGTGCCAATGGTTGATGTCAAGGTAGAAGTAGAAGAAATACTCACTGGTTTGCTTTTGGGAACCCATCAGGCACACCAGGTGATTGAGCATCAAACTTTTCCTTTGATGCAGTAGGTTCTTTCTGCTCCTTTTTTAGGAGCAGGTTGTTGTGAGACTAATATGGTGACAACATCCTCCCTTGCAACATAAAAATTTGTGGGTAGAAAGGAGTTTCTTGCAACTTTTCCTTAGTGATATTTTCTTTGAGGGGCTAGTAATAGGTTCTTGTGGGTCTACCTCTATTTTAGAGGCAAGTTTTTGTGGTGCTAGTGCTGCCTTGCCATTAGATGACACCGAAGATTGCTTGGTATTGATGGGGGTTCCCAAGGAAGGTAGAGTGGCTGTGTGACAAGTCTTAGGCACCCAAATATACTTTTTCCCCTCATAGTAGCCTTGACCTTCAAGTAGTCTCTTAAGAATCCACCTGAGGTAGCTTCTTTGCTTTTTTCTTTTTGATGCATGTCTCCTTCTTCGAGATATGGAGAGAATTCACTAGGAGCATAACTTTAGGGATCTAGGGGTTCCCTTTCTCTTTTAAGGGAGAGGCAAGGGTTGAGGCCATCAATATGGTGGATACAACTGTTGTTGGCCTTCTTGCTTTTCCTCTTGGTGCCATGATGGTATCGTCATTGAAGGAGGTAGGCATCACCTTGGTGTTGACAAGGGAAAATGAGGAAGCTTTGACCATGCTTAGTGGAGTTGCAGTTCCTTTGCTGACTGGGACAGATGCGTTGTTGGACTTGTAGGTCTCGGGGATTGTTGTGGGTCCAAGGCTCCCAAATCAATTGAGACCACCGAGGTGCAACCATCATTTGTCAATGTTGCTATGCATTCTTGCCAATCAATTTAGCAATCGACATCCCAGCACTAGGTCCTCCCAAGGATCACCTGTTCATCCATGGCACTTGTAGGCATCACATAACATCTACTTGCCACCCTATGGGAGCCCTATTGCTATTTACTGATATTGGCATTTCCACATAACTTTGGCTAACGTGCTCTGACCATTTATTGCTTGTACCATGACAGGAGTAGGTTCAAGTGTTGCCTCAGATGTCAAGAGTTTGTCACACACTGCTTGAGATATTAGCTTGTGACTTGCCCTTGGGTCCACAAAGGATTTAGTGGAGCAAATAATCTCCTTGCACGATTGAAAATCCACTTGCACTCTAGCGGGTCGAATGGTTAGATCATCCATGCGATTTAGTCCTTCCACTGATGCTTTACAAATTGTCATGAGGCTTATTTATTTTGCTTTGGCTTGACGGGCCCTAGGCCTTTCATATTGCTTGCCGTTTCATATGAGATACTCCTTTTTTCAACTCCTTTTCTTGATGGATGGCTTGTAGCGCTTGAAGAGATAGGGGTCCATAATAACGTTTAAGCTTACCATCATTAGTGTAGCCATCTGTTTCAACTCTATCAAGGGTCGTGATGCCTCATGACCCTTCCGATGGGATTTCCACAACTTGATATGGACCCATGCCATGATATTTAAGCTAATGCTTTGTATTCCTTACAATATATAATATGCAAGGTTACCTTCCTTGAGGTCCTTGTTTTGGATATTGTGGTCAAACCACTTTTTTGGCGGAGCTTCTTGACCTTGATATGATAAGCTTCTCTTAATCTCATCCCATTGGGCTTTTCAAGCTCCATTGTTGTTTCAGGAATAGCCTCATCTAATAGTCTGTCTCTAACAGCCACCCTTAGGCTTGGAACTATAAATTCCATGGGCATAACTACTTCAGCTCCAAACGCAAGATTGAACGGCATGCATATAGTCGCGACTTTGTACGCCATACAATATGTCCAAAGTGCTACAATTAGTTTGTGTTCCTAGTCACTATGACTAGCCCACTATGTAAGTCATTGTTTGCATAAAGTATTGTTAGAGCTTTTGGCTTGGCCGTTTGCTCTAGGGTAGTAAGGGGTAGATTTTTTGTGGATGATTAGGAACTTAATTAATAGAATACGAATTGTGTCATTGATAAAGTGAGTCCCTCGATCACTCACAATTTCAAGTAGGAGGCCAAAGTGTGATATAAAATTCTCATACAAGAATTTAGCGATTGCTCACATCAGCCTTCCTAGTGGCTTTGGCTTTTTCCCACTTCATGAAATAGTCAGGGGCCATGATGATGTATCGAGATTTGCATCCCTTTGGTTGCTGGATTTATTGGACCTATAAAATTAGTTCCGCATTTTTCAAAGGGTTGATCAACTAGAACTCTAGTTAGAGGCATATAATCTTGTTTAAGAGGTATGGGAGTTTGTTGGGCAAGGGTCGCAACGCTTAATAGGGTGGGCCACCATAAACTTGCTTGTAGCACCTTGTAGGCTGCCCTCCTGCAATGCTCGAATGGGATTTATCCAACACCTCTACAAACTCTTTTTTGTTGGATACATTGGTGCATTATACCATCCTTACCATTTGATGAGTTTTTGGGCCCTATCCTTATTTGTGGATACGGTTGGCTATCAGCTCGTATGGTACTACGCCTTTGATGAGTTTTTGGGCCATATCCTTGTTGAGGGCCTTGTCTTGTGGGAATCCGTTGGCCAAAACGTGTCCAATCTCCTGAGCCCATTCTGATATTACACCTATAAGGAATAATGGGCATCTAGGAGATCATCATCGAACTCCCATTTTAGGTTCTCCATTTGGAATTTGGGACATATAATCAGCCATAAAATGGTTGCATCCCTTTTGTACAATTATGGTGAAATCGAACTCTAAAAGAATAATCATCCACTATATGATGTGTTCAGTCATGCAAGGTTATTTACTAAATATAGAAGGGAATGGTGGTCTACAAAGAATAAAAACTTGTTTGCTAACAAGTAGGGATGAGACTTCTTTACAGCATAAACAATCATGTCAAGGCCTTCCCTCTCCATTTTCACATAATTCATCTCTACATCAGTAAGCTGGTGACTTGCATAATATATCGGATAGTCCAAATTATACTCGCCTAGTTGCACCAATACACACCCTATTGCAAACTTGGAGGAATCTATACGAACATGGAATATTAAATCCTGGTTTGGTGGTTGAAAGATCGGGGTAGAAGCCATAACAAGTTTGCGGGTATCATAGGAGGTTTGGCAAGCCTTCATCCAGTGGAATATGATCAACAACTTATATAGGGGGTGAGCAATCTCAGCATAGTTATAAATAAATCTGGGTTGTGCATTTGAGAGGGTTGAGGGAGATCCTATAGAGGCAACACCTTTCAAAAACATGTTGAAGATATTTAAGGTAATCATACCATGTGGAGTGTACACACGTCATCTAAAAACACTTCTAGGAAATCCCTCAAATACTCTTTAAAAGCTGTGATCATTATTAATCATTGGAATGTTGCGAGAGCATTGGTAAGCCCAAAGAGCATCACGCTAAAAGCATATACTCCCCATTCCATGGCAAATGCTTTTTTTTTTTGATCCACTAGTGCTATGGATACTTGATTGTACCTAGAGAATCCGTCTTGGAAGCTATAAGCCTCCTTTCCTACGACCCTTTTAGCACATGTTTTGTATAGGGTAGTAGATAATGATCTTTTCCTATCGCATCATTTATGTTTTTTAGATCGACACATACTCAGATCTTACCATTCTTTTTTAGAACAATGACAATGGGGAACACCCAATCTGTATGCTTGATCTCATAAATAAATATGGTGTTGATTAGCTTCTGTATTTACTCTCTCATGATCATCACATATTTTGGATTCATAGGGTAGGGTCTTTGCCTCGCCGATCTAATGTCATCCATCATTGGGATGGTATGTTGCATGACCTTGGGTGGCACGCCCTTCATATTAGTGTACTTTCAAGAAAAGAAATACATGTATTCACATAGGAGGGCAATTAGGGCATCTTCTTGCCTGGTTGTGAGGTCATTGGCAATGTAGACCGATTTAGGGTCTTTGCCTTCTAACGTAAGGTCCACTTCCTTGACCTTATAATAGTGACTTTGTAATGTGGTGGGTCCTTAACATAACAGTTTGGATATGGTAGTGACTTCTATAGTTACTATGACTCAATGGTCATTGTGTTAACCCTAATGCAGTGAGTTGACCTTTGATTTAACAATTGTGAGTTCAATTAATGCCACATGTCAGGTAGGTAAGGTAGGTGTCTGACAATCAGTTAAATAAGAGAGTCACTGCATTATTAATGCAGCGACTTTATGTAGTTGAACCTGAAGAAGGTACCCATACCAATGATGAATCCGATTTCCCTTAGGACCTTGAAACTAAGGATGAGAATGCTGAAATTAAAGATCAAATCTTTGACAGTGACCTAGCCATTCTTCATGCCCTAATGGTAGTCGAGCTTCCAAAAATTGAACCTCCAAAGTTGAATAATATCAAAAGGTCCCGCAAGAAAGCTGAAGGAGAAAATCATAGAAAAGCCAAGGCCGAATACTTCAATGAATACAAACGAGTCCAAACAAGGATCGTCGAATTATATCTTACAAAGACATCTCCCTCAAAATCAGAACCACCGCCTCTCGAATGGTCCCTTGAGGGACTGGAAGGAGTATGCACAGCAAATGAACCCTTACTTGGGAACACCTTACCAGTGGAAAAGTTACCCCATAGTTCCCAACGTAAGAAGTTTAGAAAGTATAAGCCACATGTGTGTATGAATATCAATCAAGAGAATTCACCCAAAACAAAAAAAAAGGTCTCCAAGAGCCAAACAAATTGGTTATAATACAATGCCACCTGGTACACATGGCACATGTCATGCTAGTTCAACACCATCAAAGGCTGATATTAAAGAAGTGCCAGAGTACTTCAAGAATTACACAAGGGGCAGTGTCCCCATAGCAATGCCAAGACCACTAAAAGAATTTGAAGTTCAAGCTATGCTGCTAGAAACATTGGACGGAGTCCAATTCAACACAACCATAAATGGGATCCGATTGAAGCGATACAACATCATCACGCAAGCCATCCCCAATAATAATAAAGTTTTGGGAACCCCAAGTCTTCAATAGTTTGCACTAGATTATTACACATGCACTCACTAGCATATGCACGTTTTTGCACATATAGTTTGCACTAGATTGTTACATGCACACTTACTAGCATATGCACGTTTTTGGTAAAAGAGTCTGTAGCCTCAGCAAACGAGACCCCTACCAAACATCACAACCATCTCCTAAATGCAAAAATATCAGAATTGCATACAAACTTATCTACAAGCTCAATAATACGGGTGCAATCGCATCCAACATGTATGCAAGATAGTAAGAAATGCCAGTCTCAACAATGAGACCCTCGCCAAACCTCTTCCCAAGAAGATTCAATGGCAGAGTCCACAGCCTTAGCAACGAGATCCCCTCTGAAATTCACAGCCGTCTACCCCCCCTTAAGAGGAGATAAGCTTCCTGACTACAAATCACAAATTGTATGATGCAAAAGCATTACAGCATGAACGACTCGCATGCCATAAGCTCAACAGCCACTAGGTTACGCACATGGCATCCCAACTCCGAAAAAAAAATAAGCCATAACCCGAGGACGGGTAATCAAATGGATCTGGGAGTATGTTGTCTTTGTGCCAACATGGACTTAGGTAGTACAGAATGTGTGTAGAGTAGCAACAAAGCTCTGCTTGTACTTGCATAATTCTAGAAATAATCCCTCTTAGAAATCCAACTTGCATGTTCTACATGCAAGTTTTACATACGATTCCTACATGCAACTCCTACATGCGAGTTCTACATGCAACTCCTACATGCGAGTTCTACATGCAACTTCTACATGCAAGTTCTACATGCATGTTCTACATGCAACTCCTACATGCAACTACATGCGATTCCTACATGCAACTCTTACATGCAACATGCAACATGCGAGTTCTACATGCAATGTTCTACATGCAATGTTCTACATGCAAGTCCTACATGCAAGTCCTACATGCGAGTTCTACATGCATGTTCTACATGCAACTCCTACATGCAACTCCTACATGCAACTTCTACATGTGATTCCTACATGTGAGTTCTACATGTAACTCCTACATGCAACATGCAACATGCGAGTTCTACATGCAATTCCTACATGTAACCTCTACATGCAAGTTTTACATGCAGAGAGAGAATGTCTTACAATTCCTACATGCAGAGAGAGAAGCTCTCCAACTTGTATAAATACCCCATAATGGAATGAAGCCCACACTTTGGGGCATTGTGTTGAGTTCTACTTTAGTATTCCAAGCAATTGTCTCAAGTGTCCATGCTTCCTTGCACTCCACATCCAAAAGCATGTCCCAACCTTGCAACTCCTCCTCCCCTCTCCTCCAACCTTGCAAGCCCCCCATCCTCTCCCTCTCCTCCTCCCTCCTCCTCCTCCCTTCTCCTCCTCTTCCTCCCTCCTCCTCCCTCCTTCTCCTCCCTTCTCCTCCTCCTCCTCCCTCCTCCTCCTCCCTCCTCTCTCTTCTTCCCCCCATGCTCTTACACCTTCTTCCTCTTCCACTCCGGCCCCCCCTAAACCCTTAGTTCATCAATCCTTAACCTTCATGATCTACGAGGGAGACGAGTTCTCCACCATGTACTCTACCATGAACCTTGGATCCTCCTTCTAATCCTAGAACTTCTTCTAAACCTTGGAACCTCCTTCTAAACTCTGGAACCTTCTTTAAAATCTTGGAACCTCCTTCTAAATCTTGAACCTCCTTCTAAACCTTAGAACCTCATTCTAACCCTTAAACTGCTCCTAAACCTTGCAACCCCCAATGAAGGTGAAAGCCTTCATTACCTCAACCATGATGATGCACGTTCCTTTTACACATGCATGCACTATGTTTGCTTACCACACTTAAGTCTACTTCTCTCACCAAAATATGACTCAAGGTCCTAAGCTACACGTATACTACAAACGACAACCTCGATATATCTGTAGGTGACAAAAAGCCTCAGAACCCTGCATACTGAGAATACCTTGCTCTTCCTGCGGAAGCCGTGGGAAAGAGCCAACAAGGTTGTCCTTAGCTATGATGGTTTTCTCACCCCTCTACTCCTCCATACCACTTGTGGTGGTGGTAGGCTCCTTCCTTTCAGCAACATCAGGCTCCTTGCTTTTGGAAGCCTCTAGATCTCACTCTGCGTCTCCCTCAGGATGATTTATGAGTATAACTTAATAGCTTTTCCATGACCATGGATCTATATCCATCCACATATAGTGATGTAAAGCTATCCTCTCAAACCTGCAATCAAGAACAGAGTAGTACCTCCTAGGGATCCCAAACCTTGCACAAAAACTAAGGAATTTGTAAGAATCACCAGAAACCAATCGATGATAGAGCCAAACTATGTGTCACTGCATTAAGCTTAATGCACCACTAGAGGTCAGCCATAAAGAATGGCACCTCTAGATCGATTGGTTCTTCATGTGTGAGTGGAGGATCTACCTGTAGCACCTTAGCATCTATTTGTGAGAAGATGGGGTCTAATGAATGGCAATTGTCGATGCTTGCCAATGTTTATATCCAGTTATTAACATTGCTTTGTGAATCGCCCGCTATGGCATGCTATTGCAAGGGAGCTGATTTGCTTGAGATTTTCGTTGAAGATGTCTCATCCAATGCTCTGGGCACAATTGGTTTTATAGCTCTTGTCCCCACATTCACCCTGGCTGCAGTGTCGCAATTCTAGATTGTCAGTCTATCAGTTCCCTAGTCATGGGGGACTGATGCTTCCCGTAACCAAGGACGTCCTAGTAAGATTTGATAGGATTTTTTGGGGAGATCCAAGATTGTGAATTGAAGGGAAAAGCAGACTCTTGTGACCTTTGTTGACACACCATTCACTATTCCCAAGGGTTTAGCCCATGAATCGTCAACAAGGCGTATGTTGAAATTAGCCTTTTGCATTGGTGGGAGACCCCATTCATCGTAGAGATCCTTTGATAGGACATTATAACCTGCTCCACCATCCACTATGGCTTGGACTTCATTATATGCCTTATGGATCAAAGACACAGTAATGTTGTGTATGTCATCCGCATAGGGATATCTTCGATGTCATTCATAGGTGGAGGGGGATTTGCAAGTTCAATCCATCCTTTGAAACTCTCCCAAAGATTGGGACAATTCCGTAGGAGGATTCTGATGGGAATTGACATAGGGCAACTTAGGATGCTAGAGAGTGTGGCTCCTTCAAGTTGATGTGGCGGTACATTATGTTGTGGAGTCTGTTGGTGGAACAGAGGCTCGAGTACAGTATCAATACTTTGTGGGTCCAAGTCATGGATTGGGTCTTGAGCTTGTTTCTCAACCTCAAATTGAGCTTGTTCCTTTTGTACCCATTGTTGAAGTGCCTAAAAACAAGCCTTCTCCACCTTTGCATTTGGGTATGGAGCTTCTTTCATGTGAGGCTCGAGAGTTGATGTGGATGAGCTCGGATGCTCATTGCTTGGTGGAGGTGGAGGCACTTGTGCTTTCTTTTTAAGAAGTCTTCTAGGTTGGATTGGAATGTTAGGGTCCTTGGTGGCCTCTTTCTGCTTGCATGTAATTACATTCACAGGTTGTGATATTACGCTTGTCGGCCCCAAACTTTGATGGTCCACCCCAATGATGCCAATTGGGATGTTAGGCTTAACTCTATTTGTTGTGGGACTTTATTTTTCATGGAACAATCCATACAGGCATGTCCTATGCCACAATCTCTATAGAGTGGTTGGAAAGTAGCGGGGCTACCACGATAAGGGCACTCTACGATCCGGTGATTTTCTCCACACTCGTAGCATTGAATTAGTGCTCGATATGTATTGGGTAGAACTTGATTTGTGTAGACTGGTATTCGACCCTCTGCACCTTCTACATAGTACATTGGGTACTCTGCTTCATACTCGAATGGCGAGTCTACTTCCTCTGCATGTAGTTGATGTATTGGAACTACCTGAGGAGCTAGATTCGGTGCTCTTGGATATGGTCGTGGATTCGGATTCCTGAGTAGTTGTGGGACTTGTGTCCGAACAGGAACAAGATTTAGCCTCGGAGCTAGGGGCACTTGTGCAAGTGTCGGTTGCCTATACAACTGGTATGGGTGCTGATTGGTATTGTTGAGGTCGAGGCGGGTTGTTGCGCATGTTGAAGATGCAACTGTTTTCATCATGGGCACCGACAATACAGATATGGCACCACAACATTGGCGGTGGATTTGCTTGTGCGGTGATCCTGGCTCTTAGGACCGAGCACTCATTTACTGTATGATTGGCCATGCAGTGTGGACACCAAACATTTTCTCGCCATGGATACATCTGAGTTGGCAACTGAGATGACAAGTGAAGCTTTTGTTCCATGGCTTGCATCATGTCTTCTTTTAGCTTCATGGTGGTCATGGCCTCTAGGTGATCTTCATTTGATGTTTCAGCAGTGGACTTGGATTTGCCCTTTTTAGAGCACTTATCTCATGCACTGGATCTACCATCATCACTACGAGTGTCATAGTTGGTCATGCCATCCTCAATGTCAATGGCTACTGCATGAGCAGCACTGAACATTTCATAGCTGCTAATCTTTTTCATATCCTTTCGGATTTTCTTTCTTAGTCCTGCAATGAACCAGGCCGTGAGGTACTTTACATCGGGGTGTGGGTCACATTTGGCGATTAATATTTTTATCTTGCCCAGGTACGTGCGTACATCTTCTTGATTGCCTTGTTCAATCTTGCTTAGTTGGAGAGCGGGATCATCTTGTAGCCTCTCCGTTTGAAAGTGCCTTTTGAATTCTGTTTGAAGCATGTCCCATGTGGCTTACTCTTCCACCAGAAGGTCCAGGCACCATTCAGATGCTTCATTAATTAAGGCCATGGGAAACCAGGCGACCTTGGTTTCATTGGATTGATCTCCACCCACTCAGCATGCGGCATCAAAATGCTGGAGGAAATGGGTTGGATATCCCCTACCATTATATTTGGGAAGTTCCAGTTTTCCCAAGGGACGCCTGCCTTGATTGTTATTATTTTTGTGACGATTACAAAAATTTTTAGCCTCTGCAGCGAGGTTAATATCCCCATCATCGTCGCGATGGCATCCTGCCATGTTGTGGCATGGAGGAGTTAAAGGGATTTCTTGAATTTCAGGGGGGGAATCGAGGTAGAGGATTGTTGGAGGCGGTGGTTGCAGCAAAGTTGTATGTGGATTTGGCGAGCATTGGAGTCAAAGGCATTGGCCAGAGCGTAGCTGCATGCAGATTGGGTGAGAGTTGCAAAGGGTGTCTTTGCCCCAAGTGCGGGTGTTGATGTAGTTGTGTTTGGAGGGTTAGAGTTGTGTTAGTGTTGTGAGGACCATCACTTTAATAATGTGCCTAAGATTTTCCCACGTGTGTAGGGAAATGTGTCGATGCAGACGGATCGTCAATCGGAGGTTACGACGTAAAGATATGAGCAAATAGTCTGAAACGAGGCCCACATGAGGGCACAAATGAGCGAGTGCTAGGGATGCCAAAATGGTGTGCAATGGGCTAGAAAAATTCCGTGTAGCATGGTGTTTGCAACCATGTCCAGTTTGGGTCCCAAACGGGCGAGATATGAAGGGTTGAAGTAGGGGTAAAATTGGCCTTTTTTTTTGGGGGGGTCCTTGGTCTTAAGGTTGTGTGAATGGACTTTAAGTCCAACTGGGGGTTTGAACTAGGTTAATTCTAGTTAGTATAACGAAACTATTGCCCTAACTATCTAGTTACTATAACTAGGCAGTTACTTTAACTAACCTAACTACTTCCACTAATTGGAGTTAGTCTACTAATTGAAGATCAGTTAAGCTAACCTAAACAACTCAGTTATACTAACCTAACTATAAGTCTAACTAACCTAGAGTTAACCTAGGTTCAACCTAACCTAGGCTAGGTTAAAACTAACCTACAGTTAGCCTAACTAACTTAGGTTAATACTAACCTAACTAGAGTTAGTTATCTAGTTAGAATAGGTTAGAGATTCCTCTCCTTTTTTTCATTTCTCTTTTTTTTGGGGGGGGCATCGCAGAGGCGGGGGATTGGAGGTGAAGGAGGAGGAGTTAAGGGCAGGGGGGCTGGGAGGTGTGGTAGAGGGCGGAGTAGGGAGGGTGGAGGTTCATAGTATGGAGGAGGCAGGGGAAGGGCCGATGGATGGAGGAAGGAGGGTAGGAGGCATTGGGGAGAGGCAAATGGAGCTTGGTGGGGCAGGCGGAGGTGGGCACCACAGGCGGAGGAGATGGCAAGGCAAGTGAAGGCGCTACAGGCACGCATGGAGGAGGTAGGGGTGGGGCAGGGCGAGGCAGGCGCCGTCGCCCGTTTGGGCGATTTTGCCTCAGGTGGGCCACCGCTGGCGTGTCATCGTCGATAGGTCAGTGGCATCACCGCTGTGGCGGGCACTACTGCACCACGTGCGACTGCCTTTGCAGCAACAAGGGCTTAAGCCCTTTCCATTAGAAGGTAGGGATGGCTAGCGACCGAGAGGAGAGGGGGTGGGGGGGCAGAGAGAGAGAGAGAGAGAGAGAGGGGGGGGGGTAGAAGAGAGGAGGGGAGTAGAGAGAGAGAGAGAGAGAGAGAGAAGGGGGTAGAAGAGAGAGGGGGAGTGAAGAGAGAGAGAGAGAGAGAGAGGGAGAGAAAGAAAGAGAAAGAGAGAGCAGGGGGTAGAAGAGAGAGGGGGAGTAAAGAGAGAGAGAGAAAGAGAAAGAGAAAGAAAAAGAGAAAGAGAGAGAGAGAGAGAGAGAGAGAGAGAGAGAGAGAGAAGAGGGAGGGGGGGGTTGGAATGGAGGGGGTGTGGAGAGGGGGGGGGGGTGGGGGTGTGGAGCATTCCATCACACCCCTTTAATGGGAATGTCCTTCCTCTGCATCAAACCAAGAGCTAGTCGGTGTTTCTCGAATAGCTCTTTACCGAGTGGTTTGGTAAAGATGTCTGCAACATTTTCTTTGCTATCACAATGCTGCAGTGTGATGTCACCAAGTAACACTCTTTCTCTGATGAAGTGCTCTCTGACATCAATCTGCTTTGTCCTGGAGTGATATACTGGATTTTTGGCCAATGCTTGAGCCGATTGATTATCACAGTATATTGTTGTTGGCTTTGACTCATCAAAGTAATCTATTTCTGACAATAGTCTTCTGAGCCATATAGCCTCACATGCACCTGTAGTGATTGCTCTATATTATGCTTCAATCAAAGACAAAGAAACAGTTGGTTATTTGTTTGACAACCATGATATAGCACCTTGATCAAGGAAAAATGCATATCCCTGTGTCGATCTCCTAGTCTCATGATCTCTGGCATTGTCACTGTCACAGTATCCATGCAGCCGTGGATGACTTCCTCTGTATTCTATCCCAAACTGTCTTGTACCTCTGATGTATCTCAAGACTCTTTTGGCTGCATTCCAATGAGACTATTTTGGATTTGCCATAAACTGTGCTAGTGAGCTTATTGCATAACAAATATCTGGCCGTGTGATTGTCAGATATATAAGAGATCCGATGAGTTGCCTGTAGTATCTGTCATTGACTATAGGCTTTTCTGAATCTTTATAAGTTTCAAACTCTGCTCCATGGGAGTGGCTGCAATCTTGCAATCTGCCATATGAAACTTCTTCAGGAGACTGTCAACATACTTGAGCTGACTCATGAATGTGCTATCTGAATCTCTCCAGAACTCAATTCCAAGGCAATAGTGCATAAGTCCAAGATCTTTCATGTCAAACTCTGCAGATAAGTCTTGTTTCAATTTTCTGATGAAGTTATCCTTGCTTCTTGTCACAATCAGATCATCTACGTACAAAAGTGCAATAGTAATATCTTCCCCTTGAACTTTGTAGTAGAGAGTATGATCTGCATTGGACTTCATGTATCCCAAATCAGCAAAATACTTGTCAATTCTACTGTACCAACTTCTGGGTGCTTGCTTTAAGCCGTAGAGACTTTTCTTGAGATGGCAAACCTTGTTCTCCTTTCTTGGTTTAACATAACCTGTTGGTTGTTGCATGTAGACTTCCTCATCTAGATAACCATTGAGAAATGCATTCTTGACATCAAGCTGATACACATTCCATTTACTGAGTGTCGCTAGTGATATCAAGAACTGTATCGAATCCATCTTTGCTACTGGAGCATAAGTCTCATCATAGTCTTGACCATATTGTTGTGCAAATTCTTTTGCAACTAATCTGGCTTTGTATCTTTGAATACTGCCATCTAGATTGTACTTCACTTTGTATACCCATTTTTTTGCTATGGCCTTCTTTCCTGGTGGAAGGTCACATAATTCCCAAGTGTTATTTTTATACAAAGCATCCATTTTTTCATTCATAGCAGTTTGCCATTCTGGCTTGTCTACTGTGTCTTCAAAGTACACTAGCTCTTCTGTAGCCATGATGGTAGTCATAAGAGCATAGTTGTGGTTTCCACCTGAATTGCTTTGCCTTTCTGAGCATATGTCAATCGGGCTGGAGCTCTGCTTTCCCTAGTAGACCGTCTGAGCTACTGTGGCACTGCTTGGGGTGTTGCTGGCAATTCTTGCTCTTCTTCATCAACCTGTTCTGTAGATGACTGTGAAGTCAATGCGTCTATCTCCTGTGTAGGTGAGGTTGTCCATTCTGATTCCTCATCAAAGATTACATCTTTGGAGATATTGACCTTGCGGTTGATGGGATCATACAATTTGTATGCTTTGCTTTCTTCACTGTAGCCAACCATGATGCATTTGTGTGACTTCGCATCCAATTTCCTATGATGAGCATCATGTATGTGGGCATATGCTATGCAACCAAATATGCGGAGATGTCCAATGCATGGCTTGTGTCCATGAATGCTTCATAAGGAGTCATACCTTGTATCGGTTCGGTAGGAAGCCGATTAAGCAAGTAGTTTGCTGTAGCTATTGCTTCTGCCCAATACTGATTCGGAAGATGCTTTTCACTAAGCATTGCTCTAGCACTGTCTACTAAAGTCCCATTCTTCCTTTCAGCTATTGCATTCTGCTGAGGAGTATCTGCACATGTGAACTATCTTCGTATGCCATGATTTTTGCAAAAGTTCATGAATGCTGAAGACATGTATTCACCTCCTCTGTCTGATCTCATGACCTTGATCTTTCTGCTTGTCTGGTTTTCTACCATGGCTTTGAATTCTTGAAATCTGGAAAACACTTCAGATTTCTCTTTCAGAAAGTAGACCCAACAATATCTTTTGTAGTCGTCGATGAAGGTCAAGTAGTAAAGTGAACCATTGATGCTGCGGGTCTAGGCATAACCCCATACATCTATATGAATCAAATCAAGAATACCTCATGCACAAGAGGTACTTCTGACAAAGTTGGTTCGCTTTTGTTTGCTGAAGCAGCATGCTTCACAAACCTTTCCAAGAAACTGTAGCTTCGGAATCCTAATTGCCATATTCTGATTCCTAAGATCTAACAAGTACTTGAAGTTGACATGACCATATCTCTTGTGCCATTTTGCAGATAGTGGCATCTATTGCATTTGAGCTGACATGGCATGCTTATCCGGTATTGTAGCTAGCATTCTGTATAAGCGTCCTTCCTTGACACCTTTTGCTACTAGCTGACATCTTTTGGATTTTTCTCTGATAGTGCATTCATCACCGTCGAAGATGACTTTGTAGTTGTGTTCCGTCATTTGACCTACTGACAAAAGGTTCTTGCTGAGCTTCGAAACATAGAGCACATCTTTGACTAATCCTTTTGTACTAGTGAAATTGTTCATAGGGATAACACCTGTCCCTTGAACTAGATTCGGTGTATTATCTATTGTGTAAATGACATTTTTCCGTCCTTCTAATGGCTTCATTTCTGTGAACCATTCTTGATGATTTGTCATATGAGATGATGCACTGATGTCAATGTACCAAGGATCCTATTCCACTTGGTCGACTTGATAGTTGTAATCCTCTTTGGGATTGAAATCAATGTCTAGGTGCATTGTACTAGTCTGATGCAATTCCTCGCTTGCAAGAAACATATTTCCATGTTCATTTGCAAAATGACTGTGACTAGAATGTCCACCACGATGATTTCCTCTTCCTCGAGAATTCCCTCAATTACTATTGGATTGATCGCCTTGGTCGAACTACTTCTTGCGGCAATCTCTTTCATAGTGTCCAAACTTGTGACAGTAGTTGCACTGAATGTTTGACACATTGGTGGATGCATTCCCTCGTCCTTGAAATCAGCCTCGGTTGGAATGATTTCCTCTTTGCTGATTTTGATGTTGCTGATGCTGATGCTGATTCTGACTGTGATTTTGTTGATGATGACCACTTTTCTGATATGATCTACCTCTGTTTCTGCCTTTGCCTCTGCTTCTATCTGAAGCTGTGAATGCCTGATCATTAGAATGACCTTTACGTGCTTGAATGGCCTGATTCCTGAGTTCTTCACCAAGTAGACCTGACTGAAGTTCTTTCAGTGTTGGAATTTGCCGTTGGATGGCAATACTCTGGACTAGATTCTCATATCCTTCTCCTAGTCCATTCAAGATTACTTGAACCATTTTTGTGGGATTCATAGTCTCTCCTGCTGCTGCAAGTTGATTGTTGTAGTCTTTGATGCGGAGTACATAAGCATGACCGGTTTCACTGCTGTTGCAGAAACTCTGGTTGATCTGGTTTCTCAGGGTGAGAATCCTGGATGTGTTCTTGGACTCATAGAGGGCTGCGAACATATCCCATGCTTCTTTTGATGTCTTGATTGTGTTGAGTTGTCCTAGCATGACATCTTGCACATTTTGCTTGATCAGGTGATAGGCATACTTGTCTTTCTTATCCCATTCTGCTTGAGCTGGGGCAATGGCAGGATCTGTTACTCGTGTGGAAACTGTTTAAGTAGATGTAGATCCTGTTGTAGATTCCGTTGTTAGTGCTGTGACAACAGATGGAGTAGAGCTACTGGTGGCTGGATTGTCCAATGGTCTAGGTGTAGACCCATCGACATACTCCCATTTGTCTTGAAGCACAAGAACGGTCTCCATTCGATATTTCCATGTGGCGTAATTGGAGTTTTCTAACTTAGCAGATGCCTCCAGATTGAGGTTGCTAGTCGACATTATGCAAGAAATGTACTCAAAAAGTGTCCTGAAAATCTCTGTATGAATCAATTGCAAGTACACTGAAGATGCCAAGTGAAATCTCTGTACTGTCGGTGAAGATAGAACTGCAGTATATAAAATTTGATCTGTGTTACAAGGCTTGTGGCAATGATGCCGGGAATAGCCAAGAGGCTTTACAAGGCTGAAAATGATGTGCACGATGCCGTGAGATAGCCGAATAGGCTTTACAATGGTGGCATGTGTGTGTGAAATCAAATGCTATCTGCCCACTGAACTGATGAACATAAGGTTTCACGTAATGTAATGATGTGAAATCGGATGTGAGCATATGGACTGACTCCGAGTAGGTACTAGTCGGGAATTTCGAGCATGGCTTAGATTGGCAACTTGGGGAAATTCAAAGCATCCCCTCTTTGGCGATCTAGTCTACTCTGATCTAGATCTAAACCAACTGTCGATCGATGAAAGAACAGCAAATAATTCCTTTTCTTTTATTCTTTTTAAGTGCTGGGTCAGATGCGTCGATGTAGAGGCAAATGTGCATGAAGGAAGTGGTTTTGTCGGTGAGGCTCAAATGTGAGTGTAACTTGTGCTGAAATGTGCACATGATGTGACGAGCGCGTAGAGCACAAAAAAACGAGCAACTTTCCTTTTTGGAGCACCCTCAAATTCTTCCTGGATCAAGAGATATGACTTGATCTAGGTGGAGGGGCAAAAGGAGTGCAAATATGCTCAATGATGATGTGTCACTGTGAGTCACATGCAATGATGATGTGGCACTGTGCCTAGCAAGAGGTGTGCCAGTGAAGCTCTGTGCTAAGGTGGCAGGAGTGTGCACATGTAGTGTGTGCACAGTGTGCCTGACAAGGGACTATGCCTGCAGGGGTCAGTGCTGAGGTGGCACTGCTGATGTGGCAGAGGTGACATGGCAGTGATGACATGGCTTGATGATGTGGCTTGGTGATGTGTCCTTGATGACGTGGCATAAGTGATGTGGTAGTCGATGATGATGTGTCAGTGATGATGTGGCAGGATGATGTGGCATTGATGACATGTCCCTGATGATGTGGCACTTATGATGTGTCCCTGATGATGTGGCATAGGTGATGTGGCAGTCGGTGATGATGTGGTAGTGTTGATGTGGCAATGATGACGTGTCAGTCGGTGGTGACGTGGAAGGATGACGTGGCTTGATGATGTGGTCGGGTGATGTGACACTGATGACATGGCAAGATGACATGTCTGCTGATGTGGCACAAGTGACGTGGCCTGTTGATGTGGCTATCAATGATGACATGGTAGTGCTGACGTGGATTGCTTATGTGTCAAGGTCGGTGATGATGTGTCTTGCTGAGCTAGAATGGGTGATGTGGCAGCCTCACGGGGCTACTGACGTGTGAGATAAGGATTGCCACGTGGCAAAATTTGAGATGCTTATCTGCCACATGGCAGATAAGATGACGTGGTGCATGGGCCATGTGTCACTTTCTGGGAAGCCAAAATCTACTAAGATTCTAACGGAATCTTTTGGATTCTGTCCTCCGTCGATGGAGCTCTGCGATGAGACGTTGATGGCGCTAGTTGTCGATGGAGCGGCCTGTTCGTTGTTGGAGATGCTTGTAGATGCTGTTGGAGGAGAACATGTCGCTGTAGCAGCGGTCGTTAGAGCTTGCCCATTGCAGAAGTCCGTCGAAGATGCGGATGCTGTCACGGAGGAGCGGCCATCCGATAGTGATATGGAGCTGCCTCAGGAGCCGCGCTTTGTTGCAGAGATGGAGGCGTTCAAGTTTGGTCGAGAGATCTCATGCTGGCTGAGCGAGTTCTTGGAGGGCGCTAGTGGTTGCAGTTCGAGAAGGAGTCCGTGGAGGTGCCGTCAGCTTTTCTTACCTGTGCTATTATTGTTAAAGGTTAGGCTAGCGAGGGAGCCCATATGCACAGTGGTCTCCAGCAGCCGTTTGGAGTGCCGAATGGAGCTCGTCTGTCACTTAGCTGTGCATACTCATCGGTCGAGAGAGCTGCTGAGACTTTGACTTGGCTCATCCTCAGGAGCTCTTGGTCATGAGCCAAGCTTTGGAGTCGAGTCATTATAGAGGTCATCTGTGAGTCCCATCTTTGGACTAGCCGAGTCAAGGGCTTTGCTTGAAGGTCGCAGGTTGTCTTTGTCGCAGATCGATGTGGATAGTTGAAGTTGTCTATTGGCACTGAAGAAGACCGAGTGGATAAAGGTCATAGAAGCCTCTTTGCTTTGGTGTTGCACTCAAAGCTCTCCTCTCACCAAGAACAAAAAATAGTCTCTCTCTCTCTAATCAATACAAAGAACTAAACAGAAAATGGATTCTCACAATGGATTTCTTTCACTTTCAAAGGAATGAACACTCAAAGGATTCTCCCTATCTCTTTCAATCTAAATCTCTCTCTCTTTCAATAGATCTCTCACAAACTATCAAAAGAGATGAACAGAAATTCCTCTCAAATGGATGGAAATTTCTCTCAACGGAAGTGAAGGGAAGAATCTCACAATCACTCAAGAGAACTCTCAATCTCACAATCTCTCTCACACTCTCAAGAATCTCAATGTCTCAGCGGAAGACAAGGATGCTCTAATACCATGACAAAATATGAAGAGGGGAGAGGAGAAGAGTGGAGATGAGGAGAGAGGGCACAGCTAGAGAGCACACCACAAATGACTAACTATACACTAGATTTAGTTGAAAAAATAGAATATATACAAACCCTTTTAGGGTTAGGGTTAGGGGATCTAACCCTTTCCTTTATAGCACTCTAAAAGGTTAGTGCTATGCACATATGATCACGTGATGGGTATGCACACATGATCACATGATGTTGAGCGTGAACTCTCAACAGGGTGGTGGTCGATGGAGAGGGAGGAGTGTCTTGTGTAGAGCTCAAAATGGGGAAGACGATGGAGGCAAGATGTGAAAGATGAAGAATGAGGGGGTGGAATGGGTTTTTATCGGAAATGGGTGTAGGTTTAGGGTTAAACCCTAAACTATTCCCGAGTCATAACTTTTCATGGTTAGCTTGGTTTGCTCTTCTGCAAAAAGGTGAAATAATTAAAATTGCAAGCTCTACGCATTCGTCTCCACTACTAGCCTAATTGTTTATCAAGTGGCTTCTTTTTAAGAAATAAAGAAATTTTCTTAAGGTAGTAACCCAAGATTGATGCTTGGGGGTGATCTGTTTGGCTAGAGTTGGAGAAAATTTTATTCTCCTTGCCCTTGAGTATTATGTTCATGAAAATTCGTAGTAGTTTGTTTTTTACACATACCTGCATATGTTTACTCGTTTCTTGAGACGCTAGTCTCCCTAGCAATGGCACCAAATGTTGGCTCTTTCCCATGGCTTCCACAAGAAGAGCAGGGTATTCTCAGTATGCAAGGTTCCGAGGCTTTTTTCACCTACAGATATATTGGGGTTGTCGTTTGTAGTATACGTGTAGCTTAGGACCTCGATCATATTCCGGTGAGAGACGTAGGCTTAAGTGTGGTAAGCAAACATAGTGCATGCATGTGTAAAAGAAACGTGCATCATCATGGTTGAGGTAATGAAGGCTTTCGCCTTCATTGGGGGTTACAGGGTTTAGGAGGAGTTTAAGGGTTAGAAGGAGTTTAGAAGGAGGTTCTAAGGTTTAGAAGAAGTTCCAAGGTTAGAAGGAGGATCCAAGATTCAAGGTAGAGTACATGGTGGAGAACTCGTCTCCCTCATAGATCATGGAGGTTAAGGGTTGAGGAACTAAGGGTTTAGGGGGAGCATAGGAGTGGAAGAGGAAGAAGGTGTAAGAGCATGGGGGAAAGAAGAGAGAGGAGGGAGGAGGAGGAGGGAGAAGGAGGAGGAGGAGAAGAGATGAGGAGGAGGGAGAAGGAGGGAGGAAGAGGAGGAGAAGAGAGGAGGAGAAGGAAAGGTTCAAGGAGAGGGGAGGAGGAGTTGTAAGGTTAGGACATGCTTTTGGACGTGGAGTGCAAGGAAGCATGGACACTTGAGACAATTGCTTGGAATACCAAAGTAGAACTTGTGGGGGTTAAAGGTCACTGTGCCTTCACCCCAGTTATGTACAATACTCAAACACATATATAAATGAATGAAAAAGAAGATTAGGGTGGTTCTGCACCCACCAAACTTGTGTGGCTCTCTATCTCTCTCTCTCCTTCTTCCGTTCTTGCTTTCGTTGAGAGCACTCTCAACTAGTATCAGAGCCCAAGTGATCTAGCTGAGCATGCGTGAATGCTGGAAGCTCAGCAGCTCTGTGGGAGGAAGGAGAAGCTCTGTGGGAAGCTTTGTGGGTGACTTTACTTGCATCCGAGTGTACAGAGACCTTGGAGGAACCTTTGGAAAAGTCACTTTGGCTTTGCGAAGTGGTTTTGAGAGCCTGTTAAGAGCTTTCAAAGAAAAAAGTCGTTTTTTGAGCTTTTTCCTGTTCCGTTCGATGACAGAGACTCTGTATTGACTTGTAGAGGCAACTATTGCTTGCTTTTGGTGTCCACATTACTTCAGGAGCTTGGAAACACCTTCATTCTTGAATCTGGGATCTTTTCATTGGATTTCTGACTCACTGTGTCAGTTCCTGCGTTTTTTGCCCGGGTGTTGGAACTCAAGTTGGGAGCAACCATTTGCAGATCTGTCAGTTCCGGTGGACTCAGGTGGTCTAAAACTTCTATGTTGCTCATCATTCGCACTCCGGTGGAGTTTACAAACAGCTCTGTTTCCAAAAACGTTTTTCAGTCCATGTGTTGGACCCAGTGATTGAGACCACGGTTTCCAAAACCGTCTATCCCATTGCGTTCCGGACGCCCAAAAACCCCTACCTATATCAGTTCTTGCGCGATTTGGTGGAGGATTTTCAGAGTTATAGATCTCTGTGTATTCGATTTCGTCTCTCTGTTATGCATTTTTCATTCTAAGGTTTTGAAACCTTAGATTTATGCCACATGGCAGTGGATAAGTGTTGACTCCCATTTCTCACTCATCGGTTGGGATTTTGGAGTTCTGGCAGAAGAGAGATATTTGCAGATTTTCTTGCTGATTCCGATTATGCAATGGCACCCATGTTTTGAGGCATCTCAGGTTCTATTTTCAGTAGCGCTCATTACCGTGGGACTATGATTTCTTGAGCATACCTTATGCAGATCACTCTGGTTGCAGTTTGAGCAGTGTGCGCTCATTCGTGGTATGCATTGGGTTGCAGTGGATGATTTATAGGCCATTTGGATGCATTGCGGTCCTTGTTGGATGCACTGATAAGCCCAAATTGCCTTGTGGGATGCTATTTTTTATGGACGCTTTGCACATGGATGCTATTTTATGCTGAGGGACAGCTTTGACACATTGCTGGTGATGCACTGATAGTGCTATGCTCTCTTGGATGAGATATTATTGATGCATATGCCAGTGGACGGTGTTTATGCTTGAGTCATTTGGCACTTATTGGCATTTTCTTTTGGGCCAGATTTGCTCATATGGATGCATAGTATATGCACATGAGTCAGATGCATCTTTTGATGCTTTGAGCTTTGAGTTTTTTGTGATATTTCAGTCTATTGTGGCATACACATTTGGGTGCACTTGGTATTTAGTATGATTCTCTCTTGCAGGGACTAGCATTTGGGATTTTGTTTCATTTGCATCATGGCATCCTCTTCCATGCCTGAAAAGGAGTTTTTCAGCATTAAAAAGTTTGATGGGACAAACTTTTCTTTGTGGAAAGAACAAATAAGGGATGTGCTTATTCAAAAGAAGCAGATTAAACCCTTGGCAGGGATTGAAGCTAAGCCTGCAAATATGTCTGAGGATGATTGGAATGAGTTGGATGCATTAGCAAAGTCTACTATTAGACTTCATCTTGCAGAGTCAGTTTATTTCACAGTAGTAAATGAGCAGACTACTGAAGATTTGTGGAAGAAACTGTGTGCCACTTATGAGAAGGAAACTGCCTCTAATAAAGTTTACCTCATGAAGAGGTTGTTTGAGCTGCAGATGAAGGAAGGAGTCTCCATTGCTTCTCACTTGAATGAATTCAATATTATTTTCAGCCAGCTTCAGGCTCAGAAAATGAATTTTGATGTGGAGACTAAGGCAATATTTCTCTTATGTTCATTGCCATCCTCATGGGATACCTTCCGTACAGCTGTCAGTAACTCTGCACCTGGTGGAGTACTGAAATTTGATGATGTTGTGGGTAGCTTGTTGGCCGAGGAGATTAGACGGAAGTCTATGGATGGCAACAAGCAGGATGCAGCCTTAAATGTGCAAAGGGGCAGATCACAGTTCAGGGGGAAGTCCCAAGAAAGAGGGAAGTCTCGTAGCAAATCCAGGGCACGGAACATTGAGTGTTACCACTGTGGCAAGAAGGGCCAAATGAAAAAGGATTGCTACAAGAAAAGAGAGAAAAAGGATAAGAAAAAGAATGCAAATTGGGGTGCAAATCAAAAGGAAGAGAGTCCAAGGGAGGACAAAGGAAAAGTGAAGATCGAGGAGATCAATGCAGTCACACATGATAGTGACAATGATGTTCTCTTCATGTCTAGTTTATCTATAGAGTTGCTTACCACTTCAGATGATGCATATTCCCAGGATTGGATTTTGGATTCTGGTGCTTCATTCCATGTTACTCCCCATAGGGAATGGTTCTCCACTTATGATAGAGGAAAGACAGGTTGTGTGCATCTTGGAAATGACTATGCATGTGACATAGTGGGAGCAGGTGACATAAAGTTTTCTTTTACAAATGGGTCTGCATTTGTTTTGAAACATGTGAGACATGTGCCTAAGCTGACCAAGAGTCTTATTTCAGTGGGTCAGCTAGATGATGCTGGTTTTCACACCACTTTTGGCTTTCAGAGTTGGAAAATTCAGAAGGGCTCTATGCTTTTGGCCAGGGGTGCCAAGTGTGGGACTTTGTATCCCTTACATGTATCAGGGGTATTTGATCATGTTGTTGCAATAACCGAGCAGCCAAGCACTTCTTTGTGGCATTGCAGGTTGGGGCACATGAGCCAGAATGGAATGAAACTCTTATGCCGTTTGGGTTATGTACCGCATTTGAGTTTCTCTGATTTTGAATTTTGTGAGCACTGTCTCTATGGGAAGCAGACTAAATCAGCCCATAAAAGAAGGGAAAAGAAAGAGTTTGAAATGCTTGATTTGGTACATTCAGATGTATGTGGTCCCATGCCCACACGGTCATTAGGCAGGGCTGAATACTATGTGACATTCATTGATGATGCAACTAGGAAAGTGTGGGCTTATGCTATAGCTCGGAAGAGTGATGTGTTCCAGGTATTTCAAAAATGGCTGGCCTTGGTTGAGAATCAGTCAGGTAGAACGCTTAAATGCCTACGGACTGACAATGGTGGAGAGTACCTCTCTCATGACTTTCAGCATTTCTGTGATACTCGTGGGATTAAGAGGGAGCTTACATCCCCTCGTACTCCAGAGCAAAATCCAGTTGTAGAAAAGATGAACCGTACCATTCAAGAAAGGTTGCAATGCATGCTTTCCAATGCAAGTCTTTCTGGTGGTTTTTGGGCTGAGGCAATGAAGACTGTAGTGCATGTGATCAATAGATCACCTAGTAAGAGTTTGGATGGTGGTATTCCTGAAGAGGCATGGAGTGGCAAGAAGCCCTCTTACTCTCATTTGTGTATATTTGGGTGTGAGGCATATGCACATGTGCCAAAAGAGCTTCGAAAGAAGCTAGATCCTAAGTCTAGGAAATGCATCTTGCTGGGTTATGGTGAAAGTGGAGAGATGGGCTATCGTCTCTGGGATCCAGAAGCAAAGAATATCATACGCAGCCATGATGTGGTGTTCAATGAGAAGAAGATGCATAAGGCACCCATGAGGGATATGGAAATGAAGAGAATCACTTTCCAGGATGTGAATCCACCTGCATATGTTGATAGACAGCAAGTTGTCCATGCACCAAATGTGCAAGAAATGGTACAACCAAGTACTCCCACAGGTATACAATCAAGGGTAGATGATGGATCATCTATTGGTGGAAATGATCAGCCAAATGTGGCTGATATGCAGGTGGGACAGCAAGCTGAAATGCCCTTGAGAAGATCATCTAGAGTGTCTAGACCGCCTGATAGGTTTGTTCCAGGGGTAGACTATGTGATGTTTACTGATTGCGGGGAGCCTTCTTGCTACAAAGAGGCTATGATGCATGAGGATCAACGCAAGTGGGAGTATGCTATGCAATCAGAGATGAGTTCACTTATGAAGAATAAGACTTGGGACTTGGTTTCTTTGCCACATGGAAAGAAAGCATTGCCATGTAAATGGGTCTACAAAATGAAGGTCACAGGTGATGATGTGCGTAGGTACAAGGCCCGTTTGGTTGCTAAAGGGTTCAAGCAAGAGAAGGGTGTGGACTTTGTTGAGATATTCTCTCCAGTTGTGAAGATGACCACACTTAGATGCATGCTTGGACTAGTGGCAGTAGAGGATATGGAGCTTATGCAGATGGATGTCAAGATAGCTTTCTTGCTTGGGGATTTGCATGAGGAAATTTACATGGTGCAGCCGGAAGGCTTTGAAGAAAAGAGCAAAGGGCATTTAGTTTACAAGCTGAAGAAGAGTCTCTATGGTCTTAAGCAAGCACCTAGAGAATGGTATCAGAAGTTTGATGCTTTCATTCGGTCCCAGGGTTTTAGAAGGAGTGAAATTGATCACTGCCTCTATACTAAAAGGGCTAAGGATAATAGCCTGATAATCTTGACACTATATGTGGATGATATGCTATTGGCTAGCAAGAATACTTATGAGCTAGATGCATTAAAGGCCAAGTTGCATGAGGCCTTTGATATGAAGGATTTGGGATTTGCAAGTCATATTCTTGGTATGCGCATCACGCATGATCGGAGTAGGAAACTCCTTTGGCTTTCACAAAAAGAGTATGTTACAAAAGTATTGCAGCGTTTCAATATGGAGGGGGGGAAGGCAGTGAGTACTCCATTGCCTCCATATGTGAAACTGAGTCATACAGATAGTCCCAAATCAGATGAGGAGAGGGTCATGATGGCCAAGGTTCCTTATGCATCAGCGGTTGGGAGTCTTATGTATGCTATGATAGCTACTAGACCAGACATTGCATTTGCAGTGGGTGTTGTTAGCCGGTATATGGCTAATCCAGGAAAGAGGCATTGGGAGGCAGTTAAGTGCATCATGAGGCACATGAAGGGTACCAAGGAGATGTGCATTTGCTTTGGTAGACGAGACATGCGTGTACTTGGGTACACAGATTCAGACTATGCAGGGCATGTGGATAGTAGGAGATCCACTTCTGGTTATGTGTTCACCTTTGCAGGTGGTGCAGTGTCGTGGATGTCTCACGCACAGAAGTGCGTTGCTTTGTCTACGACAGAGGCTGAGTATGTTGCAGCCACAGAGGGTTGCAAGGAGGCTATATGGTTTGATTGGCTAGTGGGAGATTTGGGGATTTATACAGGTGTACCGACATTGCATAGTGATTCCATGAGTGCTATTCAAGTAGCACGGAATCCGGTCTTTCATGCAAAGACCAAACACATTGAGGTCAGGTACCATTTCATCAGGGACGTACTGGAGGACAAGCGCATAGAGCTTGTCAAGGTTCATACAGATGATAACCCTACAGATATGCTGACGAAGAGTCTACCTAGTCAGCGGTTTGAGTATTGTCATGTATTGATGGGCATTGGATAGTATGCTCACTAGTTGTCCTCCCTTAAAGGCACATTGTCCTTTTAAGTGAGAGGTTGTGGGGGTTAAAGGTCACTGTGCCTTCACCCCAGTTATGTACAATACTCAAACACATATATAAATGAATGAAAAAGAAGATTAGGGTGGTTCTGCACCCACCAAACTTGTGTGGCTCTCTATCTCTCTCTCTCCTTCTTCTGTTCTTGCTTCCGTTGAGAGCACTCTCAGAACTCAACACAATGCCCCAAAGTGTGGGCTTCATTCCATTATGGGGTATTTATACAAGTTGGAGAGCTTCTCTCTCTGCATGTAGTAATTGTAAGACATTCTCTCTCTGCATGTAGAACTTGCATATAGAAGTTGCATGTAGAAGTTGCATGTAGAAGTTGCATGTAGGAGTTGCATGTAGAACTCACATGTAGGAATCGCATGTAGAAGTTGCATGTAGGAGTTGCATGTCGAACATGCATGTAGAACTCGCATGTTGCATGTAGGAGTTGCATGTAGGAATTGCATGTAGGAGTTGCATGTAGAACATGCATGTAGAACTCGCATGTAGAACTTGCATATAGGACTTACATGTAGAACTTGCATGTTAAACATGCATATAGAAGTTGCATGTAGAACTCGCATGTAAGAGTTTCATGTAGAACTCGCATGTAGGAGTTGCATGTGAGAATCGTATGTAGAACTTGCATGTAGAACATGCAAGAGAATTTGCATGTAGAACATGCAAGTTGGATTTCTAAGAGCGATTATTTCTAGCCTTATGCAAGTACAAGCGGAGCTTTGCCCACTACTCTACACACACATTCTGTACTACCTAAGTCCATGTTGGCACAGAGACAACAAGCCCCATACTGGAAGAGAAACTTTTCAATGAGGCCCATCATTGACATATAGAGGATCCACAGTAGCCTAATGAGCAGCCTTAGCCTGATTAGCAGCCTCCTTTACAGCAATCTGAAGAGCAGCCTTCATAGTAGCGTCCAACTTCATCTGCATAACAGTAGCTACATATTGTCATCATAGTTGGACTTTAGATTTTGATTATAACTCACTCGCTGTATTGATACAATACCTATAATATGATTTTTTATTTATTCTAATAATCCCATTTGGGATGTCTCTGCTTATGTATCACTGATTATTGTATTGATACAATTGACACGTAATATAAGTTTTGATTTCTCATAATGATTTCCTTACATAGAATTATTCTTTCTCTTATTTGCAATGTGTATAACATGTAGCCTTAGTCTATGGTAGAAATATTGAATTCAAATCAAGAATCAAGGGTACCTTCTACAAGGCTTTAAAGATAGCATATGGAAAACCTATAAAATTAACAAAGATCAAGACCTTATCACTTGTAAAGACCATAACCTTTCCATTATGAATAATTCATGTACAAAAGTTTCACATAGGATTAAAAAATTCAATTTGCATTACTGTATTTTACAACTAAAGGAGGAATGTTACAATCAAAGTATGTATACATCTTTAGAGCTAGACTAGTAGCATAGCTTCTCTAGTATGTTACCCTAATAATTGAGAGTATAGAGCTAGGCTAGTAGTAGAGGTTCTATAGTTTCTTCTCGAATAGCTCAAGAAGAGATGACGATGAGATGTTGGAGCAAACGTTATAGGAGCAAATGGTACAAGAGCAGCTGGTGTAGGAGGAGAAGATAGAGGATCGTGCAGGTGCATCACACCCTCTAGCTGCATCAGAGTCATCCTGAGGAGCATCTAGTAATAGCAGAAGCTCAAAGTCTCCACCAACACCATCAATAGAAATTGCATTTAGAACAAGATCCAAAAAATAAGTAGCCTGCGAATGAGAATCAACCTTCTCTATGAGTTGGATCATGGTAGATATCTACACATGTACACAATAACTCAGATCAGTGTGGCTATTGGTCACTAAATCATTGAGAAGTACTATACATGTACAAAAATCATGCGAAATCCTATACATTGTTATTGAGAAGTAATATAAAAAGTCTCTCCAATGATGCTTTTGCATTGAATTGTGCTCTCCCTCCTACACAATAGATATTGTAATGTTTTGTTTATAGCAAATGAAGACAATGAATGAATCATGTAAATATAACAAATGAAGATAATAACGAACCACTTTGTGAACATTCTATGCACCTTTTGGTTGTTGATGATGAATGAGAATTCTTTGAAAATACCATCCTCTGTCTCCACACAAATGTCATGACTCTTGGGCTAGCATACAACACTGTCCTATTGAGATTATACTTACCAATATTCCATCTTCATAGACCTTGATCTCTAATACTTTGTTTCCATGGCCAAACAAGTTAAGATCTTGCTCCATTTGAACTAATTTATCCACAATGAACCTACTATGTTTGTAGTAAAAAGAAAATATAAAATTATGGCTTGCAATCATATACTTAATGGTAACCGTACTTGCCACCACCTCACAGTAGACCTTGTTTGGTATTGATTTATCCCAACCATCATCCAAGAAGTAAAGGTTCTCTTCATTTCCAGTTGCTTTGTAGGTGAGCATTTTTTGGCACCCCACTGGATCCTTGTTAAACGGTCAATAAAAACAGTGATTAGCATGCATACATTGATTTTTATAATTCTTGTAGTAGCAATGCCTGAATGTAAAGATCGTTAAACTTCTACAAATAGCTTACCCATGTATGTCTCTATCACACTACTAGGGGGCATTGGTCAATCTATCATATTTCATGGCAGAAGATCTTGTTTCCTCAACAAAGCATGAGTGTTTGCTTTGTTCAACAATTCATAAAAATGGTCATAGAAGAAGATACATGTCTGTACTAATTGAGTTGCAGATCAACCTTGATATTGTAATTCTCCTATTGCTCCATGCAAGACATCCAAGAATTTCAAAATGCACTTCACCGACTACCATTCTTCATATGATGATGGATACATATTTGAAAACCAAAACACATTTTAGTTTATGCAAAAAATAGAAATGTTTGAAACTACCATTCCGAAACTGGAAGGGTTTAAAACTCACAATTTAGCCTATGCCATGGAAGATAATTTGGATAATCACGCAGCACAAGTTCATTGTGCATATATACATGCTTGACTAGTATTTCCTTAATACGTTTATTACCATCTATTGTTCTAAAATCTTTGACCCTACCTTTCCAAAGCTAGAAATATATTATTCAACCGTGGTTTTACCCTTCTTGTTGGCTACATTAGCACCCAATTTCCTTTCAAGACAACATCTTTTTCCATTGCCCATCTGAATTCACCCTATTCGCAAACTCTATAAATGATATACATGTTGTAGGTTGCCGAGAAACAACTCTCACCTCTATGTCTTGGTCTTCTACATTCTGAATTACACACACTGCTTTACATTGGGATGCGTTGGGTTGCTTGTTGCCATTGATGATTGTGGAGTAAATTAGTAGAGTGTATAGAGCAAAGTAGCAGAGCAGGGGCGGCGGATGAGAGCAATGTAGTACAATGCCAAATACCATGGATCTTATATATTATAAAGTTCGAGCCATCGTGGTGGCTGGAGCTCGGAGTTCCTTTTATATTAATTGTTGCAAGAGGCCATCACAGTGGAATCTTAGGCACCACCCCAGACAGTCTGGTAATCATGAAGCAAATGCCTAGTGGTGGGTGAGCAAGCCACTGCGGTGGCTGGTAATTAACTGCCAGTCTAGGTGAATCTTAGCCACGACAGACATGGGCTAATGAGAGCCACCACCACCGGAAAGTAATTAAGACAAAAGTAAATAATGTGCAAGATTGCTACCCACAAGGGAATGGGCAAGCGGAAAGTTAAAATGGAGTATTGATGAAGATCTTAGTGAAATTGGCTAAGGAGAATGACAATGAAGGAAAGATGACAATGCTTTCATTCTGGAAGGGAATTGAAGGAAGATGGGAGATCTGCAAGCAATTAGTGTGAAAGATAGTATAGCAAAAGAAGAACAGACAAGCTCTGATCGAATTTCAACTAGGGTGATCATTGCCTTCATGGAGGATCGGGTAGTGAATGTCGGACATAAGATAACAGGAGACTCCTACCCAAAGAGGCCACACCTATTTTACTAGGGCGAGAGTAAGGTCTGAAGCCTCAAGTCAGACTGACCTCCAACAAGAACAAGATGGAGAAAGCAGTGGAGATGTTGACTATGTGCCGAGTAGAGAAGGATATTCTATGGATTCTACTCCTCACAGTTTGGAGTATTTATAGGTGGAGAAAGCAAATTCAAGCCTGCTGACCCCAGCTTCACCATTCAAAGCTTTCATTGGAACTACCTATGGATCTTATTTAGCAACAAGAGTTTGTATTGCAGTGCAAAGAAGCTTGTTCAATCTCTTGCCACCTCAACCAAGAAGGAGACAATCTGTTCCACCACATGTCATCATGGCAAACCCACTAGTGAAAGCCACAAAGCTTGAAGGGAAAAAAGAACAAGACCCTGATAGTCATGTAGGCCAATTCGAGACCCGATGGATTGTGAGTGGTTTCCAGGGATTAGTATACATCTCCTCTGGCGTCATGCCATGTATTGCTGCAGTGGGAGTCCTGTTCATTATGTAAACTACTGTAGCAAGTGCTTCAGCCCAATAATAATCTGGTAGGTCTTTTTCATTTAGCATGGCCCAAGATACCTCTCCAATATGCGTGTTTTTCCTTTCTGCAAGTCCATTTTGCTATGGCGTATGACTGCATGAATATTGCTGCTTTATGCCATGCTCATGTAGGAACCTTGCGAACTCATTTGAGAGGTACTCTCCCCCTCCATCTGACCTTAGACATTTTATTTGCAAGCCTGTTTCTTTTTCAACCATAGCTTTAAAAGCTTTGAAATGCCCAAACACTTCACTTTTCTTTTTCATAAAATACACCCAAACTTTTCCACTGTAGTCATCAATAAAAGTGACAAAATAATGACAGCCTCCAATAGATGCAGCTTTAGTAGCCCACACATCAGAGTGGATTAATTCCAATGGCTTCTTACTCTCTTGAACATGTCTAGGAAATGGTTTCCTTACCTGTTTTCCAAATTGATAGGCTTCACATACCTTATGCATTTCTGTAACCTTGAATTTAGGCAAACAATATTTTGGGCCTGCATTGATTTAAGTCGCTGTACATTAACATGACCAATGCGTTTATGCCAGATATCAATATCTGCAACTACACCGGTCCCATGTGCAAACATTGCTGCACTCAATTCAGGCATGTCCACATCCAACGTAAACATCCTACCCTTCTTTCCTTTTGCTATCAAGCAACCGTTATTTTTCATATCCTCAACAAAGCATCCATGAGGATTAAATCTGACCTGCAAGCCCTGCTCAACCATTTGACCAACAGAAACTAGGTTCTTGGTGATATTCGGGACATGAAATACATCAGACAAGTATTTCTTTTTCCCATCCTGCATAGATAAAGGAATTTTACCAATCTACACAATAGGATGTGCAGTATCATGAGAAAGTGAATTCCATCCTTTCATAGGCTTTATCAAAGTCTACTTTGAGGAAGCAAATATCTTTCTTACTTTCCTCGGCAAGCTCTAATCCTTCCCATATTGTAATAATTGCCTCTAGGGTGGGACGTTCTTGGATGAAGCCTTTTTGTTCTTCTCTTATCCACTTCTACATCTATTAGCTAAAGCCTTGGCCAAAATCTTATAACTGGTGTTTAGCATGGTCAGTGGCCTCCAATTTTTGATCTCATCTTTGGGGCCTCCTTTCGATATGAGTTTGATCATCCATGTGTTAACTCTTGGATCCAAGGAGCCTTTTTCTTTTGAGTCTTGCCAAAGCTCTAACAGGCGTAGTCCCAGTGTGTCCCAAAAGACCTGGTAAAACTCCACCGAGAGTCCATCCTCTCCAAGAGTCTTTCCTTTTGCCATAGCATCATATGCTTCTTTTAGTTCCTCAAGAGTAAGGTCTCTGTCTAAGTACTAATGATCAAAGGAGGAGACCTACTTAATCCTCGCCTATCTACAATGTTCTTTAGCTCTTAGCTTTTTGGTTGACAGGATATCAGTCTCTCTAAGTATAGCTTGAAAGTAAGAGATGACTAGTTCCATGAACTCATTATGTCTTGCACAAGCCTCCCATGTTTCTGCAATGCATTCCTTGGCGTGTTTCTTTCAAAGCCTTTTGTACATTTCTTCATTCGACCTGTCGCTTTTTCCTACCCACTACACTCTTGTATAGATTTTGATCTGTCTTGCTATGATTTCAGCCTCAACTTTCAAGTTGCTTCTTGCACTTCTTAGTTGTGCCTCTCCTTGAGGTGAATTATCCTCCTCAAGTCTCTTGATCTGGTCTTCTAGAGATTATCACCTCTTTAGCTTGGCTTTATCCAATCTTCATTTAATCTCTTTTAAGAAGCACCCTGTGCGCTCTGTGGCTCTCACCCATTTGTCTATCATGCTAGCTGTTCCTCCGAACACCTTTTGCCCAATTCTTGCAATTTTAGTTTGAACATATGGTAGTTGAAAGAAAAAAGGGTTTGCTTTGAACCACGATCAGAACCTCCTCCCTTCTCCCTTTCCCAGGGAAATTAAAACTGGTTTATTGTCAGAGAAGGGGAGGGATAGCAGAGCACTGGCCTTCTGACAAAGAGGATCATCCAAGAGTCTTCTAGAAAAGTAGGCTCGGTCCAACTGAGCTTTTCTATGGTTCTATAGTTGTTATTCTAGGTGAAAGCAATGTCTTTTGAAGCGTCAATCAAGAAAGCTTAATCCTTTAGGTTGTTCCAGGCTATCAACTCACTCCCTCTTAAAACGTTGCCTAGCCCATTCCATCTATCTCTTTTGCTTTCGACCATGTTGAAATCCCCTAGGAGGATAGTGTTATCTTTCAGGGATTTTCCTTCCCACATGAGTACTCTATCTCTAACGGTATTGGGGGCATAGACCAAGTAAACCTGACACGTTAGATTGGGGTGCGTGAATTCAATCCCTATTCCATTTTGTCCAAAGGTGGTTAAGACCCCTCCTATAACCTAGGAAAGGTCCTTGGAATCTCCCAACACTGCCCCCCCCCCTGCCCTCTTCATGATCAGTGCGCAGAACCACACTCTTTTGTTGTCAATCTAGCTAAGTTGCCACCTTAGCTTCAATCCCCCGATTTTGACTTCCTGGAGTGCTAGAAAGTTAGGGTTGAGTCCTCTGCCATGGATCCATCTTCTGAGAATTACTGGTCTAAGAACATTTGATAATCCTTGAACATTTCTACTAAGGAAGGAGAATAAACCTTCTTTCTGCAACATTGGGTATTGCTTTTGTTTCTTTTCTTCTTGATATTATCCTGTGGCACTAATGTGAAGCCTCTTGATACCCTTCTCTTCTCTCTCTGTGTGGATCTTGGGTCCTTAGGCTTCTTGTTCAGAGGGGCTGAGTGTAGACTTTGCCTTTCAGCCTACAGAGATTTTCTCCCTTTCACTAGAGTAAATGGGGGATCACATCTCTATCCAGGGCTTTATGTTCTGCTCGTTCTAGTTGAGCTTTAAATTCCTGAGTGTTTTCTATGAACTCTACTTCCTCTGAGCTATCTGATGGTCTTTCCTCAGTGGTCGCTCTCAAGTCTACTTGGTCTACTTGGTTTTCTTTCTAGAATTCCCTCCACTGGGATTTATCCTTCCCGTGGTTCTTGGTTTTGGGTTCAGTTGAAGGGGCTTCTTTCTTCTACTTGTACATTCTCGGGGGGACGACTAGGTATCTCTCTGTTTTCTTTCCTATGACTGTCAATGCTAGTGGTGATCAAAAGGGAGTGAATTAGGCATTGGTGGATTAGAAGTAGGTGGAGGAGGTAGGCAGGGGCTATAAGAATCAATAAACTCATTGAAAACATCAAAATCATATTTAGCAACATTGAATAATTCTAGTTCATGGCTCCATTGCTCCTCTATGAGATGCTCAGGGTAAGCTATGTGGGAAGTATCAAATTTGTTGATGTGGGTTTCTTTTCTTTCATACCCTCTAATGCTCATTGGACTCTATTAAATAAGAAAATAAAGCCATTAGTGGGGTGTTTTGTATTGTCATTTCTAAGTGACTACAATGTTTTTATCACCACTACTTTGCCAATCCTATCCAACTAACCTAAGCCTTGGGCCAAAGAGTATGGAAGGATCGAGTATGCAAGAACGTCATCTAACTTTATGAGCTCAAAAAATCAAATCCCTCGCAAACATGCATGATCAAAACTTTACACCATCCCATAAAAGTGAGGTAGAGGGGCTAGTTGTTGAGTTTATAAATAGACTTGAGTTGGTGAGTGTCAAGTGTGTGGAAAAACAGGTCATAGTGACCAGTGAGTGTGCTATATCACAGGTCTTTTTGGCATGGCAAGGTTTCTATAGTAACTCAAGAGAAGTGTTGATTTTGGTTGTGCCTTTGGTGCAAAGATGATGAGATATGCAAGCCATTGTTGGTTTCCTATATTTATGCAAAAACACTTGACACTTTTGTTAATTTCATTGGTTGTAGTTTGCCCTTGTTAGGAAAAAGTTCATATTTGTAAAAGCTATGCATTTTCCTTTGTGAGGCAGATTGTAGTTTGATTTTGTAGGACTATGGAATGGCTAATAAGTTATCTCCTTCAAAGCACAAAGAGAGTGGTGCTAGAAGGCTAAACTTATCTTCTAGGGCTATGAAAGGATCGACATCAATACCAATTTCAGTGCCTAGATTGCAATGTTGAGCAATTAGTGCAATTGCATAATCCTCCCTCAAGTCAAATATAGACTGTATGGTATATAGTAGAACATGCTCATGTCTTGAATCTTGAACATTGGAAGCAAGGGGAGAGCATGGATGCAGCTTTCAATATCAAGACCTTCAACAAGGACTACCCACTTAAGTGTCTCAAATTCAACTTCTTGACTCTCTTTCTCAAGATTAATTTCCTCTCTTTCCAAATCTACACCTTCTTGACTCTGGCTCCTATACTTCTTCTACTTTTTTGTCCTCTTCTTCACCATTGTCTCCTATAGTTCTTCTACGTTTTTGTCTTCTTTTTCACCATTATCTTCATCCTTAGGATCTTTCATAGGCTCTTCAAGGGTCTCTTCAGGAGCACTCTGAATTAAAGTAAGTTACATAGCAAATGATAAACTCTCCTCCAAGAGCCGACAGCCTCTAGAATGTGTAATGTAATTTGCCTTATAGTAGGCTATCAATCTTTAACATCATATGATTATCAGTTCTCTGAAGTGTACATAACCTTGATATATATGCATTCCTTGCCCTTCCTTAGAGTTTGTGAGCTCTTTTGGCAAGAATCCTTGTGTTGATCCAATATGCTAACATAGTCCACGTCTTTGTTGAACATATCATAGACAATGTGAAATACTGATGAACATCGCTTCTTTGAAGAAACACAAAGAGAGTCAAGTCAAGAGACTTCTAGCTTTCACCTAGTATGTTGCCCCTCAATTGAATTGGTCTTCTCCTCATAGATACTTTAAAGATTTTGGCCTTCTCTTTCCCACTTATCTTTTGCCTCTTATCTATATGAAAAGAGAGGATTATGCAAGAATAAGAGGAGGAAAGCCCCATTCTCAATAGAAACAAGCTCACCTAGAGTTTTCTTTCCCTTATAAACAATAATTCCAAAATATAATGTCCTCTTGGTTGGAGTTTCTACTTTGGCTTCCTGACCTTGCAAAGACAAGTGGCTTTGGCTAAGTCTACAACTTTGTAATGACAAGTGCATACCCAGGCAAAAAAACAAAAATAGTGAACATATTACCATGTTATGCAATAAAAAGAAATTTTGTACAATTCAAAATTTTTTACAATAGAAAGCAATTTGGACATTGGACATTTTCCAAGAGAGCAAATTGCTTTCTATTGTACAATTTGAAAAAACATAAATTGTTTCACTTTTGGCAAGTAGAGGACCATCAAAATAGGGTAGAATAGGAAAGATTGAAGGAGAAAATGTGCAAAAAGCTCACTGTAAGAATTTTTCAATAGAAAGCGATTTGGACAATTGGAGATTACCCAATAGAGAAATTCTCTTTATATTGTACAATTTGTAAAAGCTTTCCATAATTCTTTTCTTTTCTCAAATTCATATATGATCTTAGCCTATTCCACCTTTGGTAAGTGAAGGACCATCAAAATAGGGCAGAATAGGAGACATGGAAAATGAGAAAATCTACAAAAACTCACTCTAAGAATTGTACAATGAAAAACAATTTGGATAGTCGGAGATTTCCCAATAGAGCCAATCGCTTATATAACTATTCTTGTCTCACACTCGAATATAATCCCAAGTTGTTCAACTTTTGGCAAGTAGAGCACCACCACAACAAAGGAAGAAAAGAAGATCTAGACAGAGGGAATGTGCAAAGAAGATCTGGACAGAGGGAATGTGCAAAAAGCTCACTCTGAGAAATTGTACAATAGAAAGCGATTTGGACAATTGGACATTGCCCAATAGAACAAATGACTTTCTACTGTATAGTTTGTAAAAACAATGTATACGTCTATTCTTGTCTCACACTTGAATATAATCCTAAATTGTTCAACTTTTGGCAAGGAGAGAACCACCATAATAGGGCCAAAAAGAAGATTTGTGCAAAAAGCTCACTATGAGAAACTCTATGATAGAAAGCAATTTGGATAGTTTGACATTGTCCACTGGAGCAAATCACTTTCTATTGTGCAATTTGGAAAACCAATACATAGCTCTTTTCTTGTCTCTCTCTTGTATATAATATTAACCCATTCCCTTTTTTGCAACAAGCAGGGGATCATCGAAACAGGGAAGAGTAGGAGACCTAGAAGGAGAAAATGCGTAAAAAGCACTTTCAAACCATAGAAAGAAATTTGGGCACTCAGACTAGTCAAATCGCTTTCTAGTGTACATTTGTGGGACATACAAAGTTGACATACCTTTTTACATTTTCTCCATGGTTGCCTTTGGAAACACCTTTTTGGGGCTTACAGGATTTTTTCCAAGCTAGGCGGAAGGAGGGAAGTTTGGGCCACATAGATTAGGCAACTTGGGCATGAAGGTGGAAGAGATCTTGGGGGAGATGTATGTGTCAAAGAGATGAGGGTGAAACAAGGGCAATGTTGGAAGACGGTGGAAGGTAGGGAGAAAAAGTGGAAGATGAAACGAGTGGATGACATAGTGTAGAAGATGAAATGGCCCAAAAATATCAAGATTATAAAAGATGTAATGTGCAAGAGTGAACGGGAAAATCCAAAAGGTCAACTTCTTTAATATGACATGCAATAGGTATAACATGACACGTGGCATGTATGACATGCCACATGGCCAGCACAGCCTCCACAAGGCATGTAGGAATGACATGTGGCACTAGCAACCTAACTCCCACATGTGACAGGTATACCACTTAAAATCTAACTAAACTTCACATGTGGCAAGTATAGCATTTAACATTCTTTGAAAAAAAAGTACAGCATTTAACAACTAGGTACACGCTTTTTAAGGTAGTCCTAAAAGTAGCCCAATTTGTGAGGCCCACTCTATTTTGACCATGAGTTCTTTCTTGCATGCTCTTACCTCCCATAAAAGGCTCCATCAAGATCATCACCCATGCATGCAACCATCCTATCCATTTAGTTCAATCACCATAGGAGACTCTTCTCTAAACTGGTAAGCATCTTTCTTTCTAAAATTGTTCCTTTGTGCTCTTCCATGGATGGTCTTCCCAAGGCACAGGTTAGGAAGATAGGCAAAATATGCATTATTCTATGCACTTTGAGATAATATACAATAGAAAGTGATTTTATCTATTGGGCGATCTCCAACTACCCAAACTGCTTTCTATTGTACACTTTCTTATAGGGGATTACCAAAAAGCAAGCGAGACCAAATAAGCGAGCGTGGACAAACAACAATGCACGTTGTTATCTGTTTAATAACAACCACATCATATTCATTCAGCACATCCAATTACCATGCAATACTCCACAATTTATGTTCAAAGAAAACTTACCCACTTGCCTACATCTTGGCTACCATGATTCCAGAAGTACATGTTCAAATCATGTTTCCATTTCTATGAAAAAGTAATGAGAAAATAAAACATTGAATGCTTTTGATACTGAGACTATATACTAACATATTACATTAATGCTCTTCATGTTGTCGCAAGACACCTTTTTTCTAAAAGTTATTAACTCCATAGCACAAAAAGCAAATGTCATACCAAAAAAAAATTAACATAAAAATGATGCTTCAAAATATCTTCCAACCCTTGGAATGATTTTACAAAATGTTTTTTTGTGCATTGCCAAAACATGGAAGCACACCTATGCATATCATCCACTTCCAAAAGAAATATAAAAAAAGTACATCTAGGCTACCTACTACATGCTTGATGGGTTTCTTCCACCTTCAAAAAATACAACTTAGTGCAACTTCATGCATGGAAGCACACCTACATATATTATCTGCTTCTGAAGGGTGTTAGTTTACTTCACGTTTGCATGAACTAGCAATATTACTATTCCCCCACCTACCGTTTATGCGGTTGACATTATGAGTCAATACAACGGGTTTAGGCGGTTTCTGGCATTCTCCACGTCTTCTCCTGACAGCCAAGCCTAAAAAATCACTGGAGAATCGTTTCTATAAAGGCCAGGACTGCAAAATCACCATGGTATCTTGCAAAATCTCCCATGGTGTCATTAAAGCAGCTCTAATAATGTGGAAGGGCGGAGTCAAAAGGAGGCCATTTTTCCTCAACCATCCCTCCTCTCCCTTCCTCCCCACCAACACGTTCAACAGTTTAGCCACATTCAACAGTTTATCATGTAGGTCCCTTTACCTATGTTCGCTTCCATAATCTAGGAGCTAGGCAACCAGAACAAGGTCCAAACGGCAACGAACAAAGAGCTTCAGCAAGCTTCCATATTCCAGGAGCTAGGCAACAAGGAAAGAGCTTCGATAATCTAGGAGGTGGGCAACCAGAAGAAGATTTAACGAGCAACGAGCTGCAACTAACTTCGAGGAGCAAAGAGATTCTGAGGTAAGCACTCCTCTTTTCTCTTCTGAACTCCAATGACCATAGCCATGCAAGGGAGGTCCACTTAGACTGCTTGGGGCAGCAAAAGAGGCAGCGCGTTAACGCGCAACCTCTTTTGCTACCCAAAGCAGTCCAAGACTCTCCCTCCCATGTGAACGCTCAAATGGTCCGAAGAGTGCCTCTCCCTGTTGCACCATAGCCTCCCTTCTAGAAAACTCGTTTGTCTATTTTTGAAAGTAGCTGGTTTGCTTGGTAAAGGTGCTGCTTTGTGACAGCGGCCCAGCTGAGAAGACGGAAGGCGTGCTGGAGTAGAATGTAGCATGGAGGGTGAAGAATTGCTTGTGCTACCCATAGGCTTTTAGAGAACACTGGGATCTTGAGTTCACACCTCGTTCATTCTTCGGGACTTCGCCTGTTTGGTAGCAGAATTTTGGAAATGAGGCACATGGTGGGCATCGAGACGTTAGCTCCATGTGAGAAGAAGCAGAAGCCCTCGGGGATGCTTGCAAGCTTTGCAGTGGGGGGGCAGCTGCAGGCAGGTGAGGGGTGCTCCTGGGGGTGGGAAAGCGAGGGGTGCGCTGGGGTGCAGGCAAGGCGAGGGGTGCAAGCAGGCGAGGGGTGCACTGGTGGGGGGGCAGCTATTACAGGAGAGGGGGGGGCAGCTATAGGTAGGCAAGGGAGGGGAAGAAGCAAAGGAAGTTGAGAGCAATGCTCCTGCTGGGGTGGGCAGAAGGAGGGCAGCAAAGAAGGAGGGAGGAGGGTAGTTCGAATTTGTTTACGAGTAGTTCTTGCGGGGTAAGGTTCTGTGAATTTCAAACGATTTGGCGACGAAAAGGTTTTGGGAATTTCAAATGATTTGGCAGCAAGTTTCTAGGAATTCAAGCTCTTAAAGCATCTAAACATCCGTTAGTATGTTCTTGGAAATAAAGCGCGTCTTCTTTTGCGAACGAAATTGAAAAGCCTATTTCATCGATACTTCAAGCGGACGACAAATCTACACAGACTGATGTATTCTCTTCATGGGGTTTGACTAGCCAGTAGCTTCTTGAATTCCTAGAAATCTACGAGTCCATTGCCGTCCTCGTCTGCCTTTTCTATCCTCGGGCGCATTTTGCAAGGTTGCCATCCTCGGGCACATTCTGCAAGGTTGGCTCCCCCCGACAATCCCATGCTCGAGAGCACTTCTTGGAGTTCAGATGGAGAAATGATTCCGCCATTGTCTCTATCAAAATTCTAAAGGCCTCTAGCAAATCTCTCTTCCTCTGCCATTGCCTGTGTTCAGAAAAGAGGCATCTAGAAATTGAAACTCTTCTCTGTTCAGATGTTCCTCCACTTGTGGCACAACAGACTTAGTCCAAGCTGTCGTCCGAAACCTTCAATTGGCGATTTCAATAGAAACCGACGGAGCTCATCTTTGCTGACTTAACCATCGTGGTTTTCATCAGTGAGGCCAAACACACGCTCAAGTAGCTACCCATGAGAATCGCAGGACGTCTGTGGAGAAGTGGTAGAATCACGAAGGGAGTTTAAATGACGGTTGATACGGTGATGCGGTGGAAGGGAGTCCAAGGGGAGAGCAAGGGGGCAAGCTACGATTATGGATTTGGAGACCACCATTTTGAGCTCAAAACTCATTTTGAACGTTCTCCGCTTTGAGGAAAGCCATGCAAGGGAGGGACTCTTGGATTGCCTGGGGCTGCAAAAGAGGCAGCATGTTAACACGCTGCCCCAGGCAGTCTAAGACCCTCCCCCCCATGTGCGATATTCAAGCGATAATAGGGGTAGATGTAGTGAAACAACGACATGCGAAGTTCTTCCATAAGATACATTCTGCAAGCTAAGATCTAAGCTCAGATCTACCCGATCTACCTACCCATTCTACATACCTGTTTCCATATCCACCCGACCTACCTTCCAGTGCCATGCATCGTACTTGAAATTGCCACAAAACACGGGCTTCATCTAGCTCAATGTTCAAGCATAGAGATGAGGAAAAAATTTACAAAATCTTGTAGACCAGAGGCATCTAGGTAGCGACCATGGTAAAGAAGGTTGAATTTAAAGACAATCCCAGCTATGCTCTAGGATTGCATGAGGGACCAAAACAGGCAGCGCGTTAACACGCTGTCTATTTTGGCCCCTTGGGCAGTCCAATAGCCCCCTCCTTGCAGGAGGATTGAGTAGATCGGTATGTTGTCAATACATAATGTCATTGGGATTGCCCTTTACCAACATGCATGGAAATTGTATTCTATTGATGTGTTTCACCTTTTCTAATTTGTGCATCTAATAATGGATTCCGCTATTTTTGACAATGGATTATGTCGATTCTGAGCAAGGATTTCATGCACATAAGGGGGCTTTTTGAGCTTCAGGCAGTCAAAACCTTCCCCTGATGCATAGTCCCTCTCTTGTAAAGTCTTGGACTTGTATGCTTATGCTTACATTCCATCTATATACTTATGCATCTATATACAAGGGCACATATATTCGTGCTTGTTTAGTTGATTTTTTCTCTTGCATTGTATGCCATGCTCAGTCTTGAGTCGTGAACCCTTCCCATGTTGAAAATATACTTTGAGTTGCCAACAAGGGCAAGTGTTAACATGCTATCGTTTTTTAGAGCTTATGGTGTCTTTTCAAGAGGGTAAAGGGAAAACCTTGATAGGCATATAAATGCACACTATATCACATATACTAGAGCAAGTGCTTATATATAAGTGTGTTCAAGTCCACTTTAGTGCATTTATACAAAAGCAGAGAATTGCACATGTATTAGGGCATAATAATAGGGGTGCATGCAAGTATGTATGAATATACAAATGCATACAAGTGCTTACAAATTGTTGCATCTAAGATCAAGTGCATGTACACTAGTGCATGGCTTTGTTTTATGTCTAGAGTCTGAACCCCTCATGAAAAGACACCTTGAGAGGTCAAAAAGGGTAGCGCGTTAACGTGCTGTCCTTTTTGTCCTCTTCGGTTGCCTTTTCATGAGGGTAAGGGGTAGGCATACAAGTGCATAGAAATGCATATATACCACTGCAATTCCATATATACAAGTGTATAGATAGGACTGCAAGTTGATACACTATGTGCATTGCTTTGTCTTGTGTCTTCAGTCTTAACCCTTGTTTCTTCAGTCTTGACAATGCATGTAATCATGTACTTGCAGATATAATTTCAAGTATATCCTTCTTATGAAATTCCTTTTTATAACATGTATTTCTATCAATGCACTTGTCTATAAGTATTTGTGTATTTGTAACATTTTATGTCAAGGACATGTAATATCTTCAAGAAATTTGTATTGCAATCTTAATGTCTTGGCATCAACAATTGAATTCCTTATTCTGTTCATTGAAATAAAATAAGTTCAATGTGTGTGCATGAGAGATGAACCTTTTTCTTTTAGCACATAAGTGGGTATATGTTCCCGAAACTGGAAATCAATTGCATTGGTAGATATATAAATTTGTTTTTTTGTCTACTTATGTGTTTGTGTCTAGATACGTAAAATGATATATATTCATAATTGTGAGTTTACACACCTTTGCATTCATATATGTCAACAATTTGAGATATTTGTTTGAGGCTTTTCCCTCATGATTTGTACACACTTCATGATTTGTTTGAGGCTTTGCCCTCATGATATGTATGGATATTTTTGAAGATATGGGCATTTTTAAAACATTGCATATGTTTTCATAAACAAAACCTTTAGCATATATATATATGTGAATAAACTCTCATGTTTTTTAGAGCTTATGGATAGATTTGAGAAGACCTTTGAATCTGCCATACATTATATTCTATTTGTTAAATGTTGTTTCTTGTATTTTGTTTTGGTTTTTATTAAAAAGGTTTTGAGAACTATCATTGGAAAATGTCTTATTTTTTTGTCTTTTCAGAATGACAGGAAAAAAAGGAAGAAAAATTCAAGTGGCACATGCTACAAAGGCAACAAGAGGAACAAAAGAAGATCACAATGTTGAAACATCAGTAGGTGGAATGGAAGAACCAAAAAGGGTGGTGTGTCTAGAGGTTGAAACATCATGAACTCAAAGAGATGAAGGTCCAAGAGTGGAGGAGGATGAGTTGGATGATAGTGAAGTTCAAGTGGAAGGAGGAGGTGATGTGATTGGCAAATGTAGGATGCTTGATTCATATTAGTGTCCTCGCATACCGTTGTGTAGGTTGATACCCTATGCAAGAGTGAGAGGACTTCATGGGTGATGATGTATCTTCACTCAAAAGTACATTCCAAGTGGAGGGCTATCTCCTAGAGAAAGGGTTTTTCATTTTATCTATTTGCAAGAGTGATGGAGAGGAGATAGTTATGACAGATGATATCAAGGAGAGTTGGTCTCCCACTTGGAGAGAGGTGGATGAAGAGTGAGAAAGATGTGATGTCTAACATTGACTTTCATTTTATGTCACGAAAGATGCTATTTGTTTGGGAGGCGAATCATAGGACCACTGCATGGATGAGTGTTATCAAGGATATCTTTCCTACAAACAAGAAAAGACATGTACGAGTAGTATGCACAATAATTGACCCAAGGAAAATTAGTGAGATTTCTCTCTTGGCAGGGCTGCAACGAATGAATTCATAAGTACATGTACTCTTTGAAGCTTCTCGACATTTGTGTTTTTTGCTACTTTGCATTTATTGATTGGGTTGTGTACTTTGCTCTTTGTTTTGTAGCATGAATGAACATGCCATTATCAAACCCAGTCTAAGGGACATACTCATAAATGCACACAACATTTGTGAGTGTGACCCTTTGGTGTTTATGAGAACATTGTCTTTGAGTGAGGTCAAATCAATAGAGAATTGGAGGGCTCAAGAGAGTAAAGGGAAGAAGCCATGGTTTCCATTGACAAGAGGTTATCTAGCAAGGCTTGTCTTCCAGGTAGAATGTCGCACTTGTATTGCCGCTTATTTCTTTATCACTCCTTTTCTTTCTCTAATTGGAACTTATGGATGTAGGTGGAGTACAATATAGAGCTTAAAAAGGCAATGGACAAAATATCTACAAAGTTACATTTAGATCAAAGGGGAGAGGCAAAAGGAAAGCAGTGTACCATAATTCAAAAGAGATCTACTGATAGGATGGGAAAGGTGTGAATTGAATTTTCTATACTTTGTTGCATTTATTTTGAAGTTAAAGTGATTGTCATGTCATATTTGGATAGGTGTTGAAGTGTATAGATCCTGGTCTTGGAGAGGCTTGGTTGGAAAAGTTGTTTGCCTTGTGCTTTGATGGTACAGACTTGTGTGACATTGGAGAAGCTCCAACTCATTGCAAAGTCTGATTTGAGATTAGAAAAGAAAAATATATTCCTTTCTTTGTTAGAAGCCACTAAACCTATGCGAGACATGTACTTCATGCCTGTGGGCGACCTTGAGTACAGAGGGTGTGTTTCTACTACCAATACAAACCAACTTCCATGGTGCTTGTTTGTTTCTTACCAATGGCATGACTCTTATTTTTTATTATAAAATTACATCAACTTTTACTGTTTAGGTGGATTAGTAGAGAAATATTTTTAGAGAAGGTGGAGACACAGTCATTGAAAGTGCTTGAAGATTTGAGGGTGATCACAACAATGGGCACTCCTTTGGATACCCCTAAGGATTATACATTACACTAATACATGGAGGATATAAAACTAGAGGGGAGAAACCATATGTTTGTGGTGCTAAGATCAAAGGAAACAAATATGGAGAATAAGGATGGAAAAAAAGGAGATGGACTATTTGAGTTGGACATGGCTGCCCATAGGGTGGTTTATAGGTATCTTTTCAATTATAATCCGATGTTCATTTTTTATTTCCCTATGTTTGTGTTATTGATTCGTGTAATTACACAATCATTGATGGTTGTTCCACCTGATTTTTTGACCTTTTGATGGTTTGGGACATCCAATTTTTTTTTGTTTCTTGGTTGATAGATATCTCTCCCACTTAGCAACAGAGAAAAGGATCTTTGACATTCCAAATTTGTGCAAGAGTTGGGTGGAGATTGGTCATGCTGCATGCATGTATCCACCTGGAATGCACTGTCTCTCTCAATAGGAATTAGCACATTGTCCATGGTGGATAGACTTCCCTCAAGGACTATTGCTGCGAGAAAGAGACTTGTACAACACTTATGCTTCACAGAAAGCCAGTGAAGCAAGTAAGGACAAACTGGAGGGAAGCTCAAGGAGAGATAAGAAAGAGAAAGAGAAACAAGAACATGCTACAAAAAAAGGTAAGGAAGATAAACTATGATTGTTTGTTGTTATTTTCTTTAATTCGTTTTAACATTGCGTTAATAAGTTTATGATTATTTTCTTTCTAGATGAGGGACCATCTACTCCTATGCATCATGAAATCAATCACACAAAGAGTGCAGGTAAGGGTGTGGTGGTGTTTTACATATGGAGTTGTTCTTTTACCACTAGTTTTGCTTGTAATTGATTTGCTTTTGCATATAGGTGGAGAATCAATCTCAAGACTTGTGAAGCAATATGTGTTCCATCGATCACAATCACCTGACATTTCCTTGGCTCACACCTTTGTTTACTTATACGGTTGGTGATTACATTGCCATGGGCAAAGACTTTGCTGACTCTAAAAGAAATGATAAGTATGCCATTTTGCATGAGTTTTTCATTACAGTGGCTAGTCAGGATCAGCACTACAAGAGGATGGGTAACAAGGTGAAGTGGGCTTCAGATTTTATATTGCTCGATTTTCCATCTGGCTATCCAATTGATGAGAGAGGACCGACTCCTACTTGGAATGTCTTGCTCGAGGACCATGTGCGGCATGGGCTTGCAGTTGCATCGGCTTCTTTGTCTGATAGTGGTTGGTTGGCATGCATATGTCCTTTAGCAGCTAAGGCACAATACACAAGTGACATTTCACTTTTTGTGTTTCCATTCTGCTAGTTTTAAATAAAAGTAATTGCTTGTAGGACAATGTATTGGTTGTATGAAATGATTTGCATATGTCCAGGGCTTGGAGGTTGTCAGACGTGTGATCATTCATGACAAGCTTCCATATGGATTTTGTATAGAGAACATGGTAAAAGTGTTAAGGTAAGCTACCATTCCATGCATCTATGTTTGTCAGTTGTAATGAGTCCTTTTTTGTTTCTCCTTTGGGGTCTTTGACAAACGTCTCCTTGTGAGTCCTGTGCATGCTATGTTTGGAAGGATAAGTCACCTTTTCTTTGCAGTTTGTTTATGTGTGATTGGCAAGTGCCTTCGAAGTTTCATGCTATAATGCTTGCTAGTTGAAGTCAATATACTATACATGTTTTTCTCCATGTGGTTCCCAGATGCAAACTTCAGCATTAGCTCTCATACGTAGAGCAAAGAAGAATCCAATAGTTTTTTGGGAGGAGAGATTTCCACTTTTCCAACAGCTATTGATTGATCCATGTGAAGATATCTGGACTCACTACGTACCTCCCTCTGAAAGGACAATCATGCCGATGTCTTCTCAGCTCTTAGCACGAGGTGGACTAGAGAGGAGTAGTTTTTTTGTAGGTTGCATTATATCTCTTCTCTATTTTACTGGAGGGCTAGTTCTAGAGATGGGTTGTGGTACAGCCCCTCTTATGCGTGCTTGTCAGGCCACTGGCAGGCCTTATTTTTTATTTGATTCAGATAGTGGTATTGTGGCTAGCATTGTTGAGCCACTTGTGGCAGATCATTCTGGAAAACGGGGATCAGGTCAGAGCATGATGGAGAGGGGGAAGAAGAGAGAGTGGAGCCTGTCATAAATCCATTTGATTAAGTAGTATGCTACTAGCCCCTGGTTTTTTGCTATATATTTTGAATGCTAAAATTAAGGACTTTGAAAATGTTATTTAGCATCTTTATAATATGGTAGATAGTGAATATTTACGGGTGCCTTTGAATCAAGAAAGTACAAATTTTGATCCTTTGGATATTGTTTGTAAGGCCTTGATCTAGCAATTTTCTTTCCCTTTTTGTTGGTAGCGAATTCTAAGGATGGCAAGTTCTTCTTATTGGAAATTATTTTCATTGTTCCACTTTGACTTACTTTGCTTTGAAATGTATGTTTTGTTGTAGTTTGTTGCCATGCTATGCAGAAAAAATGGCAAGATTCATGTCAGCCCCGTCGACAAGAGATATGATGAGTGCCAATTAGATAATCCACGTGCACGCAACTACTTTCTTGATGATGAATGTCAGGAGGATTAGAACATGGTTTAAAACACCAATTTGTTCATAGATTGATAATTGTTGTGGTGAATGCTGGACGCATTTGGAAAGTGGTAGTGTTGGTCTAGTACATTTTGCGGGTGAAGTGGTGTTTCAACAGTCATTTATGTTATGAGTTCGGTAATTAGTTTTGAATATGGTACCATTGTTCTATGTATGATGCTATCCAATGCTTTATAATGAGACTAGGGTTTTCTAGACATATGGATGAAGTGATATTGTTCAATCAAAAGATATTGTTCAATGTTACTAGACTGAGTAATGTTTATGTTCTTCAATTGAAAGATAGGGTGGATTGTAAGTTTGAATATTGGTATACTTATTATGATAACATCTTCCTATAGTAAGTTCGGTTTCAAATTTGTTCTCATCAGAGGAATTGTGGAAAAACTCGCTCGCTTCATTCGGCCCGCTCACTTTTTCTTTCTTGCTCTATTGACTACCTCTTTCTTATAGTGAGGGGTTTAGACATTTTCTCCTTCTAGAATATTCTATTTTGCCCTGTTTTGGTGGTCCTCTACTTCTCATAAAGTGGAATATGTATGAACAAGAGTGAGATAACAAAGAAGCATTCATTGTTTTTACAAAATGTACAATATAAAGTGATTTGCTATGTTCGGTAAACTCCAACTACCCAAATCTTTTTCGGCTGAGAATTTTGCACCTTTTTCCCTTCTAGGCCTCCTTATTCAACCTTGTTTTCATTTTTCTATGCTTGCCAAAAGTGAAACTAGTTGGAATTGTATACAAGAATGAGATAAGAAAGAATTTATGTATTTCTTTTACAAAATGTATAATCCAAATTGCTTTCTATTATATAGTTCCTAAAGTGAGAGCTTTGAACATATCCTCCTTCCGCGTCTACTATTTTGCCTTATTTTGATGTTACTCCACTTGACAAAAGTGGAACAAAGAGGGTTAGGATTGTATCATTAGTCAGACAAAAATGGAGTGCATTGTTTTTACAAACTATACAAAAGTGGAACAAAGAAGGTTAAGATTGTATACATTAGTCAGACAAAAAAAGAGTGCATTGTTTTTACAAACTATACAATAAAAATCAATTTGCCCTATTGGGCGATCTCCAACTATCCAAACCACTTTCTATTGTACAATTTCTCAAAGTGAGTATTATCTCCTTCCATGTCTCCTATTTTCCCCTATTTTGATGATAGTTTTCTTGCCAAAAATAGGATAGGTGATGATTTTATCCACGTGCAACAACAATAATGGAAGTATGGAGTGTTATTTTACAAACTGTACAATAGAAAATAATTTGCTCTATTGGGCAATCTCATATTGCCCACTTTATTAGAGTGAAAAATTTGCACATTTTGTTCTTCCAAGTTTCCTATTCTCCTTGTTTTGACGGTCCTCTACTTTGATTGCTCAATCTTCTCTTTATATAGCCCTAGTGTTTGTCTTGCGTAATGGCAAGGACTAAAAAGTCTGCAAGAGCACAAGGAAAAGGCTTAGAAGTAGCAAAAGTTGCAACAACACCACCTACTCCACCTTCAAAGAAAAGACAACAAATAGCTAAATAGTAGAGTGCACAAGGAAGAGTTAGACATGCCATAAAGGAAAAGCCCATGCACATCCTCTAACAAGAAAAGAGCAAAAGCTTCAAATAAAGCATGAGTATTTTTAGAGAGATTAGGAAAGCTCAAAAGGCTATTATCCCTAAGGAACCCTTCGAGAGGTTGGTGAAGGAAGTTTGTGAGAGTTGGAACTTAGGCCTGAGGTGGCAAAGAATGGCTATACTCGCAATTCAAGAGGTTGCAGAGAAATTTTTTATTGCATTCTTTTAGGACACAATGCTAGTTGTTGCTCATGCCCATAGGGTTAGAGCGATGGTCAAGGACATAGATACTCTTAAAAGAGTATGTTATAGATATGACAACCTACTCAACCCTACAGATTGGATAGATCTTAAGATGGGGGACATCCTGCTTATACCACCTATAAGGAAACTAGCACATGAAGGGATCAAACTATAGGATGTTACACACAATATAGGCACTAGAGCCAAGGTGGTATATGAAGAATCACTAAGAAAGCAGAGAGTGGTTACCTCCAGAGTCCTTTGAATGAGACTCTAGCACAAGACGGGATGATTCTATAGAGATTAAGGGAACTAGGGTGAAATTTAATATTCAATCTAGAATATGTTAGTTATGTCACAGAATTTGGCCTGGACAATGATTATGTACATGCATTAAGGCATGTAATTAGGGAAGTGATCGATTCCATCATCCATGCAACTCTCTAGTAAGTCTCTGGTTGTTTTGCAATACGTAAACTTGCCATGTTTTTCTTTTATCATGCCTTACCCTATTATTTTTACAGCATGTTCAAGTTCATTTAAATTGTAAATCTAATCTGTGTGCATCTTTTATTGCATTCAACATTGGAAAACAATGCTTCTATTTTTTGACTCCATCATTGGGACTCATAGGGAGATTGACCTATATGTGATCTTTCTTAATTATGTAGAGGATTTCTTTTAATTAACTGCTTATAAGAAGCATCTGAGCTGTAGATGTCTGAAGAAATTGTTTGATGCTTTGGATAATTGTCCCCCAAACATTGATTTAATAGAGTTTATTGTCGACTCACTTGGAGGTAAGAACTGAACTCTATTTTTGTCTTTTGGACATTATCATATCAATGGCCACACAAAGACTCATGGTAGCAAGCTTTAGGGAAGGCAAGATTCTAGAGACAGCATTCCACCCTTGACCGCATCTTCACCCTGATGGCTATCATTGAGGAGGCGAAGTCGAGATGCCAGAAAGTCTACCCTTGCTTTGTAAATTTTCGGAAGGACTTCGACACTCTTCGTCTGATCAGAAGGCTACATGAGATGCAGATTCCAAAGAGTATGATTTAGGGGGTGATGAGCCTATATGCGTCCATTAGAGGAAGAGTTCGCGCCCCAAGAGGTCCATCGAATTGGGTTGAGAGCATTATCAAATTGAATCAAGGATGCCCCCTCTCAACGACTCTCTTCGCGCTCTACATCGATGAGATCACATCCTTTATAGAATGTCTAGGAGGCGAGGGATCACTATTGGATGACCTAATACAAATACTACTATATGTAGATGACATAATCCTTATATCATCTTCAGCAGAGGGGTTGCAGAGACCTTTGGAGGCCCTAGAGGTGTTCTACACACACACACACACAAGGAGATGACAATCAACCTTGGGAAAACCAAGGTTATGATCTTCAACACCTCACGTGCAATGCTTAACTAACATAGCTTCACTTTCCAAGGTGGCCAGTGGAAAAAATGTACTCCTGTCCATACTTAGGGGCTGTATTCACAAGGCCAACCTTCACGAGGACCCATGAAGCCAAACCATGAGTCACACCAAGGCAAGGTATCTTAACTCGGCAATGCTTCCGGACGCATTTCCAAGATCCACACTTTTAACACCCTGGTGAGGCCGATTGCTATGTATGCAACATGGCAGAGTGGAGGAAGATTTGAGCAACTACAAGTAACTATGGGATCCAAGATGATTCAAAGTAATCATCCTTAGTTCCTCATTAGATAGTATGAGCGTAGTTCACCATGACACCTCCAATTTGATGCCATTTTTTAGACAATGATATTCCTCAGAGAGTTTGGATCCTACCCCACTAAAGATTACCAAGGTTGGCACTAGAATCATCCAAGCGACTAACAAAGAGCAAGGTTGATACAATGTGGCACGCACGCATATCTACATGGTTTGCCAATCACAAGATCCAGATGAGCCGACTTCCCCCTTTTAGTATAGTATGGATGTACCACCCGAGTCGACCCCACGAGATGAGATTAACTGTATCATACAATTCAATCTCCTCCAACTCCATTCGTCTCGGACTTGGGGAGAGGGGATCAAGAATTCCGCACCAAGATCCAATTCTACCGCATTCACTTTTTTAGAATATCGACGAATGGACTCGTCATAAGACCCCAATACCTCAAGAACAAAGGAGTCTCAAATGCACTGAGGATCGCTATTGGGCAAATGCGAGTCTCGTTCCATCAGCTGAGGATTAAGGAAGGGATACCCAAAGAGCAAGAGATCTGCAAGTTATGCACGTTGGGAGAGGTCAAGACAAAGGAGCATTTTCTATGCACCTACCTAGCCTGCTATGAGATAAAAGAGGCGATACCACTACCTCTTCCAAGAGAAAAACTACTTTGGTCCACTCTCATGACCAACCTACTTCCCTGACCAGCTTTGCATTGGGCTCCTTCTGATTGAGATGTGACAACATACTAAGACACTATTGCGACAACTCGTAGAACACGTTGTTGAGACAGACAGAGCACAGAGGCATATCACAGATATCTATGCATTTGAGTCAACTCCAAGACACAATGGGGTGGAGGAGGAGCTAGATGATATGAGAACAATGGGATCACCAAAGAGAGCCAACACGATACTATGGAGCGAGGGATGCAAAGACCACCCACGACACAGAGAGACCAAGCCACATACAATCAATGTCAAGCCCACGGGAGAGCCACTATGATGACAGGTTTCGGCTTCTGAGCCTCAGCTTTCAGTTTGTATTTGAATTTTGTATGAGCTCTTTAGCTCACTATAGCACTCAGCAAGGGCCCAAGCACAACCCTTTGATTCAGCCTCTCGAGGCTTGTATGAGTTATTTTTTCCTAGGCCCACGGGGCGTCCCGAGAGGACATTAATCTCTCTCTCTCTCTCTCTCTCTCTCTCTCTCTCTCTCTCTCTCTCTAATAAACAAATCTATGTTGCTTCAGCAATGGAAAATATTTCCTTGGTCTTGGTTCTTTTAGTCGATTAAGCCTCTCCTTAGAGGTAAATTCATTCCTGTGGTAGATATTAAGATTCATTTTCAACAACTGTGAATGGCTTGAACCCACTCTGGCTAACATGCCTGGACTGTCATAGGGATCTCAAAAAAGGACATTAAAAATTTGTTGGATTGTGGGTATGAGCAAAAAGAACAGTAAACATAAAAACTTGTACAGGGCAAGATCACCTCATCTCAATTCCACAACTCTTTCAATCAAGCAAATACAATCCATCGTACATACAAAGTTTGAAGACTAAAAAGAACAATCTACATTCAAGGGGCTCCCAATGTTATTTCTAATACGTTTGCCCATATATTTCTCCCTATGCAAACCTGTATATCAATTCTGATAAAAAGGTGATTTGTCCTTGTAAGTGCTGCATGTCTTTGTAAGCCCCTAAAACCTGTGAACCCACTCAACTGGGTTGGAAAGTTTAACATCACACCCTCCAAATTACTACAATGTTTCAAAATTAACATGGATCACACTCTGAAAAGCAGTTACACAAAGCAACTTCTTCAAACTTGTATCTACTTTACGAAGTTAACAATCAAACGATGACAGGCAACTCATGATTTCATGACAGTTAAATGGCAGCGATTCCCAATTGATAGATGACGCAGATACCACCAATCAAAAAACTGCCCATTGTTACCAAATGTCAATTTCTTCTCAATACATTCATGCTTTTGGTCTCATCTCAACTCCTCAAATTGTCTGCTACTCAACTAATACCATACATCAGACTGCATGGAGACATACATAATTTGAGCATAACTACCAGGAGTAAGCAGAGGTACAGCAGTGAGAGAAACCTGGCAACAGCATAAACCTGTACTTAAATGCAATGTCTATATCGTTTCCATTATAAGGGAGGAAAGGGACCAAAAACATAAACATACAAAATTAAAATCATGAGAGGCAGAACGCATAAAATACACTATTAGCAGACTCAACAACATGTTGCGGTTCACACCCTGCAACCACCAGTCTGCTTGGTAATTTAGTTCTTGGCGATATCAATGCATTTCTTTGTGGAGTACACATACTCTGCACCCTACTCAGCTCATTTCAGGAACAAAAGAGACCACCCTCTTGTGCCTCTCTGGGTAAACTGCACTGCTATGCTGAAGACTAACACAGCCAAAGTTTCTGGGAATCCAGAACATTTGACTGGATTTTCATTTCTTGGTGTTTACACAGAGAGACACGTCACAAAAAGCTTTCCGATCGCATTCATTGTGGCCACCTTTGAAAGAAGGAAAAAAAAGATGCAAAGTTACTCCAGGTGCTTAGTACCTAAGCCGCTTGCTATAGTCATAGACACCTCCAGCTGCTTGATCCTGCATGGCTACCTGGAATGTTCCTGGGGCAGCTGCTGCATGCTGCTGATAGCCATCTGCCACAGATGAAATTGGTTGTTCATATCCCGATAAGCCACTTGTTGTTGCAGGTAGATAGCTAGCACCTGCACCTGAGGGGACAGAAACAGCTGTTCCAGGCTGCTGGTATCCAGGAACAGTAGATGAGGCCTGCTGCTGCTGGTATACAGCTGTAGTGATACTAGGCTGTTGCTGATAAGCAACTGTAGTATTCTGCTGATAAGCAGCTGTAGCACTAGCAGGCTGTTGCTGTTGCTGTTGCTGTTGCTGCTGCTGCTGATAAGCAACCATCCCTTGTTGTGAGTAACCCGGGTAGCTGTAAGATGCCTGCAAACCATCAGAACTTAACTGTTAGAAAAACACGATTCCAGAGCATATGTGTAAAAGCACCGGCAAAAAATAATAGAGGACAAAACAGAGTCGACCTGATTCTGTGAAACTGATTCCATTTGATCTGCTGTTCGCTTTTGGCCAACATCAGCAGTAGCAGATTGCTGCAATGTTGTTATATACAACAAAAACATGAATCGGACAATGTGGACAATTTTCTCTCAGTAATGAAAGAGCTCCTCTTGATAAGATAATTATTCATATATGCATCATATATAGGCCAGGGTATATCCAAATCCAAAAAAAAAACCAAACAAACATGGTCCAGGAAAGAATACATGAAAATATAGAAGTGAACCTTGAAAATCATTCAAGTTTTAAGTAAGCCTTCCTCATGGGTTAGCCAACGAGACTCAGAACAGGATGCTAAGGAAGAAGAATATCACTACTATACAGAAAAAGTACGAAGTAGCTAGCCGGGCTCCCAGGAATGTTAAACAAGGGAGCATATACGAACCTGCCATGAGCCCCTGAATATGGGGTCATTCTCCCTGCTAAGAGACTAGATAGGTATCATTTGCATCCCCATCATTCTTACACATAGGAAAAAGCATGAACTGCCTGCCCATCCCCTGCATTGCAAGGTGCACAATCTCTCCAATCTTTGTTGGCCAAACTGCTGGCGCATCTGCTTCAATGTCTTGGCCTAACCCTGGGTCATGCTCTGAAGCTTCGCCAATTGTGCCATCATGCATGTGCACAGGCGGTACGTTCGTAATACCATTGGGTGCTCCCATAGTGCCAGCCTTTGGCTCTTGCTGTCCAAGATCATTTAAGAAGTGATTTGCACAATCTTAGTTTGGCAAAGTTGTTAATAATCTTCACAGCCAAACGCCTGTGGAACGTTCTGCATCTACCCAAGGGATATATGTCTCTAATATCCTTTTGAATCTCTTACAACAACCAGATTGACTCTTCTAACATGAATCTAACATTGACTCTTACAACATGTCTTAACATTGACTTTTATAACCAACTTTGATCTGGCTTTCAAGTGATGATTAGTTAGGACATGCCCTTCTCACTTAACAGTACAATCTCAAGAAACACAACTCTATGCTTTTATAGAGGTGCATGGTCATATGTAGACAAAACAAAATACACGTACACCCCTGAAGCCACACCTCAGATTATAGATGATAAGTATCCTACCCCTTTACATGGTCACACCTTCACAAGGGATACACCGCTCTCCAACCTTCTGTTAGAGAAAACAATACAGGGTATGGACAACAGAAGCTACACCCAAAGTAGAGTTATAGAGCCCATGAAGTTATAGAATGGTATGTTCAAATCCAAAATGTATTTCCTTAATGTGTACTATGCATAGATATGCAGACAATAACTAGACAACGCTCAAAAGAGAGATGTAAAACCACGCTCCCGCAAAAGGTATTTCCGTCCAATGCGGACACAATACAAAATCTGTCCAGTGTCTCACCCATATCAGTTGAGTGCTGATTAGATGTGCACACTCCTACATACTTCTTTTTTTTGTGAAACCAAGAAAATTATATTATGTAACATTCATTTACATCAGGGCAGTGCTCGAGAAAAGAGCCAATGCCCTATCCATCAGAAGCAATAAAAGAAAAGCTGAATACAAGAAACATCCAAATCGTCCTCATGCAAGGCATCATATAAAGACTGCCGCAATGAGGCTCGGAAGAACTCATAAGGGTGCCGAAGGGGAGAATTCAGATATGCATGATTTCACTGCAGCCAGAGGGTCCATAAGGCCCAGTATCTGATCCATTGAAAGAAAAGAGAATACTATGACAAAGAAACTGATAATTGGCCATACATCCAGAAAAACCTGTAGAACCTGTGTGCAGGAAATCTGAGAGATAAGAAATAGGAGAGCTTGTCTAGAAGGTCTCTGGAATATGAACAAAACCACAATAAATGCGGAATACTCTCAGGAGTATGATGACATCTTGGACAAAGAGGTGAGGCAATCCTTCTTTGAGCCAATTTCACTCCCACTGGAAGAATACCAACTATGCATCTCCATAGAAAGAGTCTCTGCTTCAATGGCATTTTCAACTTCCATATCAATTGCAATTTTCCTTTCCACCAGGCTGATGACTTATTCAGATGCCATAGAGAGTTAGCATGATGAGCAATCGAAGGAGGAGGTAATATCAATCAATAAGCCTGTACAGAAGTCAATAAATGCAAAGGTTGAGAGGATATTCCTGAACTTGAAGACTGAAGGTGCCAATCTTGAAGCCTGTCTCTTACATTCAATGTTGGAATCGGAACCAAAGGAAGTAAGAGATCAGCAATGGCTTTCCAAATATTTCTGTGATGCACCCCAAGATTGTATTGTCGACATGCGACCGGAAAAGAGAGAAAATGTCCTTGCGTATCTACCACATCATCAATGAACCGGATGCCCAACTTCATAAGATTGTAAGCTCTGATTGGTTGTTGTACAGCAAGGGGAGAGGAAAACACAGCACTCCAATGAATGCTTTCCATTCTGAGTGAGGAAGCTATAGAAGCAGGATGGGGAGACCATTTGATGTGAGAGAGAACTTGCTTCCAATCCTGAATCAAGGAAGTAGAAAATGGACAACCACGGATTTTACCTTGAAATTTGCCAAGTACTACTTCCGATGGATCAACTAGCCAATGTCCATAAGCATTTGTGCGCATCTGACCACACAGAATTGCCAACATGATAGACCAAGGCTGCTCTTGTTTAAAAAAAGTCTTGAGCATAGTGATCTTTCTTGCCAACACATGAAATTTGATGTTTATTATATTCAAACCACCATGCATTCTTGGTGAGCAAAGAAAGTCCATTTTGAGTAACCTTAAAGCCTTTTTATGAAGCTTATTTTCCAAAAAATCTCCATGGCTTGAGACATAAGAAAAGTGAGATCTCGAGATGACCAATGTAATAGAGGAAGGTAGAACTGGACATAAGCTAGAACAATGGACTAAACAATTCGAAGCCGTACATGCAGGGGCCAAGTGGATATCTTCCAATATTCTAATTTGTCCTGAATTTTGTCTAACACCCATGATATTTGTTGCTTATTTCTGATTTTCCAGCCAATGGGATAGCCCAAATGTCTTACTATGTTTTCTAGATAAATAATCTGGCCGGGCCACAGGATAGCATGCCAATCACAATGCTTGAGAGGCAAGAGTTTTGATTTCTGAAAATTAATTTTGAGACCAGCTGCCAACCCAAAATCTGAAAGGGTATCCATCAATAGGCGAAGCTCCAAAGGACTGTTCTTTGGCATGAAGAATGAATCATCTGCATAAGCCTGAGCAATGAAAGGTCGTGAACCAGAAATCTGTAGCCCCACTAATTGTCCAGTATCAACCAGATGATCCATATAAAGAAGCAAAGGATGTGAAGCAATGGCATAGAGCAAAGCACTGAGAGGGCATCCTTGTCGAACTGATCGTTCCAAAGTCCAAGACTCAGACAAATGATTCCCTATAAAGCATTGTGCAATGGAATCTGAGTAAATCAATATATGACATTAACTAGCTTTGGCCCAAAACCAAGTTTAAACATGATTTGAGAGACATAATCCCACTGTACCGTATCAAATGCCTTTGCCACATCCACCTGCATGACCAAAACATCTTGAGCTGAATATTTTGCATATTACATTGCAATGAGAGTATTAGAGATATTATCATGGATTTGCCTTCTTGGAACAAAACCATATTGCCTGGGATGAAGTCCATCATGAAGGATATCCTTTATCCGATGTACTAACATTTTAGCAATAAGTTTGTATATAACCGGCATCAAAGTGATGGGCCTCCAATCATCCTTTGTCTCACATAAAGGTTTTTTGGGCACAAGCTTAACCAGACCATGCTTCCAAGCTGAGGGAAGATGTTGATGCTGCCAGGCGACATTAATGAACTTCAAAATTGAACCCTTCAATTCAGCCCAGAAGGCGACAAAAAATTCAACCGTCAAACCATCCCAGCCAGGGGATTTATGTTTACCCAAATGCTTGAGGGCTTCATCCAATTCAATATCTGAAAAATATATTTTCAGCATTGAAGCTTGTTGCAAATGAACAATAGGAGAAACAAGCTCAAGAAATATGTTCCAAGCCAATACTACCTGAGGTGTAGAAGAAGATGGCTGAGAAAAAAGTAGCTGAAAATAATTCAAACGTTGTTTTTCTAGCTGAGATAAAGTCTGGGTCCAAAGACCATCAGATTTCCTGACCCTCATGATAGATTGACTTTGTCTATGTGCATGTAAATTCCGAAAGAAAGATTTCGAGGAACAACCCTTATCCAGCATAGGTTTAACTCTAGCCCTGGTCTGCCATTTGGAAAGCTTGCGTTTATCATTGGCATCAATTATGGAAGAAGCAAAAGACAATAAATGCTGCTCAGAAGCAGATAGAGACCTTTGATGGCTAATCTGTACCAAATACTGCTTGAATGATTTTGCCCACTGGATATGCTGTCTGGTTTCTGCCATGTACCATCTTCCATATTCCTTAATGACATTTTGTATACGATGGACAAAAGAGTTCTAAGCAAAGTCCAGATCCTCCTGAGCAAGGGATAACAATGGCCTGCAAGCCAGTCTGATCATTTGCTGGAATTTTTCATGAGAAAGATATAATTGATTGACCTGTAAATGTCTGACTGAAGAGAGCTGCATGTCATCCAGAGGCATTCCAGATGAAAGGGAGAGCCAAAGTGGAGTATGATCAAATAGTTGCTGAGAATAATCAGTCCACATTTGACATGTATATTCATCATATTGCTGAGCATGAATAAGATAACATCTATCAAGCCTGGCCCAATATTCTGTGAAAGCATTATGATGATATGTAAATCCCATAACTGATGGGTGAGTTGCTGTCCATAAATCTGCAAATTGAAGTGATGAAGTCATATGTTCCCATTGCTGGATTTCAGAGGGCAGCATATGGGATTTATGCGTGGTATTGTCCTTCCAGTTAGGAGAATTATTGAAGTCACCACAAAGTAGAGCATTTGAAGACCAAGGATATTGCTTTATGGAGTCCCACATTTGAGCTCTAGAAGCAGAATTTTGAGAGGCATACAAGGAACCTATTTCAAAAATCTCCCCATTGATTATACATTGGATAATCATCCATCGGCCACCAAGATCATTATATGCTATCAAGGGCTGCAGATCATGTCTGGCTAAAATGCACAGCCCAGAGAATTGTTCAGATCCGGCATAAAATATATCATATCCTGAAAAGAACCCATGCTGGCCAGCAAAAGAATGCTGATTATGCTCTTGCAGACACACTACATCTGGATGAGTTTTATTTATATAATGCCATAGGAGCCTCCATTTATTATGGTTGCAGAGGCCCTGTATATTATAAGAAATACATTTAAGAGAAGCACGCATGAAAATATGTACAAGAGATGAACAGTCCTCAAAAAGAAAGGGAGGCATCAAGCCTCTGCCATTGCCACAGGGTCTTGCTGACCCTCAGAATCCAATTCCCTTACTAGATCATCTTCTTCACAAAGTCTTCACTGCATTAACCCATGCCTTTGAAATGGGATTGCTCGAAGAGGAAGAAGGTTGACCCGGAGAAGGAGCAGAAGCATCCCAATTACGAGATTGGAGAGGTCTTTGTTTGAGAGGCACCGTCTTCTTTGCAGTCTGCCATCCCTCATGAGAAGATGAATTATTTTCCACTAACTTGCTTTTTCCAAAAACGAGGAGCTGCAGGAGGCTGAAGACTAGGCGAAAAGAAAACCACGACACATGCAAGAAAGCAAGGTAGAGGCAGGGAGAAGCTCTGGATGTACGGCGGAAGGCAGCAGCAAGCCTACGGGGACCTGTACGACAGGATGGCAGGATGCGGAATCAGTTGTAGACGCCATGACGCAGGTGGAAGGCTGAAATTGCCATAGCTAGAGTTCTTTCGTCAACTCTCTCTCTCTCACCACACGCACACACACACAACCTACACACTTCTACATACACAAAACTATTCTCCTACCATCCTTGGCACTTCCAAAACTGTCCTGGCCAATTCTCTCTCTCTTGAGAGATACAAGAGTCTCCACTTCTAGGCCGTTTTGGTTGGGCCTTGCCCTAGCCCTTCTGCCCATCATGTAGGTCATCCACCTGCTCATGTGCAAGCTTGTCTGAGGCCCATTCTAACTCTAGAATGGTGCCAACAATTGGTTGTTATCCAGCCCTTGTAGGGCTTCATGATTGCCCATGACCATCAGTCCCTCTTGGAGCTGATCTCTTTCTCTTTCTTTCTCCCCTTTAAAATAGCACAACATCCAACTAATTGCAGGCAAGTGCAAGCTCCATTCATTGCTCAATTGTAGCCAATCGTATGCTCCACTCTTTTTTTTTTAAGAAAGAAAATTACTTTCTATTAATACTTTAAAAAAACACCACACAAGTCAACAGTCCTGTAAGTGCTAATCATAGAGACATAGTAAAGGAAAGATTGGCTAAAAGGAAAGACCAGTTGGTTTCCAAAGATCCAGTTCAATACCTAGGAAATCTTGGAAACAGGGGCTAACAGCTAGGGAAGAAGACTATACAACTAGCAAATCCCCCTCATGATGTAAAAATATAGAAAATATGTGCAGGCCAAACCTTACAAAAACACTCCCGCCTTTCGACAGTTGCTCTAGATCCTGATGTCATATGCTCCTAGACGGCGACTAGATTGGCCGTGTGCGTGGAACGGAGTGCTCGTACATTACCAAGATTCATCGTGCAATCCAGATGTTTCGCGCCGTGATGTTGCCACTCTTTCCCAAACATTGTCTTAAAGAGGACGATGTCAAACCAGTGGGGCCACCTCGTGTAGCTTAATTTTGAATCCATTTATCCTATAAGGTGGGGAGACCTCATCAATGAGGAAGGCAAGACCCCCTCTATCAACTAGGTTGACGTACCCCAATTCAAACCTCTCTCAATCCTTTGAATTGCCACAATATGGAGAGATCCCAACCCAATCCTCTATGCACAAGGATAGCTCTATAAGTGATGAGGGAGTGACTCAAGTACTATTTCCATGCAAAGATGGCACTACCCATCCACATGCATTTGCTCCAGCCATGCAATGGGAAGACCCGCGTCAGCAACCAACCAAGAAAAATAGAAGATCTTCCATGGCCGTCGGTTGGACCATAACCGCTTCTAGAATTTAGATTTGACCACCTAGGGCACTTGGTACTTAGCCCAGTGTCTCTCTCACGAGAGAGTCCAAGCCGACGCCTTTAGCTGAAGACATCATCCTATATGGGTCATATGAGAGAAAAGTCCATGTCCTCAATATGCTCTTACTGATCTACTTTGGACAACCATAACCACTCTCCCATATCCCACCAGACCTCATGAAGGGGGCAGCCCTCCCATAGCCAAAGGCACCATCGAGGTGCATCCTGGTCCAAAATGCATGATGGGTCAATGGCCCAACAAATGCTTCCCTTGGGCCAACGGGTACCAGACCAACATGATATCACGTTGACGTTGGCGGATTGGCGAGAAGTATCTCTCATAGTATACTAGGTTCATCAGCCTCCAACAGACATGGAAGATCTTTTCTTTCCCTGCTTTCTTTGCTACCTAGTAAAGAAGAGCCAGTGGACTGAAGTGTTTTTTTTTTCCCAAGAAAGGAACCTTCTATTAATGCTTGAAAGATTTCATACAAGACAACATCCCTAAACTGCTGAGTATGAAAAAAAACCGGAAAAGGCTGAAAGAAAAACCGGCATGTTCAGAGAAGCCCAGCTCACTGCCTAGGGGATCTCTGGAACTGGGGCTAACAGCCAAGTGGGGGGACTATACAACCATCGAATCCCTCGCGGAGTGAAGATGTAGAAAACACTAGTCCATCTGAAGTCTCCTGCCAATCCGTGTGGTGTAGGAAAAGAAAGACACCTCATCTATCGTCTCCGCTAGGCCACTCCTGGAGGGCAAGAACCACTCCCCCGGGTCCCACTGTACCTCCGTGAGGGGTCTACCCTCCCATAGCTAGAGGCGCCATCGAGAGGCGTCCTGCTCTGAGATACTGGGATCAATGTGACACTCCTTTCCCAAGCGTCCTACCACTCTAATCATCTACCAGTATATCCCATCAAGACTCCCATCCATCTCAAGGTCACTCCCAATGAGGGGCTGAAGCAAGCCTCTAGGTCCTACACAGAAGAAGTTGGGGTGCATGCTGCCGCGTTGCATCAAAATCCTCAAAGGAACACCAGTATGGGAAAACTGCCCCAACAATCTACTGTCTCTTCAAATGTGAAGTCCTTCCCACCAAGACTCAGGAATGGCTAAGTCAATCTCGACCATCCGCTGCCCTGCCCCTCTCAGATGCGCTAGGGCGTCAAGCCTCGCCTCTGTCTCCATAGGTAGTCTGCTCCAGCGACCAAAAGACCCTGCTGGACCACTGTCCCACTGTGCCCAGCCAATGTGATTCCGCTGCCCAAGCATGCGTCCCTCTTGATCTCTAACCTCTAGGTGCCACATAAGGGGCTGGCGCTCAAACTCCTCTCTGCATCTGGGCAGAGCACAGATGAGGCCCCCTGCTAGTCTCTACCAAACCCTGTGGAGGCTCCTCATCAGGGGGGAGCCCTTCCCCATAAGGCGGGCCTCTGAGAACATCCATCTATGTGAAGGCTGCCACTGTCCCCCAGTGCGTGGGGTGTTCCTTAGATGCCCTCTCTGTAAGAGGAGCTTCCAAGGCTCGGCACCTAGGGTGAGGCCACGAACCACCAACTTGCCCAGAAGGGCCCTGCTCTGCATCTCCGAATCAATGATACCCAAGCCTCCCAGTGCCTGCGACATGATCAGTGTTCCTCATGCCATCTAAACCTGTCCAAAGGAAGTTCCGTACCAACCGTCGGAGCTGCCCAATGCATCCTCTGTGAAAGCACTAACAAGAGGCAATATACCAGGCAGTGGCAAGAAAGACCTGGTTTGCCACTAAGGCGCGACCTGCGAGGGAGAGTTTAGCCGAGCTCCAATAGAGAAGCTTGCGCCGAACACTCTCAAGGACCGGGGTAATCTACTACTCTCAAGAAAGACCTGGTTTGCCACTAAGGCAGGACCTGCAAGGGAGAGTTTAGCCAAGCTCCAATAGAGAAGCTTGCGCCAAACACTCTCAAGGACCGGGTCAATTGGCATCCAAGGTATCTCGTTGTCTGGCCCCACGGTATCCATCTGAAACCAAAGTCACTCCCCCACTCACGGATCTGTTGTGTCTCCTCAAAGCCCGTGAAGAAGCCTATAGATTTCGTCCAGTTGATCCATGCCCCTGAGGCCTCACAATAGATAGCCAAGGCACCTCTTACTCTCTGTAGACTCATTGTGGTGCCCTCAACATACAAGGCCATGTCATCTGCAAACTCCAAGTCAAGGAGCTCCTCCTCCTGTTTGATTGGGAGTCTCAACCCTATGAGACCCGCCACCTATGATCTCAAGTAGTAGCCCAGAGCCTCCGCTACGAACAAGAAGAGGAAGGGATCTAGTGGGCAGCCCTGGCAGACCGAGCGAGAGAGAGGAAAGGCCTTGCCTGTGTGTCCTCCAATAATCATCTGACTAGAGCTCCCTGCGTATAGCGCTGAAACTCCTCTGACCCATCGGTCTGAGAAACCCAATCTCCTCATAGTGCCCTCGAGGAAATACCACTCCACCCTGTCGTAGGCCTTATGGAGCAATACGAGGGCGTGGTCATCCTTTGGTCTTTCAATCCGTGGCTCCTGCTCCTCCAAGTCCTCCAGAATACCTTGACCATGAGCTCTAAATGAGCTCTCAAGCAAATACTCCTCTGGCTTCAGCACACTCTGTCCTCCTGCAGGTGTCCCTGTCATCACCACTAAGGCTTCAATAAGTCCACCATGTTCACCTTCCAGTACCCTTCTTCCGAGCTTTGGAGAAACACACCTTCCAATCTGATCAAAGCAAGTTATTAAGGTTTAAATTCCTAAATAAGGAATACACATACTAGATGATCCACTTCCTTTACTGCTTGCTAGGAGAGCAAACCGTGCACCTCACGGAGGCACACCCAGCTTCATTGCGTTATCCTATGATGCCCCCTAACTCCCATCCAACCCTCAATCCATAGTCCTTTCAAAGACTCCCCCTCATGTCAATGATGCCAGCCAATCCAAGCACTCATTGCGGTCCTTCAGCTTCACATAGGTTTCTAAATCCTTTCCAAACCATCTCTCAATGTCAAATATTCTTACTGTAACATCAAGGTCTGATAGCCTTACCTCGGTACCTCATGGAGATGTCACCAAGAAAAGCTCTTCTGAGACGACCACTTGTGCTGATGTTGACTGTCTCCTCTAAATCCTAATCGGAGTCGTCCTTTTGATTTGTCTCCTTTCTGCAGTCCTTTGCAAAATGTCCTAGCTGATACCAGTAGCAGCACTTTTTTAAATGTTTTTTTTTTCCTTCGTAGTCTCAACATCAGAAGTGTACCATCCTTCTCAGATTTGACAACCTTCTTCTTGTTGGGCTTGCTTGTTGCCTTTGTCGTTGTCCTTGCCATATAATGCCTTTTCACTAGATCCGTCATATTTGCTTTCTTTCTACACAAGCAAAGGCACTAGTTCCTCGAAAATTGCCGATCGTTGCCTTGCAATCATTGTTGCAACAAAATTGTTGTAGCTCCTGGGAAGCATGTCAAGCAAAAGTCTAACCATCCTCGTCAAATCCGTTGCCTGACCAACTACTAACTTTGTTCTTGGCCACCTTCATCTCATGTGACCCTGTGCTACATCCCCCTCTTCCATAGTCATGGCCTACAGCTCCGTCTCGACATCTAAAATCCTGCATTGTTATTCACCTCATACATATTCTTTACTATGGTCCACGTAGCAAAGTAAGTATCCTCCAACTGAATGTGTGGGGGCAATGCATTGAATCCACAGTAGTGCCAATAATAATGGCTAGGGCCTCCACATCACGCCCCACCCAGTCTTTCACTGCTACGAGATCTACCGGTACCGTCACCGCCGTGTAGTCACACTAGCTTGAGTCATGGTCCCCAATGGCATTAGCTCCACTCCCATCGTAATCTCCCAAGTTGATCTCAGCACCACGTGGCTCTGGACCTTCATCCTCCATAAAGGGTAATCTGACCCATCCAAGTTGCCCATTTCCCCAAAGTTTGGAATAGGATATCTTGTGGCCATGATAATGAACTAAAATGACAGAATTTTCGCACACATGCCTTAATCGGAGTCACCCTCCTTGCAAGGGCATTGGTCCTTCAAATGTAGAAGCTGATTCCCAAAGCTTGAGTCAAGATCGTCCTCTCCCAAGGTCCTTGCCTTCGAGCTCCTACCACTTGTGAACTTCCGTCAAGGCTCTAATGCCATGTAAGAGAGCACAACAAAGGGTATGCACAACGGAAGCATAGTTATAGAGCCCAGGAACTCACATTGAGGTGGTATATTCAAATTCAAAACCTCATTCCTTAATGTTTGCTATGCATAGATGAGCAAACAATAATTAGACAATGCTCAAAAGAGATGTAAAACCAGCAAAATATATTTATGTCCAATGTGGACACAATACAAAATCTATGTCCGATGTCTAACCCTCTATCAACAGAGTACTGACTAGATGTGGACCCCTAAACATACACGAACTTATTCTCCTACATCCTCGGCACTTCCCAAACACTTGGCCTACATGCTCTCCTAGAGCTTTACTTGGGCTCGTGAGTGTGCTCCGGCAGCATCTTGTAAGGCAGTGCTTGCTATGGAACCTTGACCTACTTCCTGCTCTAAATCAGCTAATCTTCCTATTTGGTCATATAGCTGGATCCACTATCCTAGAACTAATCTTCCTATTTGGTTGTATAGTCCCTCCCTCCCTCCCTCCCTCTCTCTCTCTCTCTCTCTCTCTCTCTCTCTCTCTCTCTCTCTCTCTCTCTCTCATGGCCCTCGAATATCCTGGGAACCATCTTGCACTAGAAGGCAAAGAAAGACCAATAATTCAGTTGTACAAGAGAAAACCCCTACACTAAAGCCATATAGCCATATATGTAGATACATCAATAGCAAGCTCCAATTTACTCCCAAGCTAGGATAATAACATAAGGACGAGAATCCATGCACAAATGCTCTAGAACCTTAATTATCACATGCATAGCCTAGATTGATGCCATGGAACACCACTTATATCATCAGCGCCCAGATAAAGGTGCATGTTACATGTAAATAATACGTCAACTTTAGCTGAAATTTATCACAGACCAACATGCTAAGTTTCTAGTACCTATTCAAAGTGGAGGGAAGTTGAAACCATGAAACAAGGCACTCACATATTCACAAGTTGGGAACAATAGTAGCCATAAAAAAAGCTAGCCCTACAAGACAAACTGCATCTATATAATTGTAAAATGCTGAATGCAGAGAAGATGATGAAATCACCTTAGGCTACGAAGTAGCAACAACACTGTTTCCCGTATATGGTGGTGTTCTTGTATATTTTGACTAAATCACTATCACAGTGCTTACTATAAAGCTTTAGCAAGCACTTTTTAGACTTTTTCTTGAAGTTAAGACTTTTCTCCTCAATAGGCAATTTAAATAAAACCTTTACAGACAATCAAGTAGCATGTCACCAATTGATATTTCTCGCAAGAAAAAAGGAGAGTCTTTATCAGATTGACTATGGTCAAAGAAAACTGACGTTGGTTCACTAGAATAAGTTTTACTACTTTTGCTTTGCATTGGTAACAAAGAACTATAGGGACGCCCACAAGGGACTAGGATTAGTCCAAGAACTAGGAATGCATGCATTTCACTAACCTTTAATGGGTTGAAGTGTTGGAATTTGTTTGTGCCATGTGTAGGACCTAAGAAAGTGCAAAAAGGACCCAAGAGTGGGGAGTAAAAAGCAGGTCCCACAAGGCTCAAAAAGTAAAGACAAGGGGACGCCTCATTAAAAGGAGGGCCCACAAGATTTAAAGGTGCCCAAAAGCTCCAAAGCACCAGATTTAGAAGGAAAAATACTAAAAGCTTGGCTTTTTGTAAAATTAGCTTTTAGAAAGCAGTCTATAAAAGAAAGGCCCCATGCCTCCCAGATTCATTCAAGAGTTGTACTCAGCTTCATGTTCTTTTCAGAGCCAATTGTACAAAGTATTATTCTATTGCAATAAAGACCTTCGGGGGGGTCCAGCCCTTATTTCTAGGCCCTAGTGTTGCGCGTGCTGCGTCTCCTTCTTCTCTCCCTCTGTTCTATCGCAAACAATCTTTGAGATAAGTGCTGCAATTCTAATTTTCAGATTTCAGTTTGTGTTCTTTAGTTGCCATCGCAAAGTTCTTGTGAAATATTGCAAAATATTGTGTGGAAGTAGCAATCTCTGTTCTTTCTCTCCCGCTCTCAATTCGTTTTGATTCCCAGAAGAAATCTGTTGCTGCTCCTCATCAAATGAAGCTATTGCATGCTGTTTTTCCCTGTTATCTATGAAATTCAAAATCTATCTTGGTGATTATCTGCTGCGAATCGAAGATCCAAGCTGCGTTTCTATCAGCAGTCATTCGTTTTTAGGGTTTCAAAGCTGAATATAGATTCGTTTTAGGGTTTTTGGTCTGGTTTCAGTGGTATCAAAGCATAGGATTTTCACTTTCCTTGGTGGAAACGGTCCAAGGCTAGCACACAGCAGTGAATCAAGGTGAAGCGCACCTGTTTTGTATCAGTTAAAGTGCTGGAGGGTGAGGCGCACCGATTGTGACCTGATTCTTGCTCGAGAAGGTGGGGCGCTCCTATTTGTGACCTAATACACATCCAGGAAGGTGGGGCGCTCCTGTTTGTGGACTAATACACATCTAGGAAGGTGAGGCACTCGTATTTGGAGGCTAGGAGCTAAGGCGCATCTTTCAAGAGGCACAAATCCGTATTGGCCAGACTTGTCTTCTCCCTCTATCGCCCTGTCTCTTCGGTTGTTTCCTTCTCTTCTCTGTGATCTATCAAGTGGGAAACACATTCATCCTGTCACCATCCTTGGTTGCGTGCTTCCAATCTCAATCTCTTGTTCAGAATTCTCACAACCAAAAGCACTTGCTTTCACCAAAAGCATCTGCTTCTCCCAAAAAAAAGCATCCCCTTTTCACAAAAAGCAACCGCTTTTTGTTCATCCTGTCGCCATCCTTGGTGATGTGCTTCCAATCTCTTGCTCAGAATTCTCACAGCCAAAAGCACTTGCTTTCACCAAAAGCATCTGCTTCTCCCCAAAAAAAGCATCCCCTTTTCACAAAAAGCAACCACTTTTTGTGCACACGCGGCTTTCTTTTCTCCAAAGCGACGTTTTAAAAAAAAGCAACGGAAAGCAGTAAAAAGTTATGGATGATGAGATGATCAAGTATCCGATCCTTTATGGCGGAATTCCATGGGTCTTTATTGACCAAGAATTGCCTTTCAAGTTATATTATCTCAGTCCCAGAGGAGTTTCAATTATGATATTCAGTTTTGTTGTTTTCTAGGTATGGAGCATGACATGCTCAAGTACCAGCCCTCTATATGGCAGCATTTTATGGTCATTATTGACCCAGTATTTTCTCCAGGATTCTATTATTCAATAGTTTCCATTGGGATTTGTTTATACAAGAACTCTATGGTTTCTCATGGATTATTAAGGCCAAAGCAAAGAATTTTACAGTTCATCTGATAGTTATATGTCCTTTTGGAAAGTTTAAGAACCCTCCAAGTTTATGTCTGACCAGCATGAGTATCGGTATGGAGATTATCACTTCATTCAAAAAGATTTGAGAGGATTCTCAAAGAAAGAGGATATGGAAAGATTTCAAGAAACCGTTTTATTAAGGCTAAGTATCTCCTCTATGTTGATAAAGTTTGCCTTATGAAGATCTAATCCTTGTATGGCAATACAAGGAGAAAAGTGGCCTTATGAAGTTTTCTTGAATTTGTTTCGGGAAGACACCTCTCATGAATGAGAAGTAATGAGTATGATATGCCCAAATATTGGCCATGTGATTTATTGCTTCCTTTTTATTCAGATTTAAAGATGGAGTTGCAACCAAAGAAGCTAAGGGGAATACAGAGCCCTTGGAAGAAGCAATCATTTCAAAACTATCTCTAGTCTGGCTTGAGAAGTAAAAGAAGAAGCAGTCAACTCCAAGTGAAAGGGGCATGGATTTGCCAAGAAAGGAGGACATTATAAGTATTGGATGGAAAACTCCTCTAAGTGTATCTACACACATTATGTTGCTTCTTAGAAACAAAGATGTCAAGAGCTGTCATTCCAAGAAATTCAAACCAAGAATATTGATATAATCGAGAATGGCACCAGATCGAAAGGAATCCGGTGGGTTGATAATAGAAAGAGGATTATTGCATAGCAATGGCATGGAAAATGCCTGGATGGAATAATCAATCCCAGAATCAAAAAGAAGGGCCTATGGCTGCCCAGTGCTCTTAAAGAGAAGGAAACGCCAAGAAAAGAAGGGCCTATAGCTGCCCAATGCTCTTAAAGAGCAAGAAATGCCAAGAAAAGCAAGAATCTCTGTGCTGAAAGCAAGTGTTTTAGATGCACAAAGAGGGGCGTGTGGCTGCCTAGTGCCCTAGAAGGCCAGTCGGCCAAAAGGAGCAGAGAATGCCACAAGACTGATCTAAGTCAATGATCAAAAATTACCAGATTCCAAGGTCCACTTTAGGTGGAAGAGATGGAGGAGACCCTCCAACAAGAACAGACTATGTACCACACAAAGAAGAAAAGCACCCAAAGGCAAGTTTATCTGCGGGTATCTTGCCTAGTACCAAAACTATTAGGCAATTGATGCAAAGAGAGGAGGTATCCCCAAGTTTAACACCTGTATCAAGAAGCTTTTCAGTTGAGGACAACTGATTAGAAGCCAAGGGGATGTCACCAATTGGTATTTCTCCCAAGAAATAAATAAGAATCTTTATCAGATTGACTATGGTCAAAGAAAACTGACTTTTGGTTCACTAAAATAAGTTTTACTACTTTTGCTTTGCATTGGTACAAGAGAACTGAGGGGACGCCCACAAGGGACTATGATTAGTCCAAGAACTAGGAATGCATGAATTTCGCTCACCTTTAATGGGTTAAAGTGTTGGAATTTGTTTGTGCCATGGGTAGGCCCTAAGAGAGTGCGAAAAGGACCCAAGAGTGGGAAGAAAAGTGTAAAAAGCAGGTAGGCTCAAAAAGTAAAGACAAGGGGGCGCCTCATTAAAAGGAGGGCCCACAAGATTAAAAGGCACCTAAAATCTCCATAGCACCAGATTTAGAAGGAAAAAGACTAAAAGCTTGGCTTTTTGTAAAAGTAGCTTTTAGAAAGCAGGCCCTAGCTTTTTGCTAGGCCTAGTCTATAAAAGAAAGGCCCCAAGCCTCCTAGATTCATTCAAAAGTTGTACTCAGCTTCATGCTCTTTTCAGAGCCAGTTGTACAAAGTATTATTCTATTGCAATAAAGACCTTCGGGGGGGTCCAGCCCTTATTTCTGGGCCCTAGTGTTGCACGTGTTGTGTCTCCTTCTTCTCTCCCTCTGTTCTATCACAAAGAATCTTTGAGATAAGTGCTGCAATTCTGATTTTCAGATTTCAGTTTGTGTTCTTTAGCTGCCATTGCAAGATTCTTGTGAAATATTGCAGAAATATTGTGTGTAAGTAGCAATCTCTGTTCTTTCTCTCCCTCTCTCTGATTCTAGAAGAAATCTGCTGCTGCTCCTCGTCAAGTGAAGCTAATGGATGCTGTTTTTCCCTGTTATCTATGTAATTTGAAATCTATCTTAGAATCGAAGATCCAGGCTGCGTTTGTACCAGCAGTGATTCGTTTTTAGGGTTTCAAAGCTGAATACAGATTTGTTTTAGGGTTTTTGGTCCAGTTTCATAGCCCAATCTAGATACTCACTTTAAGTCCAATCCAGAGTCACCAAAAACATTTCTATAAACAAATTTGAGGGGTTTCAAAGAGAACCCTTTCGAAAAACCTAGAGGAATTTCACCTAGAAATGCACATAATTGATATATGTATATAATAATATAATACAATATATAAAATATATAGGGGTGGAGAGGCAAGGAAGGAGAGGGATGAAGACGAAACCATGTAGGATGCAAGGAGGCAGCAGATATGAGTGGCAAAATGAGCCACATGGTATTTGTGGGGCTAGGGCAGATAGCCACCGTTTTGTGATTTGCATGGCCATTTCAACCGTTTGTAGGAATGTTTCATGTACTGCCAGAAACATATTTTGTGATGACTATGGTCAGATCTAAATACCAATCATCATTGTCAAAACTGGGTCACAACCTTCAATACACAGACCTTTTCAGACTCTTAAAGGTTTGCTACCAAAACAGAACAATGCATTCAAACTATGAATTCTTATTACTTGTTGATAAGCTGCTTGACTAGCATAGTATGCAGCCCACTGAGCCTCATAACTTTGCTGGGCAGTTGCGGTTGTTGAAGATCCTGTAGCTGCAGATCCAACTTGAGCAGTTCCAGCCTGTGCTTGTGTCTGTGCCTGCAACAGAAATTAACAGCTCCGTTACCCAAGCACGAAGTGCTAATAGCTTTTCTGGATGGCCGAAATAAAGTAAGGATAAAAAAGTATACTTGCTGCTGGTAATACGCAGAATATGCCTGTTGCTGTGCTCCATCCTGGACCGGTTGTACCCCTGTTGAAGCTGCTGCGACAGAAACTCCACTGAGGCTTTGCTGTTGAGTTTGTTGCTGCTGCTGCTGCTGCTCACTATAGCTTTGCTGTGTATAAGCAATCTGAGACTGTTGTGCTGCTTGTTGATATTGCTGAGCCGATGGTTGAGGAGTCTGGCTATAGCTCTGTGCCGTCTGCTGAGAATATTGAAGCTGCCCATATTGTGGGACATAGCCATATTGCTGTACGTTCAAATCCAATTCAGACAGAGTTTTATGACACACAGCCAAATGTTGAATGCGAAGCAGTACCTGACCCCCTCTGTTAGGGCCCTAATTCAAGATTTTTCAGCTTACAGTCTATAAAATGTGCACCAAACAATAGTGATGCCTGGTATACAATGAACAGGAAACAGCTAAATGTACAAAACTAGCAATAAAGCTGGAAATTTGATTGATAAAATCCACATTACCTGAGCTTGTTGAGTGGGTTGCTGATAATAAGCTTCATGCTGAGAGTACTGGTGAAGATTCTATTTTATGTTAGAAACATAAATTTCAACACACAAATGGCATCCCCCCTCCCCCAAAAAAAAAAAGCCACTGGTACATACTTGTATGGACTGCTCCGGCTGCTGCTGTTGTGTCGAGTAATACTGTGTGCTATAAGATTGTTGACTCTGTTGTGCTGGTGGCTGCTGTGTCACGGATTTACAAGGTCAGAAGGATTAGTACAAGAGATCAATGACAAACAATTCATAAGCAAAGAGCTCACACAACACTATACCCTCCACTACTTTCGTTGATGTCCCCTCATTAATAGCCAGCCCAGATGTGTTAGTTATAGCTGCTTTATGAGAACCCGTGAAGTAAAAAAGCTACTGCTTCTTCTGAAGAGGGGATGTGGCTTTTGTGACTTGTACAAAGACTCAGGTCACAATTGCACTGTGATGAAGTTTAAGGTTGCTTTATCAGAATGTTGGAAACAGGACAATTAAATTTTTGTAGTAATGGGGTGCTCTTGTGAGCTGTTCAAATTTGATCCCACGGCTGTTGTGATTACTGTTCTTCTGCTCGGCTTACTTTGAGAAAATATGAGGCTGTTTATTTTGTGGCTCCTGCATTTTGAGGATCCTATTACTATGCTTGATCCCTTTATCATTCATATACATTGGAGTTTGGTTGACTGATGTGCTCTTCATCATTTTAGCTTGCCTGTGTAATTGTTTAATTTTTCTGCTGTAAAATCAAAATTTCTAAATTTGTACGATTGGATATATTCTAGTTGTACAAAGGTATAAAAAGTCTTCGAACGACTGAAGTGTCTATGAGACTGAAAAAAACTGATACAATGTGCTGAAGGGGTGGAGCCTCCAAACGGGCATCAACACCGATATGATGAATACAAAAAGGGCCATGATCATTACGATACTGATACATAGAAGAGAACTCTGATGTCACTGCTATGCCTTGTCTAATTGTGTTTCCATAAAAGTCCCACTGAAAAATCTAGGAAACTGCAGAAACAAATTCATCTCAACCAACCTAGCTGTGTAAACAAATACATCTCTCAACTAGCCGAGCCTACACAGCCAAAGAATCAATTTTTGCAAATTGTAAAGCTCTTCCGGTATATATTTGCTGCTAATTGGGAAGATAAAGATTTAACAGACAGTGAAATCCCCACATGGGGCCCTTTGAGTCCGACATCAAAATCTTCAAAACTATGCTGAGAAGCAACAACAGCCTCAATAAATTGCTCATCCTGATGTGTAGGCTGCTCGGTGTATCCTAGAGCATAGGGGATTAAAACAAGACAGATATCATCCTCTGTTTATCGTGAGTGTCCCTTCAAATTTCGAACATTACAAACCTTAGAGTAAAGCGCAAAAGATTGTAACAAGGCAGTACCCATACCAGATCACACCCTTTCAGTCCCACACCAGAATTAAAAAATCTGGATAGGCATCAATACAATATTTCACCCCTATGACAGTTTGTTTTCTAGAGCAAGCACACAATGATCCCAAGTTATCACGTTAATAAGCTGAGCTCCACTATATTTAGAGTTGTGCCTAACCCTCTTGACAGGGATGTAGCACCTCTACAAACATATGAGCCCTTGCCTTGGACCACATCTCCTCAGCCACTGATCATGGGAGCTAGGCAGCCAGGTAGCAAGCATTGCATCTCATGAAGGTTGCATGTGACAATGCACATCTAGCAAAGTACATAAATTTGGTATTAAATAGAACGGTTATATGCTATGAATAAGTACATCAAAGAAATTTGGACCCTCCAAATCTTAGAGGCACAAGAACAGAAAAGAAGTAAACATATAGCATCACGGATTATTTGTTAAATAATTTTAAAAGGTTCAAGATATTGATGGATCTATAACTCTCCAACAAAGATCACATCCAAATAGCAAATAATCTGATTCAATAACCAAATGGAGTCCCTGAATCACATTACAACCATGGAACTTATAACAAGTTTTTTAGCCTGAGGCCATGCCTGGTATTGTGATTGCAGAGAGGCCGGCTGAGGGGTAGATTGCTGCTGATACGATTGCTGATAGCTATATACTGAATCGGGTTGCTTATACTGATCAGCACCAGTTGTTTGCTGCTGTTGGTAGTAAGTCTGTGATTCACCAACAATGATAAGCAAGCTAAGAGCCTTATCAAAACCTTCATATCTAACTACATTGAATAAAAATGGAAGCAATTTCCTTTCCAGCATCTCCAAACATGTTGTATTGGCATGCCATGAATACCTGTTGTGAGGCTTGTGGAAACCTCTGATATTGATCCATTGGCTGCATGTCAGTAGAGACTGGCCTCACTACCCCTTGCTTTGCAGCCTGGACAAGTAAGTATAGCGATATGAGATCAATAAAAACAGCAGAAAAGTGTATCACACCCTTGCATTCAAAAGAGAATTCACCTCAGCTCTGGCCTTTGCTTCCTCTTCACGTGCTTTAGCCTGGGCAGTGGCAACCTATAACAGAAGACTTATAGCATATGAAGGGTATGAAAAGGCAATGCAGTATCAAGTTTCAGATAGCTAGCATAATACAATATAAAGCAATCAACATATTACAGCAAACTGTCCAAACCTGAGCAATAGCAGACGGGGTGATAGAGACAGCTCCTGTAATAGAAAAGACACAATCAGATAGTGTACCACAAGCTTAAGAAGCATACCTGAAATTGCAATTAGCAAAGAGAGGCCACTGTGGCAATTTCACTACACAAGGTACCTTGTCCAAATGGCATCCTCTGCGCAAGGTTCCCTCCTACTGCCATGCCAGCGCGAGGAGCCATATTCCCCAGCAAAAGCGGTGCACGACCCACCATTCCTGAACCAGGGCCAACCATGCCTGTACCACCACTAAGAAGAGGAGAGACTGCACCACGATCAAGAGACCCTCTTCCGAATTGCTGTTTAGAAAAAAAGAGAACATACATAAAGATCAGAGGAGATACAAACTTTCTGCAACAAAGTGCTTTAAAACACACAAAATTTTCTAGCTATAGAGAACAGACACAGATATATTCTAAGACTACATACCAATCAATGAGAAGGCACTAAAAAAATATCAGAAGGTTTGCGAAGGAGAAGAACAATCTCACAAAGAAACCACTCCACACAAACAAGTTAAAAAGGTAACAATCACCTACCATGCCAATCCCCATACCCACCATGCCTGGTCGGGCTGGGCTCATGAATCGTGATGGCATAAGTGGCATAGGCGAGGGACCTCGTGACGAACCCTTGAGCATTCCAGGAACTAAAACGCCACACCATGCACAATAGAAATACAGACAACCAACATTCAAAACCTCGTCGATCTGTACCTTTCACAAAGATGAGGAAAAATACTTTACAGATACTCCAAAGTTAAAGAAAATTGCCTGATGAGAGTGGTCCTTTCCCAATAAAACCAAGAGCAGCCTGAGCTGCCTCACTCCCATAACGGAATTTGTATGACTACAGATGAGAAGAAGTCAAACGTTAGTTTACAAAACTCAGAGCAAATGAGCACCTCCGAATGTTTAGTGAGCACATTTACAAAGATAACATCAAACTAAGATATTACCTGTGCAGATTTAGAAGGATTTGCAAAACTGACACGTATGCTGGATCCTTCCAAAGCATAGCCGTCCAATGCTTGATGTGCTAACACCATAAAGAACAACAAAATCACTTACACTTTCATACCAGGTATAGCAAGAGAGTTTAAGTAGACAGAACACAGAATACAATGGTTCTTAATGGAGGCAATGTGCTAATGCCATAAAGAACAACAAAAATCACTTTTACTTTCATACCAGGTATAGCAAGACATTTTAAGTAGAAAGAACACAGAATACAATGGTTCTTAATGGAGGCAATGTAGTAAATATATCTAGATGAATCCTTGAGCATGCCCTAACTCATCCTCTAATAACACAACATAGTGCAGTTTCAATCTCATGATACTCACAAGGTTGAAAACCATAAACTCCATCACGCATAGCAAGGACTAGCTACTTTGGCATCCCCACTGATGTCATCAGCGCCCAACAGTGGGTGTAGACCATAGTATAAACATCACACATACAAATCGACACACCCACACATACTTGGGCATCCATTTATACGAAGTATTCGTACTGAGTTTCTGTCAGCACTCCGGAGGTGAAGGGCAGACTCAGCCAGACGAAAGCTAGCACTAAGGAGAAGGCTAATCAAAAAGTAGTCCAAAATCTCTTCATTCAAGCTACAACTACTTGTGAAGACTAAATGATTTCATTTTAGTCTCTCCCAGAAGAGCATCTAAATCTAGCTAATAGGGCAACACAATGTAGCAAAGCCAAAAGTGCCGTTTACTTATGTGGCTCCATTCAAAATTTTCAAGAAAGGTTATAAACATTGCAGAAGAATTTTTTAGCATTCGATGCCCTTGAATGAGATGATTGATTGTCCCCTTTCTTATAATAGACTTCGCACAAGACTCTGATTCACTGGCCTCGCCCTAAAATCCTGTACTGCACCCTTCAAACCTTGGACGTTTTTGCCCTCCTTTTTAAAACATAAGAAACAGGCATACCGTGCCTAGGGGTTGCCCAGGGTTTTTGACCTAGACATGGGTAACCCTTGGAAACATTCCTTTGTACATACTTTCCAGGTTACACCAGGGCAAGAACTTTACATTCATATGGTGCAATGGGATTTTGCTCCGAACTGGCAAATCACTGTTGCCAGAAATAAATGCACAAAAATGAAAATTTTGATCTTGCCGAACCAGTACTTGTTTACACCCATTTCCAATGTAGAAGCCCAAAACCTTGTTGAGAAAAAGTTCAAGAGTGCTTTCCATCCATTAGCAATTAACCATCCTTCCATATGTGTAGTCTGAAACAACTCTCTTAGCAAGGACTCACCCTTATCTGCACTTGTTGAATGAAAAAAATCAATGAAAGCAAATCCTCGATACTGCTGATTGATTCCAATAGCCACATGGCAGTCTCTGACCTTTCCATATTTCTCAAACAAAGATCTTAGGGACTGTTCAATCTGCCAAGGACCAAAAGTTTAAAAACCTAATATGACCCAAGCCCTGCCATTAAGGAAACAGAGACTGCACAAAAAAAGGCGACTTTACTTACATGCAAGCACTCCCTGGGTAATCTATCAATAAAAAGGACACTAGAAAACATATCTGCGACCTTCCGACAATCGGACCATTCTACCCTTAGCACACGGCCATCCATATTTATATTCCCCATTGTCATTTTGGCTGTAGATGCCTGTACACAAACATAAACATAATGTTAAATTGGATACTCGAATGATTAAGGAAGAAAGACAACACCAGATAGAGCAAAGGAGATACATAAATGACTCCCACACACAATTCTCTCACCTGTGACTTAAGGCTGTACTCAACAAAGCCATAACCCTTGCTGCGTCCTGCTGCATTGCGTAATACCTGGGCATATATCAACATAATTTTAAGCCATCCACATGCCAGAGAAAATATGAGATCTAGTACACTCAACAAAAGCTTACAAAAATCAGAATAAGCAAGCTTGTGAGTTGAAAACCCTTACAAAAGCACGTTCAATCTTCCCATGAGGTTCAAACATTTTTGTTAACAATGCATCATCAATATCAAGGGTTAAGTTTCCAATAAACAATAGCGAGTCTGGCCGAAAAGGCTCAACAATTAGAGTCCTGTCTCCCAATTTTGTACTGTTTAGTGCTTGACGGACTGTTGCCAGCAACTCTTCTGCATTCCCTGAATAGTTTTCATATCGTATAACTGCAGCATCATGCCTTTCGTTCTCAAATGAGATGGTTGCTATTTCGCCATACTTACTGAAAAGAGGCAACAGATCCTGCCACACCAAAAAAATGCCCTCCCAAAAGCTCAGGATATAATCAGCACTTCAAAAACCTTTGAAATTCTGTCCTTCAGCAACACACGTAAAACCAAATCTGCATGAAATTTACATAAACTTAGCTCAAATGTTTACGTATTTTGCCTGTCAAGCTTAAGCGGCATAATGTCTTACGTTTAAAAATCCTGAAGGAGAAGCCTAGCACTCTGGCCTCTTCATAGAAGACGTCATCTTAAGAGAGACAATCACCACATATGTATTTTCTATGTCTAACAAGTGCAAAACAACATATAAGCGAGACCACGAAGTCTCAAATTTGAGTCAAATTAGTGAACTATACAAATTCCAAAAATATAGTGAACTATACAAATTCCAAAAATATGATACAATCTACCCAATGTATTTTGATACATAATGTGCAATGTGCATGACTCGTGAAATGTAAGCTACATGCGTCTCACAATTAATCCACAAAAAGCTGCAAATGATTAGAAGATCAATTTTTACTTCAAAAGGATAATGTAACCTGCACGCTCGACAATGAAGGTGAAATGGATATGCACAGCCCCAGAAGTAGACTGACCAAAAGGCCCATGGCTTCTAGACACATGATCATCTCTCCATACCAGCTCTTCATTGCCTTGTTTCACTCTGTTTCTGTTTTCCTCCAGAGTCCAAGTTGCAAGGGTTACCATATGCTATATCTTATTGTACTGCATGGAATGTATGTTGTTTTTCCATACAGTACTCACAAATTGAATTGTCGAAAATTCTAACTTTTCTAATTTG